>NC_133161.1:109128597-109728597 GCF_040802235.1 Manis javanica
CAGAGTCCACGCGGGCACTTAGAGTGCAGGCACGCGGGACAGACGTGGAAAGCACACGACAAGGTAAATTCGTTGTATGCGGGCATTCCCCCCGACAGCCAGGCCGCACGTCGATGGCCACACAAGCGAGTGCCCGGCACTCAGCAAAAGAGAGCTCTACGCAGGAGGAGACTTCACTCAGGTGCCTGGAGTGCAGGCACACGGGACACACACGGAAAGCGTGTAGCAAGCTCAGTTTCCGAGCAAAGCTGACTTGCCTCCACTGCTGCTTCCTTCAGAGCATCTCGTTCTGCAACTTCCTAGTGTGTCTAGTGCGAAGGCCTCATCGCAGCCCACTTACGCCCTCGAGATAAAGGGCGTACAGAGAAGACCGCCTTCTACTGCAATGTTTACTCTTTTCCTCATCCCCTAGGAGAATATTGCACGCAAGGCGAAAGCAGCCTGGTATTCTCTCAGGGAGGGAGGGGTCGCCTCAGTGCACGGTGAGTCGTTTCCCCAGCAAAGTCTGGCATAAGGCTCTCTCTCCTGCAGCAGTTTCTGACACGTTCCGACAAAGGCATCTTCAGGGCCTTGCGATGAAATGGGTGAGGGGGCTTTTTTGCGTCCTCAGGGGAAAAGGCCCGCCTGGAGGATTACGAACGTGTGGAGAGAACGGACAAGCACGAGAGGCGGTCTTCTGTGCACTTGAATGCACAAGTCCCTCAACACACAAACAGCACATCACACTCCACATCAAACCCCACCACACACCGAGAACATAACTGCACACCACCACACACGGGAACCACGGCTCTCGGAGGGAACACAACATAACACGCACAGTGAGGCACACGGACCGAGCTTGACCGTACACAGTACCCACATCACAAATTGCACTCACTACTCCAAGAGCCGACCACACGCACAAACTGTCAAACGCAACCACCCACATAGAAACCCACATGCGAAACGCACACAAACCACGACAGAAAGAACACCGAGTTCATGCAACGCCCATTTCACACACTACACACACCACTCCAGACACACACAGCACGTACAGCGCGCAGAGCCTCACAGAATGCACAATGCCAAACACGCAACACATACACGAAGGTATCAGTCATAACACGCAAAATATCTCACTCAACTTGCAAAACGCACAGGCCACAGAACAGAGTAGAATACACACAACACAAACACAAATCACAGAACAACACATCACACGGCACACACAAGCATCACACACCGAAAGTAATAATATCGCAACTCATCACACACACAACTCAATAACATCAACAATGCAACAACACACACACAGAGCAACGCAACCACTGCACACCACACATAAAGCCACACGCAACACACACTCAAGGAGCAGCCACAACGCACACAACACCCGCAGACACGTACGTAGAGAACACACACACACACACACACACACACACACACACACACACACAGAACCTCTCAACACGCACACGGCACAACACAGAGAACAACGCACACCTCAAACATCGCAGGGCAGAAGAGCGCACAATTCACGCAAATCACACTGCAATGAGCACACACAATGCACACCAGGAGGCACGCAAACAAGCACAGCCACACACACAGACCACACACATCTCACATCACACGCAGAACTCAACCAAACACACACACAACCTCTCAAACGCAGCCAAGCACAAATCCCAATCACACACGCAAAACAGACACACCACATACAAAACCAAGTGCGACACACACACACACACACACACACACACACACACAACCAACGAAAACCCACGTAGCGCACACTTCACACACCACGCATCGCACGCACGACCACGCACAGACAACCCACGCTCACGTCCATGCACACGGGCTGCACTGTGCAGCGCGTACACACACAGAACCCAGAGTGTATCAACACAAGTCACAGGACGCACACCAGACACGTCGAAGCACGCAGCTGCTCACAACACACGCCAGCGACATTTCGCAGAGTACCCACAGCACACACAATGAGGCACAGGAAACAAGCACAACCACACAGACAACCAGTTTCAAATCACACACGTAACACACACGCAACCACTCAAACACAGCAACACCTCAGTCACAGTCGCAGACGCACGAAACGCGCAAAACCCTCTCAGACATAAAGGCGAAACGCACAACCAACAGAGGAGACAGCATACCTTTCATTTCACACACTACACGCTACGCACACAACCACGTAGAGACAACACCACCCAGACAGCCTCACACAGGAGCGCAGAACGGAACACACACTACACAGAAGCATGACACACACCGGACACATCCACATCAAGGCACATAACTGCTCACAATACACATGAAATTCATTGCACAGATGCCCTACTGCAGCACACCATGAGACATACTAAAACAAGCACAACCACACGCGGCCAGCACATCCCTCATCATGCGCATAACACGCGCAGCCGAACGTCACCTCAACCGCTTGGTGCTGCCGGCTTTTCAACCTGTTGAACAGAACGCCCACACGTCCTGCTTCCAATGCCCGTACAGAAAGCAACTTGCCCTGCCTCTTCCCCTGAGGCTGGGCAGAAGACCTCGTCATAGTAGTCTTGTGCCTGGGAGTGTGAATACATATCAGAAGCTCGCCTTCACACAGCAGTGTTTAGCCGCCAATCTGGATATGGCTGAGCAGCCGATCACGTGGGCTGAGCCGGCAGCGTCAGGGCCTTCTCTGCAGGACAACAGCTCTGCGGCTCAGGGCCCATCTGCCACCAGGCTCTGGAGCAGCTTGCACACACATGTCTCTTGCTGACACGATGCCTGGGGACTGAAGCCGACGGGCACTTAGTTTTCAATGCTCAGACTGTGGCATGGGAGATCGGCTCACATACCCCACGGACCAACCTGGGCATCTCTGAAGCAGCCACATAGTCGCAGGAAAAGCGACTTTTTAAGTTTCCACGCGAAATTCGTTGCATGCGGGCATTTCCCTTACAGCCGGGCTTCCTCGGCAAGGCCTCACGCTAGGGGGCCACACAAGCGAGCACCCCCGCCGCTCAGCGAAAGGGAGCTCTACGCGGCAGAGTCCACGCGGGCACTTAGAGTGCAGGCACGCGGGACAGACGTGGAAAGCACACGACAAGGTAAATTCGTTGTATGCGGGCATTCCCCCCGACAGCCAGGCCGCACGTCGATGGCCACACAAGCGAGTGCCCGGCACTCAGCAAAAGAGAGCTCTACGCAGGAGGAGACTTCACTCAGGTGCCTGGAGTGCAGGCACACGGGACACACACGGAAAGCGTGTAGCAAGCTCAGTTTCCGAGCAAAGCTGACTTGCCTCCACTGCTGCTTCCTTCAGAGCATCTCGTTCTGCAACTTCCTAGTGTGTCTAGTGCGAAGGCCTCATCGCAGCCCACTTACGCCCTCGAGATAAAGGGCGTACAGAGAAGACCGCCTTCTACTGCAATGTTTACTCTTTTCCTCATCCCCTAGGAGAATATTGCACGCAAGGCGAAAGCAGCCTGGTATTCTCTCAGGGAGGGAGGGGTCGCCTCAGTGCACGGTGAGTCGTTTCCCCAGCAAAGTCTGGCATAAGGCTCTCTCTCCTGCAGCAGTTTCTGACACGTTCCGACAAAGGCATCTTCAGGGCCTTGCGATGAAATGGGTGAGGGGGCTTTTTTGCGTCCTCAGGGGAAAAGGCCCGCCTGGAGGATTACGAACGTGTGGAGAGAACGGACAAGCACGAGAGGCGGTCTTCTGTGCACTTGAATGCACAAGTCCCTCAACACACAAACAGCACATCACACTCCACATCAAACCCCACCACACACCGAGAACATAACTGCACACCACCACACACGGGAACCACGGCTCTCGGAGGGAACACAACATAACACGCACAGTGAGGCACACGGACCGAGCTTGACCGTACACAGTACCCACATCACAAATTGCACTCACTACTCCAAGAGCCGACCACACGCACAAACTGTCAAACGCAACCACCCACATAGAAACCCACATGCGAAACGCACACAAACCACGACAGAAAGAACACCGAGTTCATGCAACGCCCATTTCACACACTACACACACCACTCCAGACACACACAGCACGTACAGCGCGCAGAGCCTCACAGAATGCACAATGCCAAACACGCAACACATACACGAAGGTATCAGTCATAACACGCAAAATATCTCACTCAACTTGCAAAACGCACAGGCCACAGAACAGAGTAGAATACACACAACACAAACACAAATCACAGAACAACACATCACACGGCACACACAAGCATCACACACCGAAAGTAATAATATCGCAACTCATCACACACACAACTCAATAACATCAACAATGCAACAACACACACACAGAGCAACGCAACCACTGCACACCACACATAAAGCCACACGCAACACACACTCAAGGAGCAGCCACAACGCACACAACACCCGCAGACACGTACGTAGAGAACACACACACACACACACACACACACACACACAGAACCTCTCAACACGCACACGGCACAACACAGAGAACAACGCACACCTCAAACATCGCAGGGCAGAAGAGCGCACAATTCACGCAAATCACACTGCAATGAGCACACACAATGCACACCAGGAGGCACGCAAACAAGCACAGCCACACACACAGACCACACACATCTCACATCACACGCAGAACTCAACCAAACACACACACAACCTCTCAAACGCAGCCAAGCACAAATCCCAATCACACACGCAAAACAGACACACCACATACAAAACCAAGTGCGACACACACACACACACACACA
Source organism: Manis javanica (assembly GCF_040802235.1). Classification (NCBI taxonomy): domain Eukaryota; kingdom Metazoa; phylum Chordata; class Mammalia; order Pholidota; family Manidae; genus Manis; species Manis javanica. Next base: position 109,133,379 of record NC_133161.1, read on the forward strand.
CACACACACACACACACACAACGAAAACCCACGTAGCGCACACTTCACACACCACGCATCGCACGCACGACCACGCACAGACAACCCACGCTCACGTCCATGCACACGGGCTGCACTGTGCAGCGCGTACACACACAGAACCCAGAGTGTATCAACACAAGTCACAGGACGCACACCAGACACGTCGAAGCACGCAGCTGCTCACAACACACGCCAGCGACATTTCGCAGAGTACCCACAGCACACACAATGAGGCACAGGAAACAAGCACAACCACACAGACAACCAGTTTCAAATCACACACGTAACACACACGCAACCACTCAAACACAGCAACACCTCAGTCACAGTCGCAGACGCACGAAACGCGCAAAACCCTCTCAGACATAAAGGCGAAACGCACAACCAACAGAGGAGACAGCATACCTTTCATTTCACACACTACACGCTACGCACACAACCACGTAGAGACAACACCACCCAGACAGCCTCACACAGGAGCGCAGAACGGAACACACACTACACAGAAGCATGACACACACCGGACACATCCACATCAAGGCACATAACTGCTCACAATACACATGAAATTCATTGCACAGATGCCCTACTGCAGCACACCATGAGACATACTAAAACAAGCACAACCACACGCGGCCAGCACATCCCTCATCATGCGCATAACACGCGCAGCCGAACGTCACCTCAACCGCTTGGTGCTGCCGGCTTTTCAACCTGTTGAACAGAACGCCCACACGTCCTGCTTCCAATGCCCGTACAGAAAGCAACTTGCCCTGCCTCTTCCCCTGAGGCTGGGCAGAAGACCTCGTCATAGTAGTCTTGTGCCTGGGAGTGTGAATACATATCAGAAGCTCGCCTTCACACAGCAGTGTTTAGCCGCCAATCTGGATATGGCTGAGCAGCCGATCACGTGGGCTGAGCCGGCAGCGTCAGGGCCTTCTCTGCAGGACAACAGCTCTGCGGCTCAGGGCCCATCTGCCACCAGGCTCTGGAGCAGCTTGCACACACATGTCTCTTGCTGACACGATGCCTGGGGACTGAAGCCGACGGGCACTTAGTTTTCAATGCTCAGACTGTGGCATGGGAGATCGGCTCACATACCCCACGGACCAACCTGGGCATCTCTGAAGCAGCCACATAGTCGCAGGAAAAGCGACTTTTTAAGTTTCCACGCGAAATTCGTTGCATGCGGGCATTTCCCTTACAGCCGGGCTTCCTCGGCAAGGCCTCACGCTAGGGGGCCACACAAGCGAGCACCCCCGCCGCTCAGCGAAAGGGAGCTCTACGCGGCAGAGTCCACGCGGGCACTTAGAGTGCAGGCACGCGGGACAGACGTGGAAAGCACACGACAAGGTAAATTCGTTGTATGCGGGCATTCCCCCCGACAGCCAGGCCGCACGTCGATGGCCACACAAGCGAGTGCCCGGCACTCAGCAAAAGAGAGCTCTACGCAGGAGGAGACTTCACTCAGGTGCCTGGAGTGCAGGCACACGGGACACACACGGAAAGCGTGTAGCAAGCTCAGTTTCCGAGCAAAGCTGACTTGCCTCCACTGCTGCTTCCTTCAGAGCATCTCGTTCTGCAACTTCCTAGTGTGTCTAGTGCGAAGGCCTCATCGCAGCCCACTTACGCCCTCGAGATAAAGGGCGTACAGAGAAGACCGCCTTCTACTGCAATGTTTACTCTTTTCCTCATCCCCTAGGAGAATATTGCACGCAAGGCGAAAGCAGCCTGGTATTCTCTCAGGGAGGGAGGGGTCGCCTCAGTGCACGGTGAGTCGTTTCCCCAGCAAAGTCTGGCATAAGGCTCTCTCTCCTGCAGCAGTTTCTGACACGTTCCGACAAAGGCATCTTCAGGGCCTTGCGATGAAATGGGTGAGGGGGCTTTTTTGCGTCCTCAGGGGAAAAGGCCCGCCTGGAGGATTACGAACGTGTGGAGAGAACGGACAAGCACGAGAGGCGGTCTTCTGTGCACTTGAATGCACAAGTCCCTCAACACACAAACAGCACATCACACTCCACATCAAACCCCACCACACACCGAGAACATAACTGCACACCACCACACACGGGAACCACGGCTCTCGGAGGGAACACAACATAACACGCACAGTGAGGCACACGGACCGAGCTTGACCGTACACAGTACCCACATCACAAATTGCACTCACTACTCCAAGAGCCGACCACACGCACAAACTGTCAAACGCAACCACCCACATAGAAACCCACATGCGAAACGCACACAAACCACGACAGAAAGAACACCGAGTTCATGCAACGCCCATTTCACACACTACACACACCACTCCAGACACACACAGCACGTACAGCGCGCAGAGCCTCACAGAATGCACAATGCCAAACACGCAACACATACACGAAGGTATCAGTCATAACACGCAAAATATCTCACTCAACTTGCAAAACGCACAGGCCACAGAACAGAGTAGAATACACACAACACAAACACAAATCACAGAACAACACATCACACGGCACACACAAGCATCACACACCGAAAGTAATAATATCGCAACTCATCACACACACAACTCAATAACATCAACAATGCAACAACACACACACAGAGCAACGCAACCACTGCACACCACACATAAAGCCACACGCAACACACACTCAAGGAGCAGCCACAACGCACACAACACCCGCAGACACGTACGTAGAGAACACACACACACACACACACACACACACACACACAGAACCTCTCAACACGCACACGGCACAACACAGAGAACAACGCACACCTCAAACATCGCAGGGCAGAAGAGCGCACAATTCACGCAAATCACACTGCAATGAGCACACACAATGCACACCAGGAGGCACGCAAACAAGCACAGCCACACACACAGACCACACACATCTCACATCACACGCAGAACTCAACCAAACACACACACAACCTCTCAAACGCAGCCAAGCACAAATCCCAATCACACACGCAAAACAGACACACCACATACAAAACCAAGTGCGACACACACACACACACACACACACACACACACACACACACCAACGAAAACCCACGTAGCGCACACTTCACACACCACGCATCGCACGCACGACCACGCACAGACAACCCACGCTCACGTCCATGCACACGGGCTGCACTGTGCAGCGCGTACACACACAGAACCCAGAGTGTATCAACACAAGTCACAGGACGCACACCAGACACGTCGAAGCACGCAGCTGCTCACAACACACGCCAGCGACATTTCGCAGAGTACCCACAGCACACACAATGAGGCACAGGAAACAAGCACAACCACACAGACAACCAGTTTCAAATCACACACGTAACACACACGCAACCACTCAAACACAGCAACACCTCAGTCACAGTCGCAGACGCACGAAACGCGCAAAACCCTCTCAGACATAAAGGCGAAACGCACAACCAACAGAGGAGACAGCATACCTTTCATTTCACACACTACACGCTACGCACACAACCACGTAGAGACAACACCACCCAGACAGCCTCACACAGGAGCGCAGAACGGAACACACACTACACAGAAGCATGACACACACCGGACACATCCACATCAAGGCACATAACTGCTCACAATACACATGAAATTCATTGCACAGATGCCCTACTGCAGCACACCATGAGACATACTAAAACAAGCACAACCACACGCGGCCAGCACATCCCTCATCATGCGCATAACACGCGCAGCCGAACGTCACCTCAACCGCTTGGTGCTGCCGGCTTTTCAACCTGTTGAACAGAACGCCCACACGTCCTGCTTCCAATGCCCGTACAGAAAGCAACTTGCCCTGCCTCTTCCCCTGAGGCTGGGCAGAAGACCTCGTCATAGTAGTCTTGTGCCTGGGAGTGTGAATACATATCAGAAGCTCGCCTTCACACAGCAGTGTTTAGCCGCCAATCTGGATATGGCTGAGCAGCCGATCACGTGGGCTGAGCCGGCAGCGTCAGGGCCTTCTCTGCAGGACAACAGCTCTGCGGCTCAGGGCCCATCTGCCACCAGGCTCTGGAGCAGCTTGCACACACATGTCTCTTGCTGACACGATGCCTGGGGACTGAAGCCGACGGGCACTTAGTTTTCAATGCTCAGACTGTGGCATGGGAGATCGGCTCACATACCCCACGGACCAACCTGGGCATCTCTGAAGCAGCCACATAGTCGCAGGAAAAGCGACTTTTTAAGTTTCCACGCGAAATTCGTTGCATGCGGGCATTTCCCTTACAGCCGGGCTTCCTCGGCAAGGCCTCACGCTAGGGGGCCACACAAGCGAGCACCCCCGCCGCTCAGCGAAAGGGAGCTCTACGCGGCAGAGTCCACGCGGGCACTTAGAGTGCAGGCACGCGGGACAGACGTGGAAAGCACACGACAAGGTAAATTCGTTGTATGCGGGCATTCCCCCCGACAGCCAGGCCGCACGTCGATGGCCACACAAGCGAGTGCCCGGCACTCAGCAAAAGAGAGCTCTACGCAGGAGGAGACTTCACTCAGGTGCCTGGAGTGCAGGCACACGGGACACACACGGAAAGCGTGTAGCAAGCTCAGTTTCCGAGCAAAGCTGACTTGCCTCCACTGCTGCTTCCTTCAGAGCATCTCGTTCTGCAACTTCCTAGTGTGTCTAGTGCGAAGGCCTCATCGCAGCCCACTTACGCCCTCGAGATAAAGGGCGTACAGAGAAGACCGCCTTCTACTGCAATGTTTACTCTTTTCCTCATCCCCTAGGAGAATATTGCACGCAAGGCGAAAGCAGCCTGGTATTCTCTCAGGGAGGGAGGGGTCGCCTCAGTGCACGGTGAGTCGTTTCCCCAGCAAAGTCTGGCATAAGGCTCTCTCTCCTGCAGCAGTTTCTGACACGTTCCGACAAAGGCATCTTCAGGGCCTTGCGATGAAATGGGTGAGGGGGCTTTTTTGCGTCCTCAGGGGAAAAGGCCCGCCTGGAGGATTACGAACGTGTGGAGAGAACGGACAAGCACGAGAGGCGGTCTTCTGTGCACTTGAATGCACAAGTCCCTCAACACACAAACAGCACATCACACTCCACATCAAACCCCACCACACACCGAGAACATAACTGCACACCACCACACACGGGAACCACGGCTCTCGGAGGGAACACAACATAACACGCACAGTGAGGCACACGGACCGAGCTTGACCGTACACAGTACCCACATCACAAATTGCACTCACTACTCCAAGAGCCGACCACACGCACAAACTGTCAAACGCAACCACCCACATAGAAACCCACATGCGAAACGCACACAAACCACGACAGAAAGAACACCGAGTTCATGCAACGCCCATTTCACACACTACACACACCACTCCAGACACACACAGCACGTACAGCGCGCAGAGCCTCACAGAATGCACAATGCCAAACACGCAACACATACACGAAGGTATCAGTCATAACACGCAAAATATCTCACTCAACTTGCAAAACGCACAGGCCACAGAACAGAGTAGAATACACACAACACAAACACAAATCACAGAACAACACATCACACGGCACACACAAGCATCACACACCGAAAGTAATAATATCGCAACTCATCACACACACAACTCAATAACATCAACAATGCAACAACACACACACAGAGCAACGCAACCACTGCACACCACACATAAAGCCACACGCAACACACACTCAAGGAGCAGCCACAACGCACACAACACCCGCAGACACGTACGTAGAGAACACACACACACACACACACACACACACACACACACACAGAACCTCTCAACACGCACACGGCACAACACAGAGAACAACGCACACCTCAAACATCGCAGGGCAGAAGAGCGCACAATTCACGCAAATCACACTGCAATGAGCACACACAATGCACACCAGGAGGCACGCAAACAAGCACAGCCACACACACAGACCACACACATCTCACATCACACGCAGAACTCAACCAAACACACACACAACCTCTCAAACGCAGCCAAGCACAAATCCCAATCACACACGCAAAACAGACACACCACATACAAAACCAAGTGCGACACACACACACACACACACACACACACACACACACACAACGAAAACCCACGTAGCGCACACTTCACACACCACGCATCGCACGCACGACCACGCACAGACAACCCACGCTCACGTCCATGCACACGGGCTGCACTGTGCAGCGCGTACACACACAGAACCCAGAGTGTATCAACACAAGTCACAGGACGCACACCAGACACGTCGAAGCACGCAGCTGCTCACAACACACGCCAGCGACATTTCGCAGAGTACCCACAGCACACACAATGAGGCACAGGAAACAAGCACAACCACACAGACAACCAGTTTCAAATCACACACGTAACACACACGCAACCACTCAAACACAGCAACACCTCAGTCACAGTCGCAGACGCACGAAACGCGCAAAACCCTCTCAGACATAAAGGCGAAACGCACAACCAACAGAGGAGACAGCATACCTTTCATTTCACACACTACACGCTACGCACACAACCACGTAGAGACAACACCACCCAGACAGCCTCACACAGGAGCGCAGAACGGAACACACACTACACAGAAGCATGACACACACCGGACACATCCACATCAAGGCACATAACTGCTCACAATACACATGAAATTCATTGCACAGATGCCCTACTGCAGCACACCATGAGACATACTAAAACAAGCACAACCACACGCGGCCAGCACATCCCTCATCATGCGCATAACACGCGCAGCCGAACGTCACCTCAACCGCTTGGTGCTGCCGGCTTTTCAACCTGTTGAACAGAACGCCCACACGTCCTGCTTCCAATGCCCGTACAGAAAGCAACTTGCCCTGCCTCTTCCCCTGAGGCTGGGCAGAAGACCTCGTCATAGTAGTCTTGTGCCTGGGAGTGTGAATACATATCAGAAGCTCGCCTTCACACAGCAGTGTTTAGCCGCCAATCTGGATATGGCTGAGCAGCCGATCACGTGGGCTGAGCCGGCAGCGTCAGGGCCTTCTCTGCAGGACAACAGCTCTGCGGCTCAGGGCCCATCTGCCACCAGGCTCTGGAGCAGCTTGCACACACATGTCTCTTGCTGACACGATGCCTGGGGACTGAAGCCGACGGGCACTTAGTTTTCAATGCTCAGACTGTGGCATGGGAGATCGGCTCACATACCCCACGGACCAACCTGGGCATCTCTGAAGCAGCCACATAGTCGCAGGAAAAGCGACTTTTTAAGTTTCCACGCGAAATTCGTTGCATGCGGGCATTTCCCTTACAGCCGGGCTTCCTCGGCAAGGCCTCACGCTAGGGGGCCACACAAGCGAGCACCCCCGCCGCTCAGCGAAAGGGAGCTCTACGCGGCAGAGTCCACGCGGGCACTTAGAGTGCAGGCACGCGGGACAGACGTGGAAAGCACACGACAAGGTAAATTCGTTGTATGCGGGCATTCCCCCCGACAGCCAGGCCGCACGTCGATGGCCACACAAGCGAGTGCCCGGCACTCAGCAAAAGAGAGCTCTACGCAGGAGGAGACTTCACTCAGGTGCCTGGAGTGCAGGCACACGGGACACACACGGAAAGCGTGTAGCAAGCTCAGTTTCCGAGCAAAGCTGACTTGCCTCCACTGCTGCTTCCTTCAGAGCATCTCGTTCTGCAACTTCCTAGTGTGTCTAGTGCGAAGGCCTCATCGCAGCCCACTTACGCCCTCGAGATAAAGGGCGTACAGAGAAGACCGCCTTCTACTGCAATGTTTACTCTTTTCCTCATCCCCTAGGAGAATATTGCACGCAAGGCGAAAGCAGCCTGGTATTCTCTCAGGGAGGGAGGGGTCGCCTCAGTGCACGGTGAGTCGTTTCCCCAGCAAAGTCTGGCATAAGGCTCTCTCTCCTGCAGCAGTTTCTGACACGTTCCGACAAAGGCATCTTCAGGGCCTTGCGATGAAATGGGTGAGGGGGCTTTTTTGCGTCCTCAGGGGAAAAGGCCCGCCTGGAGGATTACGAACGTGTGGAGAGAACGGACAAGCACGAGAGGCGGTCTTCTGTGCACTTGAATGCACAAGTCCCTCAACACACAAACAGCACATCACACTCCACATCAAACCCCACCACACACCGAGAACATAACTGCACACCACCACACACGGGAACCACGGCTCTCGGAGGGAACACAACATAACACGCACAGTGAGGCACACGGACCGAGCTTGACCGTACACAGTACCCACATCACAAATTGCACTCACTACTCCAAGAGCCGACCACACGCACAAACTGTCAAACGCAACCACCCACATAGAAACCCACATGCGAAACGCACACAAACCACGACAGAAAGAACACCGAGTTCATGCAACGCCCATTTCACACACTACACACACCACTCCAGACACACACAGCACGTACAGCGCGCAGAGCCTCACAGAATGCACAATGCCAAACACGCAACACATACACGAAGGTATCAGTCATAACACGCAAAATATCTCACTCAACTTGCAAAACGCACAGGCCACAGAACAGAGTAGAATACACACAACACAAACACAAATCACAGAACAACACATCACACGGCACACACAAGCATCACACACCGAAAGTAATAATATCGCAACTCATCACACACACAACTCAATAACATCAACAATGCAACAACACACACACAGAGCAACGCAACCACTGCACACCACACATAAAGCCACACGCAACACACACTCAAGGAGCAGCCACAACGCACACAACACCCGCAGACACGTACGTAGAGAACACACACACACACACACACACACACACACACACAGAACCTCTCAACACGCACACGGCACAACACAGAGAACAACGCACACCTCAAACATCGCAGGGCAGAAGAGCGCACAATTCACGCAAATCACACTGCAATGAGCACACACAATGCACACCAGGAGGCACGCAAACAAGCACAGCCACACACACAGACCACACACATCTCACATCACACGCAGAACTCAACCAAACACACACACAACCTCTCAAACGCAGCCAAGCACAAATCCCAATCACACACGCAAAACAGACACACCACATACAAAACCAAGTGCGACACACACACACACACACACACACACACACACACACACACCAACGAAAACCCACGTAGCGCACACATCACACACCACGCATCGCACGCACGACCACGCACAGACAACCCACGCTCACGTCCATGCACACGGGCTGCACTGTGCAGCGCGTACACACACAGAACCCAGAGTGTATCAACACAAGTCACAGGACGCACACCAGACACGTCGAAGCACGCAGCTGCTCACAACACACGCCAGCGACATTTCGCAGAGTACCCACAGCACACACAATGAGGCACAGGAAACAAGCACAACCACACAGACAACCAGTTTCAAATCACACACGTAACACACACGCAACCACTCAAACACAGCAACACCTCAGTCACAGTCGCAGACGCACGAAACGCGCAAAACCCTCTCAGACATAAAGGCGAAACGCACAACCAACAGAGGAGACAGCATACCTTTCATTTCACACACTACACGCTACGCACACAACCACGTAGAGACAACACCACCCAGACAGCCTCACACAGGAGCGCAGAACGGAACACACACTACACAGAAGCATGACACACACCGGACACATCCACATCAAGGCACATAACTGCTCACAATACACATGAAATTCATTGCACAGATGCCCTACTGCAGCACACCATGAGACATACTAAAACAAGCACAACCACACGCGGCCAGCACATCCCTCATCATGCGCATAACACGCGCAGCCGAACGTCACCTCAACCGCTTGGTGCTGCCGGCTTTTCAACCTGTTGAACAGAACGCCCACACGTCCTGCTTCCAATGCCCGTACAGAAAGCAACTTGCCCTGCCTCTTCCCCTGAGGCTGGGCAGAAGACCTCGTCATAGTAGTCTTGTGCCTGGGAGTGTGAATACATATCAGAAGCTCGCCTTCACACAGCAGTGTTTAGCCGCCAATCTGGATATGGCTGAGCAGCCGATCACGTGGGCTGAGCCGGCAGCGTCAGGGCCTTCTCTGCAGGACAACAGCTCTGCGGCTCAGGGCCCATCTGCCACCAGGCTCTGGAGCAGCTTGCACACACATGTCTCTTGCTGACACGATGCCTGGGGACTGAAGCCGACGGGCACTTAGTTTTCAATGCTCAGACTGTGGCATGGGAGATCGGCTCACATACCCCACGGACCAACCTGGGCATCTCTGAAGCAGCCACATAGTCGCAGGAAAAGCGACTTTTTAAGTTTCCACGCGAAATTCGTTGCATGCGGGCATTTCCCTTACAGCCGGGCTTCCTCGGCAAGGCCTCACGCTAGGGGGCCACACAAGCGAGCACCCCCGCCGCTCAGCGAAAGGGAGCTCTACGCGGCAGAGTCCACGCGGGCACTTAGAGTGCAGGCACGCGGGACAGACGTGGAAAGCACACGACAAGGTAAATTCGTTGTATGCGGGCATTCCCCCCGACAGCCAGGCCGCACGTCGATGGCCACACAAGCGAGTGCCCGGCACTCAGCAAAAGAGAGCTCTACGCAGGAGGAGACTTCACTCAGGTGCCTGGAGTGCAGGCACACGGGACACACACGGAAAGCGTGTAGCAAGCTCAGTTTCCGAGCAAAGCTGACTTGCCTCCACTGCTGCTTCCTTCAGAGCATCTCGTTCTGCAACTTCCTAGTGTGTCTAGTGCGAAGGCCTCATCGCAGCCCACTTACGCCCTCGAGATAAAGGGCGTACAGAGAAGACCGCCTTCTACTGCAATGTTTACTCTTTTCCTCATCCCCTAGGAGAATATTGCACGCAAGGCGAAAGCAGCCTGGTATTCTCTCAGGGAGGGAGGGGTCGCCTCAGTGCACGGTGAGTCGTTTCCCCAGCAAAGTCTGGCATAAGGCTCTCTCTCCTGCAGCAGTTTCTGACACGTTCCGACAAAGGCATCTTCAGGGCCTTGCGATGAAATGGGTGAGGGGGCTTTTTTGCGTCCTCAGGGGAAAAGGCCCGCCTGGAGGATTACGAACGTGTGGAGAGAACGGACAAGCACGAGAGGCGGTCTTCTGTGCACTTGAATGCACAAGTCCCTCAACACACAAACAGCACATCACACTCCACATCAAACCCCACCACACACCGAGAACATAACTGCACACCACCACACACGGGAACCACGGCTCTCGGAGGGAACACAACATAACACGCACAGTGAGGCACACGGACCGAGCTTGACCGTACACAGTACCCACATCACAAATTGCACTCACTACTCCAAGAGCCGACCACACGCACAAACTGTCAAACGCAACCACCCACATAGAAACCCACATGCGAAACGCACACAAACCACGACAGAAAGAACACCGAGTTCATGCAACGCCCATTTCACACACTACACACACCACTCCAGACACACACAGCACGTACAGCGCGCAGAGCCTCACAGAATGCACAATGCCAAACACGCAACACATACACGAAGGTATCAGTCATAACACGCAAAATATCTCACTCAACTTGCAAAACGCACAGGCCACAGAACAGAGTAGAATACACACAACACAAACACAAATCACAGAACAACACATCACACGGCACACACAAGCATCACACACCGAAAGTAATAATATCGCAACTCATCACACACACAACTCAATAACATCAACAATGCAACAACACACACACAGAGCAACGCAACCACTGCACACCACACATAAAGCCACACGCAACACACACTCAAGGAGCAGCCACAACGCACACAACACCCGCAGACACGTACGTAGAGAACACACACACACACACACACACACACACACACACACACAGAACCTCTCAACACGCACACGGCACAACACAGAGAACAACGCACACCTCAAACATCGCAGGGCAGAAGAGCGCACAATTCACGCAAATCACACTGCAATGAGCACACACAATGCACACCAGGAGGCACGCAAACAAGCACAGCCACACACACAGACCACACACATCTCACATCACACGCAGAACTCAACCAAACACACACACAACCTCTCAAACGCAGCCAAGCACAAATCCCAATCACACACGCAAAACAGACACACCACATACAAAACCAAGTGCGACACACACACACACACACACACACACACACACACACACAACCAACGAAAACCCACGTAGCGCACACTTCACACACCACGCATCGCACGCACGACCACGCACAGACAACCCACGCTCACGTCCATGCACACGGGCTGCACTGTGCAGCGCGTACACACACAGAACCCAGAGTGTATCAACACAAGTCACAGGACGCACACCAGACACGTCGAAGCACGCAGCTGCTCACAACACACGCCAGCGACATTTCGCAGAGTACCCACAGCACACACAATGAGGCACAGGAAACAAGCACAACCACACAGACAACCAGTTTCAAATCACACACGTAACACACACGCAACCACTCAAACACAGCAACACCTCAGTCACAGTCGCAGACGCACGAAACGCGCAAAACCCTCTCAGACATAAAGGCGAAACGCACAACCAACAGAGGAGACAGCATACCTTTCATTTCACACACTACACGCTACGCACACAACCACGTAGAGACAACACCACCCAGACAGCCTCACACAGGAGCGCAGAACGGAACACACACTACACAGAAGCATGACACACACCGGACACATCCACATCAAGGCACATAACTGCTCACAATACACATGAAATTCATTGCACAGATGCCCTACTGCAGCACACCATGAGACATACTAAAACAAGCACAACCACACGCGGCCAGCACATCCCTCATCATGCGCATAACACGCGCAGCCGAACGTCACCTCAACCGCTTGGTGCTGCCGGCTTTTCAACCTGTTGAACAGAACGCCCACACGTCCTGCTTCCAATGCCCGTACAGAAAGCAACTTGCCCTGCCTCTTCCCCTGAGGCTGGGCAGAAGACCTCGTCATAGTAGTCTTGTGCCTGGGAGTGTGAATACATATCAGAAGCTCGCCTTCACACAGCAGTGTTTAGCCGCCAATCTGGATATGGCTGAGCAGCCGATCACGTGGGCTGAGCCGGCAGCGTCAGGGCCTTCTCTGCAGGACAACAGCTCTGCGGCTCAGGGCCCATCTGCCACCAGGCTCTGGAGCAGCTTGCACACACATGTCTCTTGCTGACACGATGCCTGGGGACTGAAGCCGACGGGCACTTAGTTTTCAATGCTCAGACTGTGGCATGGGAGATCGGCTCACATACCCCACGGACCAACCTGGGCATCTCTGAAGCAGCCACATAGTCGCAGGAAAAGCGACTTTTTAAGTTTCCACGCGAAATTCGTTGCATGCGGGCATTTCCCTTACAGCCGGGCTTCCTCGGCAAGGCCTCACGCTAGGGGGCCACACAAGCGAGCACCCCCGCCGCTCAGCGAAAGGGAGCTCTACGCGGCAGAGTCCACGCGGGCACTTAGAGTGCAGGCACGCGGGACAGACGTGGAAAGCACACGACAAGGTAAATTCGTTGTATGCGGGCATTCCCCCCGACAGCCAGGCCGCACGTCGATGGCCACACAAGCGAGTGCCCGGCACTCAGCAAAAGAGAGCTCTACGCAGGAGGAGACTTCACTCAGGTGCCTGGAGTGCAGGCACACGGGACACACACGGAAAGCGTGTAGCAAGCTCAGTTTCCGAGCAAAGCTGACTTGCCTCCACTGCTGCTTCCTTCAGAGCATCTCGTTCTGCAACTTCCTAGTGTGTCTAGTGCGAAGGCCTCATCGCAGCCCACTTACGCCCTCGAGATAAAGGGCGTACAGAGAAGACCGCCTTCTACTGCAATGTTTACTCTTTTCCTCATCCCCTAGGAGAATATTGCACGCAAGGCGAAAGCAGCCTGGTATTCTCTCAGGGAGGGAGGGGTCGCCTCAGTGCACGGTGAGTCGTTTCCCCAGCAAAGTCTGGCATAAGGCTCTCTCTCCTGCAGCAGTTTCTGACACGTTCCGACAAAGGCATCTTCAGGGCCTTGCGATGAAATGGGTGAGGGGGCTTTTTTGCGTCCTCAGGGGAAAAGGCCCGCCTGGAGGATTACGAACGTGTGGAGAGAACGGACAAGCACGAGAGGCGGTCTTCTGTGCACTTGAATGCACAAGTCCCTCAACACACAAACAGCACATCACACTCCACATCAAACCCCACCACACACCGAGAACATAACTGCACACCACCACACACGGGAACCACGGCTCTCGGAGGGAACACAACATAACACGCACAGTGAGGCACACGGACCGAGCTTGACCGTACACAGTACCCACATCACAAATTGCACTCACTACTCCAAGAGCCGACCACACGCACAAACTGTCAAACGCAACCACCCACATAGAAACCCACATGCGAAACGCACACAAACCACGACAGAAAGAACACCGAGTTCATGCAACGCCCATTTCACACACTACACACACCACTCCAGACACACACAGCACGTACAGCGCGCAGAGCCTCACAGAATGCACAATGCCAAACACGCAACACATACACGAAGGTATCAGTCATAACACGCAAAATATCTCACTCAACTTGCAAAACGCACAGGCCACAGAACAGAGTAGAATACACACAACACAAACACAAATCACAGAACAACACATCACACGGCACACACAAGCATCACACACCGAAAGTAATAATATCGCAACTCATCACACACACAACTCAATAACATCAACAATGCAACAACACACACACAGAGCAACGCAACCACTGCACACCACACATAAAGCCACACGCAACACACACTCAAGGAGCAGCCACAACGCACACAACACCCGCAGACACGTACGTAGAGAACACACACACACACACACACACACACACACACACACAGAACCTCTCAACACGCACACGGCACAACACAGAGAACAACGCACACCTCAAACATCGCAGGGCAGAAGAGCGCACAATTCACGCAAATCACACTGCAATGAGCACACACAATGCACACCAGGAGGCACGCAAACAAGCACAGCCACACACACAGACCACACACATCTCACATCACACGCAGAACTCAACCAAACACACACACAACCTCTCAAACGCAGCCAAGCACAAATCCCAATCACACACGCAAAACAGACACACCACATACAAAACCAAGTGCGACACACACACACACACACACACACACACACACACAACACCAACGAAAACCCACGTAGCGCACACTTCACACACCACGCATCGCACGCACGACCACGCACAGACAACCCACGCTCACGTCCATGCACACGGGCTGCACTGTGCAGCGCGTACACACACAGAACCCAGAGTGTATCAACACAAGTCACAGGACGCACACCAGACACGTCGAAGCACGCAGCTGCTCACAACACACGCCAGCGACATTTCGCAGAGTACCCACAGCACACACAATGAGGCACAGGAAACAAGCACAACCACACAGACAACCAGTTTCAAATCACACACGTAACACACACGCAACCACTCAAACACAGCAACACCTCAGTCACAGTCGCAGACGCACGAAACGCGCAAAACCCTCTCAGACATAAAGGCGAAACGCACAACCAACAGAGGAGACAGCATACCTTTCATTTCACACACTACACGCTACGCACACAACCACGTAGAGACAACACCACCCAGACAGCCTCACACAGGAGCGCAGAACGGAACACACACTACACAGAAGCATGACACACACCGGACACATCCACATCAAGGCACATAACTGCTCACAATACACATGAAATTCATTGCACAGATGCCCTACTGCAGCACACCATGAGACATACTAAAACAAGCACAACCACACGCGGCCAGCACATCCCTCATCATGCGCATAACACGCGCAGCCGAACGTCACCTCAACCGCTTGGTGCTGCCGGCTTTTCAACCTGTTGAACAGAACGCCCACACGTCCTGCTTCCAATGCCCGTACAGAAAGCAACTTGCCCTGCCTCTTCCCCTGAGGCTGGGCAGAAGACCTCGTCATAGTAGTCTTGTGCCTGGGAGTGTGAATACATATCAGAAGCTCGCCTTCACACAGCAGTGTTTAGCCGCCAATCTGGATATGGCTGAGCAGCCGATCACGTGGGCTGAGCCGGCAGCGTCAGGGCCTTCTCTGCAGGACAACAGCTCTGCGGCTCAGGGCCCATCTGCCACCAGGCTCTGGAGCAGCTTGCACACACATGTCTCTTGCTGACACGATGCCTGGGGACTGAAGCCGACGGGCACTTAGTTTTCAATGCTCAGACTGTGGCATGGGAGATCGGCTCACATACCCCACGGACCAACCTGGGCATCTCTGAAGCAGCCACATAGTCGCAGGAAAAGCGACTTTTTAAGTTTCCACGCGAAATTCGTTGCATGCGGGCATTTCCCTTACAGCCGGGCTTCCTCGGCAAGGCCTCACGCTAGGGGGCCACACAAGCGAGCACCCCCGCCGCTCAGCGAAAGGGAGCTCTACGCGGCAGAGTCCACGCGGGCACTTAGAGTGCAGGCACGCGGGACAGACGTGGAAAGCACACGACAAGGTAAATTCGTTGTATGCGGGCATTCCCCCCGACAGCCAGGCCGCACGTCGATGGCCACACAAGCGAGTGCCCGGCACTCAGCAAAAGAGAGCTCTACGCAGGAGGAGACTTCACTCAGGTGCCTGGAGTGCAGGCACACGGGACACACACGGAAAGCGTGTAGCAAGCTCAGTTTCCGAGCAAAGCTGACTTGCCTCCACTGCTGCTTCCTTCAGAGCATCTCGTTCTGCAACTTCCTAGTGTGTCTAGTGCGAAGGCCTCATCGCAGCCCACTTACGCCCTCGAGATAAAGGGCGTACAGAGAAGACCGCCTTCTACTGCAATGTTTACTCTTTTCCTCATCCCCTAGGAGAATATTGCACGCAAGGCGAAAGCAGCCTGGTATTCTCTCAGGGAGGGAGGGGTCGCCTCAGTGCACGGTGAGTCGTTTCCCCAGCAAAGTCTGGCATAAGGCTCTCTCTCCTGCAGCAGTTTCTGACACGTTCCGACAAAGGCATCTTCAGGGCCTTGCGATGAAATGGGTGAGGGGGCTTTTTTGCGTCCTCAGGGGAAAAGGCCCGCCTGGAGGATTACGAACGTGTGGAGAGAACGGACAAGCACGAGAGGCGGTCTTCTGTGCACTTGAATGCACAAGTCCCTCAACACACAAACAGCACATCACACTCCACATCAAACCCCACCACACACCGAGAACATAACTGCACACCACCACACACGGGAACCACGGCTCTCGGAGGGAACACAACATAACACGCACAGTGAGGCACACGGACCGAGCTTGACCGTACACAGTACCCACATCACAAATTGCACTCACTACTCCAAGAGCCGACCACACGCACAAACTGTCAAACGCAACCACCCACATAGAAACCCACATGCGAAACGCACACAAACCACGACAGAAAGAACACCGAGTTCATGCAACGCCCATTTCACACACTACACACACCACTCCAGACACACACAGCACGTACAGCGCGCAGAGCCTCACAGAATGCACAATGCCAAACACGCAACACATACACGAAGGTATCAGTCATAACACGCAAAATATCTCACTCAACTTGCAAAACGCACAGGCCACAGAACAGAGTAGAATACACACAACACAAACACAAATCACAGAACAACACATCACACGGCACACACAAGCATCACACACCGAAAGTAATAATATCGCAACTCATCACACACACAACTCAATAACATCAACAATGCAACAACACACACACAGAGCAACGCAACCACTGCACACCACACATAAAGCCACACGCAACACACACTCAAGGAGCAGCCACAACGCACACAACACCCGCAGACACGTACGTAGAGAACACACACACACACACACACACACACACACACACACACAGAACCTCTCAACACGCACACGGCACAACACAGAGAACAACGCACACCTCAAACATCGCAGGGCAGAAGAGCGCACAATTCACGCAAATCACACTGCAATGAGCACACACAATGCACACCAGGAGGCACGCAAACAAGCACAGCCACACACACAGACCACACACATCTCACATCACACGCAGAACTCAACCAAACACACACACAACCTCTCAAACGCAGCCAAGCACAAATCCCAATCACACACGCAAAACAGACACACCACATACAAAACCAAGTGCGACACACACACACACACACACACACACACACACACACACAACGAAAACCCACGTAGCGCACACTTCACACACCACGCATCGCACGCACGACCACGCACAGACAACCCACGCTCACGTCCATGCACACGGGCTGCACTGTGCAGCGCGTACACACACAGAACCCAGAGTGTATCAACACAAGTCACAGGACGCACACCAGACACGTCGAAGCACGCAGCTGCTCACAACACACGCCAGCGACATTTCGCAGAGTACCCACAGCACACACAATGAGGCACAGGAAACAAGCACAACCACACAGACAACCAGTTTCAAATCACACACGTAACACACACGCAACCACTCAAACACAGCAACACCTCAGTCACAGTCGCAGACGCACGAAACGCGCAAAACCCTCTCAGACATAAAGGCGAAACGCACAACCAACAGAGGAGACAGCATACCTTTCATTTCACACACTACACGCTACGCACACAACCACGTAGAGACAACACCACCCAGACAGCCTCACACAGGAGCGCAGAACGGAACACACACTACACAGAAGCATGACACACACCGGACACATCCACATCAAGGCACATAACTGCTCACAATACACATGAAATTCATTGCACAGATGCCCTACTGCAGCACACCATGAGACATACTAAAACAAGCACAACCACACGCGGCCAGCACATCCCTCATCATGCGCATAACACGCGCAGCCGAACGTCACCTCAACCGCTTGGTGCTGCCGGCTTTTCAACCTGTTGAACAGAACGCCCACACGTCCTGCTTCCAATGCCCGTACAGAAAGCAACTTGCCCTGCCTCTTCCCCTGAGGCTGGGCAGAAGACCTCGTCATAGTAGTCTTGTGCCTGGGAGTGTGAATACATATCAGAAGCTCGCCTTCACACAGCAGTGTTTAGCCGCCAATCTGGATATGGCTGAGCAGCCGATCACGTGGGCTGAGCCGGCAGCGTCAGGGCCTTCTCTGCAGGACAACAGCTCTGCGGCTCAGGGCCCATCTGCCACCAGGCTCTGGAGCAGCTTGCACACACATGTCTCTTGCTGACACGATGCCTGGGGACTGAAGCCGACGGGCACTTAGTTTTCAATGCTCAGACTGTGGCATGGGAGATCAACCTGGGCATCTCTGAAGCAGCCACATAGTCGCAGGAAAAGCGACTTTTTAAGTTTCCACGCGAAATTCGTTGCATGCGGGCATTTCCCTTACAGCCGGGCTTCCTCGGCAAGGCCTCACGCTAGGGGGCCACACAAGCGAGCACCCCCGCCGCTCAGCGAAAGGGAGCTCTACGCGGCAGAGTCCACGCGGGCACTTAGAGTGCAGGCACGCGGGACAGACGTGGAAAGCACACGACAAGGTAAATTCGTTGTATGCGGGCATTCCCCCCGACAGCCAGGCCGCACGTCGATGGCCACACAAGCGAGTGCCCGGCACTCAGCAAAAGAGAGCTCTACGCAGGAGGAGACTTCACTCAGGTGCCTGGAGTGCAGGCACACGGGACACACACGGAAAGCGTGTAGCAAGCTCAGTTTCCGAGCAAAGCTGACTTGCCTCCACTGCTGCTTCCTTCAGAGCATCTCGTTCTGCAACTTCCTAGTGTGTCTAGTGCGAAGGCCTCATCGCAGCCCACTTACGCCCTCGAGATAAAGGGCGTACAGAGAAGACCGCCTTCTACTGCAATGTTTACTCTTTTCCTCATCCCCTAGGAGAATATTGCACGCAAGGCGAAAGCAGCCTGGTATTCTCTCAGGGAGGGAGGGGTCGCCTCAGTGCACGGTGAGTCGTTTCCCCAGCAAAGTCTGGCATAAGGCTCTCTCTCCTGCAGCAGTTTCTGACACGTTCCGACAAAGGCATCTTCAGGGCCTTGCGATGAAATGGGTGAGGGGGCTTTTTTGCGTCCTCAGGGGAAAAGGCCCGCCTGGAGGATTACGAACGTGTGGAGAGAACGGACAAGCACGAGAGGCGGTCTTCTGTGCACTTGAATGCACAAGTCCCTCAACACACAAACAGCACATCACACTCCACATCAAACCCCACCACACACCGAGAACATAACTGCACACCACCACACACGGGAACCACGGCTCTCGGAGGGAACACAACATAACACGCACAGTGAGGCACACGGACCGAGCTTGACCGTACACAGTACCCACATCACAAATTGCACTCACTACTCCAAGAGCCGACCACACGCACAAACTGTCAAACGCAACCACCCACATAGAAACCCACATGCGAAACGCACACAAACCACGACAGAAAGAACACCGAGTTCATGCAACGCCCATTTCACACACTACACACACCACTCCAGACACACACAGCACGTACAGCGCGCAGAGCCTCACAGAATGCACAATGCCAAACACGCAACACATACACGAAGGTATCAGTCATAACACGCAAAATATCTCACTCAACTTGCAAAACGCACAGGCCACAGAACAGAGTAGAATACACACAACACAAACACAAATCACAGAACAACACATCACACGGCACACACAAGCATCACACACCGAAAGTAATAATATCGCAACTCATCACACACACAACTCAATAACATCAACAATGCAACAACACACACACAGAGCAAAGCAACCACTGCACACCACACATAAAGCCACACGCAACACACACTCAAGGAGCAGCCACAACGCACACAACACCCGCAGACACCGTACGTAAGAGAACACACACACACACACACACCCACACACACACAGAACCTCTCAACACGCACACGGCACAACACAGAGAACAACGCACACCTCAAACATCGCAGGGCAGAAGAGCGCACAATTCACGCAAATCACACTGCAATGAGCACACACAATGCACACCAGGAGGCACGCAAACAAGCACAGCCACACACACAGACCACACACATCTCACATCACACGCAGAACTCAACCAACACACACACCAACCTCTCAAACGCAGCCAAGCACAAATCCCAATCACACACGCAAAACAGACACACCACATACAAAACCAAGTGCGACACACACACACACACACACACACACACACACACACACACACAAAACCAACGAAAACCCACGTAGAGCGCACACTTCACACCACACGCATCGCATCGCACGACCACGCACAGGCAACCCACGGCTCACCGTCCATGCACACGGGCTGCACTGTGCAGCGCGTACACACACAGAACCCAGAGTGTATCAACACAAGTCACAGGACGCACACCAGGACACGTCGAAGCACGCAGCTGCTCACAACTCACCGCCAGCGACATTTCGCAGAGTACCCACAGCACACACAATGAGGCACAGGAAACAAGCACAACCACACAGACAACCAGTTTCAAATCACACACGTAACACACACGCAACCACTCAAACACAGCAACACCTCAGTCACAGTCGCAGACGCACGAAACGCGCAAAACCCTCTCAGACATAAAGGCGAAACGCACAACCAACAGAGGAGACAGCATACCTTTCATTTCACACACTACACTCTACGCACACCAACCACGTAGAGACAACACCACCCAGACAGCCTCACCCAGGAGCGCAGAACGAAACACACACTACACAGAAGCATGACACACACCGGACACATCCACATCAAGGCACATAACTGCTCACAATACACATGAAATTCATTGCACAGATGCCCTACTGCAGCACACCATGAGACATACTAAAACAAGCACAACCACACGCGGCCAGCACATCCCTCATCATGCGCATAACACGCGCAGGCCAACGTCACCTCAACCGCTTGGTGCTGCCGGCTTTTCAACCTGTTGAACAGAACGCCCACACGTCCTGCTTCCAATGCCCGTACAGAAAGCAACTTGCCCTGCCTCTTCCCCTGAGGCTGGGCAGAAGACCTCGTCATAGTAGTCTTGTGCCTGGGAGTGTGAATACATATCAGAAGCTCGCCTTCACACAGCAGTGTTTAGCCGCAATCTGGATAATGGCTGAGCAGACCGATACGTGGCTGAGCCGGCAGCGTCAGGGCCCTTCTCTGCAGGACAACAGCTCTGCGGCTCAGGGCCCATCTGCCACCAGGCTCTGGAGCAGCTTGCACACACATGTCTCTTGCTGACACGATGCCTGGGGACTGAAAGCCGACGGGCACTCTAGTTTTCAATGCTCAGACTGTGGCATGGGAGATCGGCTCACCATACCCCACGGAACAACCTGGGCATCTCTGAAGCAGCCACATAGTCGCAGGAAATGCGACTTTTTAAGTTTCCCACGCGAAATTCGTTGCATGCGGGCATTTCCCTTACAGCCGGGCTTCCTCGGCAAGGCCTCACGCTAGGGGGCCACACAAGCGAGCACCCCCGCCGCTCAGCGAAAGGGAGCTCTACGCGGCAGAGTCCACGCGGGGCACTTAGAGTGCAGGCACGCGGGGACAGACGTGGAAAGCACACGACAAGGTAAATTCGTTGTATGTCGGGCATTCCCCCCGACAGCCAGGCCGCACGTCGATGGCCACACAAGCGAGTGCCCGGCACTCAGCAAAAGAGAGCTCTACGCAGGAGGAGACTTCACTCAGGTGCCTGGAGTGCAGGCACACGGGACACACACGGAAAGCGTGTAGCAAGCTCAGTTTCCGAGCAAAGCTGACTTGCCTCCACTGCTGCTTCCTTCAGAGCATCTCGTTCTGCAACTTCCTAGTGTGTCTAGTGCGAAGGCCTCATCGCAGCCCACTTACGCCCTCGAGATAAAGGGCGTACAGAGAAGACCGCCTTCTACTGCAATGTTTACTCTTTTCCTCATCCCCTAGGAGAATATTGCACGCAAGGCGAAAGCAGCCTGGTATTCTCTCAGGGAGGGAGGGGTCGCCTCAGTGCACGGTGAGTCGTTTCCCCAGCAAAGTCTGGCATAAGGCTCTCTCTCCTGCAGCAGTTTCTGACACGTTCCGACAAAGGCATCTTCAGGGCCTTGCGATGAAATGGGTGAGGGGGCTTTTTTGCGTCCTCAGGGGAAAAGGCCCGCCTGGAGGATTACGAACGTGTGGAGAGAACGGACAAGCACGAGAGGCGGTCTTCTGTGCACTTGAATGCACAAGTCCCTCAACACACAAACAGCACATCACACTCCACATCAAACCCCACCACACACCGAGAACATAACTGCACACCACCACACACGGGAACCACGGCTCTCGGAGGGAACACAACATAACACGCACAGTGAGGCACACGGACCGAGCTTGACCGTACACAGTACCCACATCACAAATTGCACTCACTACTCCAAGAGCCGACCACACGCACAAACTGTCAAACGCAACCACCCACATAGAAACCCACATGCGAAACGCACACAAACCACGACAGAAAGAACACCGAGTTCATGCAACAGCCATTTCACACACTACACACACCACTCCAGACACACACAGCACGTACAGCGCGCAGAGCCTCACAGAATGCACAATGCCAAACACGCAACACATACACGAAGGTATCAGTCATAACACGCAAAATATCTCACTCAACTTGCAAAACGCACAGGCCACAGAACAGAGTAGAATACACACAACACAAACACAAATCACAGAACAACACATCACACGGCACACACAAGCATCACACACCGAAAGTAATAATATCGCAACTCATCACACACACAACTCAATAACATCAACAATGCAACAACACACACACAGAGCAACGCAACCACTGCACACCACACATAAAGCCACACGCAACACACACTCAAGGAGCAGCCACAACGCACACAACACCCGCAGACACGTACGTAGAGAACACACACACACACACACACACACACACACACACAGAACCTCTCAACACGCACACGGCACAACACAGAGAACAACGCACACCTCAAACATCGCAGGGCAGAAGAGCGCACAATTCACGCAAATCCACACTGCAATGAGCACACACCAATGCACACCAGGAGGCACGCAAACAAGCACAGCCACACACACAGACCACACACATCTCACATCACACGCAGAACTCAACCAAACACACACACAACCTCTCAAACGCAGCCAAGCACAAATCCCAATCACACACGCAAAACAGACACACCACATACAAAACCAAGTGCGACACACACACACACACACACACACACACACACAAAACCAACGAAAACCCACGTAGCGCACACTTCACACACCACGCATCGCACGCACGACCACCCACAGACAACCCACGCTCACGTCCATGCACACGGGGTCCACTGTGCAGCGCGTACACACACAGAACCCAGAGTGTATCAACACAAGTCACCAGGACGCACACCAGACACGTCGAAGCACGCAGCTGCTCACAACACACGCCAGCGACATTTCGCAGAGTACCCACAGCACACACAATGAGGCACAGGAAACAAGCACAACCACACAGACAACCAGTTTCAAATCACACACGTAACACACACGCAACCACTCAAACACAGCAACACCTCAGTCACAGTCGCAGACGCACGAAACGCGCAAAACCCTCTCAGACATAAAGGCGAAACGCACAACCAACAGAGGAGACAGCATACCTTTCATTTCACACACTACACGCTACGCACACAACCACGTAGAGACAACACCACCCAGACAGCCTCACACAGGAGCGCAGAACGGAACACACACTACACAGAAGCATGACACACACCGGACACATCCACATCAAGGCACATAACTGCTCACAATACACATGAAATTCATTGCACAGATGCCCTACTGCAGCACACCATGAGGCATACTAAAACAAGCACAACCACACGCGGCCAGCACATCCCTCATCATGCGCATAACACGCGCAGCCGAACGTCACCTCAACCGCTTGGTGCTGCCGGCTTTTCAACCTGTTGAACAGAACGCCCACACGTCCTGCTTCCAATGCCCGTACAGAAAGCAACTTGCCCTGCCTCTTCCCCTGAGGCTGGGCAGAAGACCTCGTCATAGTAGTCTTGTGCCTGGGAGTGTGAATACATATCAGAAGCTCGCCTTCACACAGCAGTGTTTAGGCCGCCAATCTGGATATGGCTGAGCAGCCGATCACGGTGGGCTGAGCCGGCAGAGTCAGGGCCTTCTCTGCAGGACAACAGCTCTGCGGCTCAGGGCCCATCTGCCACCAGGCTCTGGAAGCAGCTTGCACACACATGTCTCTTGCTGACACGATGCCTGGGGACTGAAGCCGACGGGCACTTAGTTTTCAATGCTCAGACCTGTGGCATGGGAGATCGGCTCACATACCCCACGGACCAACCTGGGCATCTCTGAAAGCAGCCACATAGTCGCAGGAAAAGCGACTTTTTAAGTTTCCACGCGGAAATTCGTTGCATGCGGGCATTTCCCTTACAGCCGGGCTTCCTCGGCAAGGCCTCACGCTAGGGGGCCACACAAGCGAGCACCCCCGCCGCTCAGCGAAAGGGAGCTCTACGCGGCAGAGTCCACGCGGGCACTTAGAGTGCAGGCTCGCGGGCCAGACGTGGAAAGCACACGACAAGGTAAATTCGTTGTATGCGGGCATTCCCCCCGACAGCCAGGCCGCACGTCGATGGCCACACAAGCGAGTGCCCGGCACTCAGCAAAAGAGAGCTCTACGCAGGAGGAGACTTCACTCAGGTGCCTGGAGTGCAGGCACACGGGACACACACGGAAAAGCGTGTAGCAAGCTCAGTTTCCGAGCAAAGCTGACTTGCCTCCACTGCTGCTTCCTTCAGAGCATCTCGTTCTGCAACTTCCTAGTGTGTCTAGTGCGAAGGCCTCATCGCAGCCCACTTACGCCCTCGAGATAAAGGGCGTACAGAGAAGACCGCCTTCTACTGCAATGTTTACTCTTTTCCTCATCCCCTAGGAGAAATATTGCACGCAAGGCGAAAGCAGCCTGGTATTCTCTCAGGGAGAGAGGGGTCGCCTCAGTGCACGGTGAGTCGTTTCCCCAGCAAAGTCTGGCATAAGGCTCTCTCTCCTGCAGCAGTTTCTGACACGTTCCGACAAAGGCATCTTCAGGGCCTTGCGATGAAGATGGGTGAGGGGGCTTTTTTGCGTCCTCAGGGGAAAAGGCCCGCCTGGAGGATTACGAACGTGTGGAGAGAACGGAACAAGCACGAGAGGCGGTCTTCTGTGCACTTGAAATGCACAAGGTCCCTCAACACACAAACAGCACATCACACTCCACATCAAACCCCACCACACACCAGAGAACATAACTGCACACCACCACACACGGGAACCACGGCTCTCGGAGGGAACACCAACATAACACGCACAGTGAGGCACACGGACCGAGCTTGACCGTACACAGTACCCACATCACAAATTGCACTCACTACTCCAAGAGCCGACCACACGCACAAACTGTCAAACGCAACCACCCACATATAAACCCACATGCGAAACGCACACAAACACCGACAGAAAGAACACCGAGTTCATGCAACGCCCATTTCACACACTACACACACCACTCCAGACACACACAGCACGTACAGCGCGCAGAGCCTCACAGAATGCACAATGCCAAACACGCAACACATACACGAAGGTATCAGTCATAACACGCAAAATATCTCACTCAACTTGCAAAACGCACAGGCCACAGAACAGAGTAGAATACACACAACACAAACACAAATCACAGAACAACACATCACACGGCACACACAAGCATCACACACCGAAAGTAATAATATCGCAACTCATCACACACACAACTCAATAACATCAACAATGCAACAACACACACACAGAGCAACGCAACCACTGCACACCACACATAAAGCCACACGCAACACACACTCAAGGAGCAGCCACAACGCACACAACACCCGCAGACACGTACGTAGAGAACACACACACACACACACACACACACACACACACACACACACAGAACCTCTCAACACGCACACGGCACAACACAGAGAACAACGCACACCTCAAAACATCGCCAGGGCAGAAGAGCGCACAATTCACGCAAATCACACTGCAATGAGCACACACAATGCACACCAGGAGGCACGCAAACAAGCACAGCCACACACACAGACCACACACATCTCACATCACACGCAGAACTCAACCAAACACACACACAACCTCTCAAACGCAGCCAAGCACAAATCCCAATCACACACGCAAAACAGACACACCACATACAAAACCAAGTGCGACAAACACACACACACACACACACACACACACACACACACAAAACCAACGAAAACCCACGTAGCGCACACTTCACACACCACGCATCGCACGCACGACCACGCACAGACAACCCACGCTCACGTCCATGCACACGGGCTGCACTGTGCAGCGCGTACACACACAGAACCCAGAGTGTATCAACACAAGTCACAGGACGCACACCAGACACGTCGAAGCACGCAGCTGCTCACAACACACGCCAGCGACATTTCGCAGAGTACCCACAGCACACACAATGAGGCACAGGAAACAAGCACAACCACACAGACAACCAGTTTCAAATCACACACGTAACACACACGCAACCACTCAAACACAGCAACACCTCAGTCACAGTCGCAGACGCACGAAACGCGCAAAACCCTCTCAGACATAAAGGCGAAACGCACAACCAACAGAGGAGACAGCATACCTTTCATTTCACACACTACACGCTACGCACACAACCACGTAGAGACAACACCACCCAGACAGCCTCACACAGGAGCGCAGAACGGAACACACACTACACAGAAGCATGACACACACCGGACACATCCACATCAAGGCACATAACTGCTCACAATACACATGAAATTCATTGCACAGATGCCCTACTGCAGCACACCATGAGACATACTAAAACAAGCACAACCACACGCGGCCAGCACATCCCTCATCATGCGCATAACACGCGCAGCCGAACGTCACCTCAACCGCTTGGTGCTGCCGGCTTTTCAACCTGTTGAACAGAACGCCCACACGTCCTGCTTCCAATGCCCGTACAGAAAGCAACTTGCCCTGCCTCTTCCCCTGAGGCTGGGCAGAAGACCTCGTCATAGTAGTCTTGTGCCTGGGAGTGTGAATACATATCAGAAGCTCGCCTTCACACAGCAGTGTTTAGCCGCCAATCTGGATATGGCTGAGCAGCCGATCACGTGGGCTGAGCCGGCAGCGTCAGGGCCTTCTCTGCAGGACAACAGCTCTGCGGCTCAGGGCCCATCTGCCACCAGGCTCTGGAGCAGCTTGCACACACATGTCTCTTGCTGACACGATGCCTGGGGACTGAAGCCGACGGGCACTTAGTTTTCAATGCTCAGACTGTGGCATGGGAGATCGGCTCACATACCCCACGGACCAACCTGGGCATCTCTGAAGCAGCCACATAGTCGCAGGAAAAGCGACTTTTTAAGTTTCCACGCGAAATTCGTTGCATGCGGGCATTTCCCTTACAGCCGGGCTTCCTCGGCAAGGCCTCACGCTAGGGGGCCACACAAGCGAGCACCCCCGCCGCTCAGCGAAAGGGAGCTCTACCGGGCAGAGTCCACGCGGGCACTTAGAGTGCAGGCACGCGGGACAGACGTGGAAAGCACACGACAAGGTAAATTCGTTGTATGCGGGCATTCCCCCCGACAGCCAGGCCGCACGTCGATGGCCACACAAGCGAGTGCCCGGCACTCAGCAAAAGAGAGCTCTACGCAGGAGGAGACTTCACTCAGGTGCCTGGAGTGCAGGCACACGGGACACACACGGAAAGCGTGTAGCAAGCTCAGTTTCCGAGCAAAGCTGACTTGCCTCCACTGCTGCTTCCTTCAGAGCATCTCGTTCTGCAACTTCCTAGTGTGTCTAGTGCGAAGGCCTCATCGCAGCCCACTTACGCCCTCGAGATAAAGGGCGTACAGAGAAGACCGCCTTCTACTGCAATGTTTACTCTTTTCCTCATCCCCTAGGAGAATATTGCACGCAAGGCGAAAGCAGCCTGGTATTCTCTCAGGGAGGGAGGGGTCGCCTCAGTGCACGGTGAGTCGTTTCCCCAGCAAAGTCTGGCATAAGGCTCTCTCTCCTGCAGCAGTTTCTGACACGTTCCGACAAAGGCATCTTCAGGGCCTTGCGATGAAATGGGTGAGGGGGCTTTTTTGCGTCCTCAGGGGAAAAGGCCCGCCTGGAGGATTACGAACGTGTGGAGAGAACGGACAAGCACGAGAGGCGGTCTTCTGTGCACTTGAATGCACAAGTCCCTCAACACACAAACAGCACATCACACTCCACATCAAACCCCACCACACACCGAGAACATAACTGCACACCACCACACACGGGAACCACGGCTCTCGGAGGGAACACAACATAACACGCACAGTGAGGCACACGGACCGAGCTTGACCGTACACAGTACCCACATCACAAATTGCACTCACTACTCCAAGAGCCGACCACACGCACAAACTGTCAAACGCAACCACCCACATAGAAACCCACATGCGAAACGCACACAAACCACGACAGAAAGAACACCGAGTTCATGCAACGCCCATTTCACACACTACACACACCACTCCAGACACACACAGCACGTACAGCGCGCAGAGCCTCACAGAATGCACAATGCCAAACACGCAACACATACACGAAGGTATCAGTCATAACACGCAAAATATCTCACTCAACTTGCAAAACGCACAGGCCACAGAACAGAGTAGAATACACACAACACAAACACAAATCACAGAACAACACATCACACGGCACACACAAGCATCACACACCGAAAGTAATAATATCGCAACTCATCACACACACAACTCAATAACATCAACAATGCAACAACACACACACAGAGCAACGCAACCACTGCACACCACACATAAAGCCACACGCAACACACACTCAAGGAGCAGCCACAACGCACACAACACCCGCAGACACGTACGTAGAGAACACACACACACACACACACACACACACACAGAACCTCTCAACACGCACACGGCACAACACAGAGAACAACGCACACCTCAAACATCGCAGGGCAGAAGAGCGCACAATTCACGCAAATCACACTGCAATGAGCACACACAATGCACACCAGGAGGCACGCAAACAAGCACAGCCACACACACAGACCACACACATCTCACATCACACGCAGAACTCAACCAAACACACACACAACCTCTCAAACGCAGCCAAGCACAAATCCCAATCACACACGCAAAACAGACACACCACATACAAAACCAAGTGCGACACACACACACACACACACACACACACACACACACAAAAACAACGAAAACCCACGTAGCGCACACTTCACACACCACGCATCGCACGCACGACCACGCACAGACAACCCACGCTCACGTCCATGCACACGGGCTGCACTGTGCAGCGCGTACACACACAGAACCCAGAGTGTATCAACACAAGTCACAGGACGCACACCAGACACGTCGAAGCACGCAGCTGCTCACAACACACGCCAGCGACATTTCGCAGAGTACCCACAGCACACACAATGAGGCACAGGAAACAAGCACAACCACACAGACAACCAGTTTCAAATCACACACGTAACACACACGCAACCACTCAAACACAGCAACACCTCAGTCACAGTCGCAGACGCACGAAACGCGCAAAACCCTCTCAGACATAAAGGCGAAACGCACAACCAACAGAGGAGACAGCATACCTTTCATTTCACACACTACACGCTACGCACACAACCACGTAGAGACAACACCACCCAGACAGCCTCACACAGGAGCGCAGAACGGAACACACACTACACAGAAGCATGACACACACCGGACACATCCACATCAAGGCACATAACTGCTCACAATACACATGAAATTCATTGCACAGATGCCCTACTGCAGCACACCATGAGACATACTAAAACAAGCACAACCACACGCGGCCAGCACATCCCTCATCATGCGCATAACACGCGCAGCCGAACGTCACCTCAACCGCTTGGCGCTGCCGGCTTTTCAACCTGTTGAACAGAACGCCCACACGTCCTGCTTCCAATGCCCGTACAGAAAGCAACTTGCCCTGCCTCTTCCCCTGAGGCTGGGCAGAAGACCTCGTCATAGTAGTCTTGTGCCTGGGAGTGTGAATACATATCAGAAGCTCGCCTTCACACAGCAGTGTTTAGCCGCCAATCTGGATATGGCTGAGCAGCCGATCACGTGGGGCTGAGCCGGCAGCGTCAGGGCCTTCTCTGCAGGACAACAGCTCTGCGGCTCAGGGCCCATCTGCCACCAGGCTCTGGAGCAGCTTGCACACACATGTCTCTTGCTGACACGATGCCTGGGGACTGAAGCCGACGGGCACTTAGTTTTCAATGCTCAGACTGTGGCATGGGAGATCGGCTCACATACCCCACGGACCAACCTGGGCATCTCTGAAGCAGCCACATAGTCGCAGGAAAAGCGACTTTTTAAGTTTCCACGCGAAATTCGTTGCATGCGGGCATTTCCCTTACAGCCGGGCTTCCTCGGCAAGGCCTCACGCTAGGGGGCCACACAAGCGAGCACCCCCGCCGCTCAGCGAAAGGGAGCTCTACGCGGCAGAGTCCACGCGGGCACTTAGAGTGCAGGCACGCGGGACAGACGTGGAAAGCACACGACAAGGTAAATTCGTTGTATGCGGGCATTCCCCCCGACAGCCAGGCCGCACGTCGATGGCCACACAAGCGAGTGCCCGGCACTCAGCAAAAGAGAGCTCTACGCAGGAGGAGACTTCACTCAGGTGCCTGGAGTGCAGGCACACGGGACACACACGGAAAGCGTGTAGCAAGCTCAGTTTCCGAGCAAAGCTGACTTGCCTCCACTGCTGCTTCCTTCAGAGCATCTCGTTCTGCAACTTCCTAGTGTGTCTAGTGCGAAGGCCTCATCGCAGCCCACTTACGCCCTCGAGATAAAGGGCGTACAGAGAAGACCGCCTTCTACTGCAATGTTTACTCTTTTCCTCATCCCCTAGGAGAATATTGCACGCAAGGCGAAAGCAGCCTGGTATTCTCTCAGGGAGGGAGGGGTCGCCTCAGTGCACGGTGAGTCGTTTCCCCAGCAAAGTCTGGCATAAGGCTCTCTCTCCTGCAGCAGTTTCTGACACGTTCCGACAAAGGCATCTTCAGGGCCTTGCGATGAAATGGGTGAGGGGGCTTTTTTGCGTCCTCAGGGGAAAAGGCCCGCCTGGAGGATTACGAACGTGTGGAGAGAACGGACAAGCACGAGAGGCGGTCTTCTGTGCACTTGAATGCACAAGTCCCTCAACACACAAACAGCACATCACACTCCACATCAAACCCCACCACACACCGAGAACATAACTGCACACCACCACACACGGGAACCACGGCTCTCGGAGGGAACACAACATAACACGCACAGTGAGGCACACGGACCGAGCTTGACCGTACACAGTACCCACATCACAAATTGCACTCACTACTCCAAGAGCCGACCACACGCACAAACTGTCAAACGCAACCACCCACATAGAAACCCACATGCGAAACGCACACAAACCACGACAGAAAGAACACCGAGTTCATGCAACGCCCATTTCACACACTACACACACCACTCCAGACACACACAGCACGTACAGCGCGCAGAGCCTCACAGAATGCACAATGCCAAACACGCAACACATACACGAAGGTATCAGTCATAACACGCAAAATATCTCACTCAACTTGCAAAACGCACAGGCCACAGAACAGAGTAGAATACACACAACACAAACACAAATCACAGAACAACACATCACACGGCACACACAAGCATCACACACCGAAAGTAATAATATCGCAACTCATCACACACACAACTCAATAACATCAACAATGCAACAACACACACACAGAGCAACGCAACCACTGCACACCACACATAAAGCCACACGCAACACACACTCAAGGAGCAGCCACAACGCACACAACACCCGCAGACACGTACGTAGAGAACACACACACACACACACACACACACACACACACACACACACAGAACCTCTCAACACGCACACGGCACAACACAGAGAACAACGCACACCTCAAACATCGCAGGGCAGAAGAGCGCACAATTCACGCAAATCACACTGCAATGAGCACACACAATGCACACCAGGAGGCACGCAAACAAGCACAGCCACACACACAGACCACACACATCTCACATCACACGCAGAACTCAACCAAACACACACACAACCTCTCAAACGCAGCCAAGCACAAATCCCAATCACACACGCAAAACAGACACACCACATACAAAACCAAGTGCGACACACACACACACACACACACACACACACACACAAAACCAACGAAAACCCACGTAGCGCACACTTCACACACCACGCATCGCACGCACGACCACGCACAGACAACCCACGCTCACGTCCATGCACACGGGCTGCACTGTGCAGCGCGTACACACACAGAACCCAGAGTGTATCAACACAAGTCACAGGACGCACACCAGACACGTCGAAGCACGCAGCTGCTCACAACACACGCCAGCGACATTTCGCAGAGTACCCACAGCACACACAATGAGGCACAGGAAACAAGCACAACCACACAGACAACCAGTTTCAAATCACACACGTAACACACACGCAACCACTCAAACACAGCAACACCTCAGTCACAGTCGCAGACGCACGAAACGCGCAAAACCCTCTCAGACATAAAGGCGAAACGCACAACCAACAGAGGAGACAGCATACCTTTCATTTCACACACTACACGCTACGCACACAACCACGTAGAGACAACACCACCCAGACAGCCTCACACAGGAGCGCAGAACGGAACACACACTACACAGAAGCATGACACACACCGGACACATCCACATCAAGGCACATAACTGCTCACAATACACATGAAATTCATTGCACAGATGCCCTACTGCAGCACACCATGAGACATACTAAAACAAGCACAACCACACGCGGCCAGCACATCCCTCATCATGCGCATAACACGCGCAGCCGAACGTCACCTCAACCGCTTGGCGCTGCCGGCTTTTCAACCTGTTGAACAGAACGCCCACACGTCCTGCTTCCAATGCCCGTACAGAAAGCAACTTGCCCTGCCTCTTCCCCTGAGGCTGGGCAGAAGACCTCGTCATAGTAGTCTTGTGCCTGGGAGTGTGAATACATATCAGAAGCTCGCCTTCACACAGCAGTGTTTAGCCGCCAATCTGGATATGGCTGAGCAGCCGATCACGTGGGCTGAGCCGGCAGCGTCAGGGCCTTCTCTGCAGGACAACAGCTCTGCGGCTCAGGGCCCATCTGCCACCAGGCTCTGGAGCAGCTTGCACACACATGTCTCTTGCTGACACGATGCCTGGGGACTGAAGCCGACGGGCACTTAGTTTTCAATGCTCAGACTGTGGCATGGGAGATCGGCTCACATACCCCACGGACCAACCTGGGCATCTCTGAAGCAGCCACATAGTCGCAGGAAAAGCGACTTTTTAAGTTTCCACGCGAAATTCGTTGCATGCGGGCATTTCCCTTACAGCCGGGCTTCCTCGGCAAGGCCTCACGCTAGGGGGCCACACAAGCGAGCACCCCCGCCGCTCAGCGAAAGGGAGCTCTACGCGGCAGAGTCCACGCGGGCACTTAGAGTGCAGGCACGCGGGACAGACGTGGAAAGCACACGACAAGGTAAATTCGTTGTATGCGGGCATTCCCCCCGACAGCCAGGCCGCACGTCGATGGCCACACAAGCGAGTGCCCGGCACTCAGCAAAAGAGAGCTCTACGCAGGAGGAGACTTCACTCAGGTGCCTGGAGTGCAGGCACACGGGACACACACGGAAAGCGTGTAGCAAGCTCAGTTTCCGAGCAAAGCTGACTTGCCTCCACTGCTGCTTCCTTCAGAGCATCTCGTTCTGCAACTTCCTAGTGTGTCTAGTGCGAAGGCCTCATCGCAGCCCACTTACGCCCTCGAGATAAAGGGCGTACAGAGAAGACCGCCTTCTACTGCAATGTTTACTCTTTTCCTCATCCCCTAGGAGAATATTGCACGCAAGGCGAAAGCAGCCTGGTATTCTCTCAGGGAGGGAGGGGTCGCCTCAGTGCACGGTGAGTCGTTTCCCCAGCAAAGTCTGGCATAAGGCTCTCTCTCCTGCAGCAGTTTCTGACACGTTCCGACAAAGGCATCTTCAGGGCCTTGCGATGAAATGGGTGAGGGGGCTTTTTTGCGTCCTCAGGGGAAAAGGCCCGCCTGGAGGATTACGAACGTGTGGAGAGAACGGACAAGCACGAGAGGCGGTCTTCTGTGCACTTGAATGCACAAGTCCCTCAACACACAAACAGCACATCACACTCCACATCAAACCCCACCACACACCGAGAACATAACTGCACACCACCACACACGGGAACCACGGCTCTCGGAGGGAACACAACATAACACGCACAGTGAGGCACACGGACCGAGCTTGACCGTACACAGTACCCACATCACAAATTGCACTCACTACTCCAAGAGCCGACCACACGCACAAACTGTCAAACGCAACCACCCACATAGAAACCCACATGCGAAACGCACACAAACCACGACAGAAAGAACACCGAGTTCATGCAACGCCCATTTCACACACTACACACACCACTCCAGACACACACAGCACGTACAGCGCGCAGAGCCTCACAGAATGCACAATGCCAAACACGCAACACATACACGAAGGTATCAGTCATAACACGCAAAATATCTCACTCAACTTGCAAAACGCACAGGCCACAGAACAGAGTAGAATACACACAACACAAACACAAATCACAGAACAACACATCACACGGCACACACAAGCATCACACACCGAAAGTAATAATATCGCAACTCATCACACACACAACTCAATAACATCAACAATGCAACAACACACACACAGAGCAACGCAACCACTGCACACCACACATAAAGCCACACGCAACACACACTCAAGGAGCAGCCACAACGCACACAACACCCGCAGACACGTACGTAGAGAACACACACACACACACACACACACACACACACACACACACACACACAGAACCTCTCAACACGCACACGGCACAACACAGAGAACAACGCACACCTCAAACATCGCAGGGCAGAAGAGCGCACAATTCACGCAAATCACACTGCAATGAGCACACACAATGCACACCAGGAGGCACGCAAACAAGCACAGCCACACACACAGACCACACACATCTCACATCACACGCAGAACTCAACCAAACACACACACAACCTCTCAAACGCAGCCAAGCACAAATCCCAATCACACACGCAAAACAGACACACCACATACAAAACCAAGTGCGACACACACACACACACACACACACACACACACACAAAACCAACGAAAACCCACGTAGCGCACACTTCACACACCACGCATCGCACGCACGACCACGCACAGACAACCCACGCTCACGTCCATGCACACGGGCTGCACTGTGCAGCGCGTACACACACAGAACCCAGAGTGTATCAACACAAGTCACAGGACGCACACCAGACACGTCGAAGCACGCAGCTGCTCACAACACACGCCAGCGACATTTCGCAGAGTACCCACAGCACACACAATGAGGCACAGGAAACAAGCACAACCACACAGACAACCAGTTTCAAATCACACACGTAACACACACGCAACCACTCAAACACAGCAACACCTCAGTCACAGTCGCAGACGCACGAAACGCGCAAAACCCTCTCAGACATAAAGGCGAAACGCACAACCAACAGAGGAGACAGCATACCTTTCATTTCACACACTACACGCTACGCACACAACCACGTAGAGACAACACCACCCAGACAGCCTCACACAGGAGCGCAGAACGGAACACACACTACACAGAAGCATGACACACACCGGACACATCCACATCAAGGCACATAACTGCTCACAATACACATGAAATTCATTGCACAGATGCCCTACTGCAGCACACCATGAGACATACTAAAACAAGCACAACCACACGCGGCCAGCACATCCCTCATCATGCGCATAACACGCGCAGCCGAACGTCACCTCAACCGCTTGGCGCTGCCGGCTTTTCAACCTGTTGAACAGAACGCCCACACGTCCTGCTTCCAATGCCCGTACAGAAAGCAACTTGCCCTGCCTCTTCCCCTGAGGCTGGGCAGAAGACCTCGTCATAGTAGTCTTGTGCCTGGGAGTGTGAATACATATCAGAAGCTCGCCTTCACACAGCAGTGTTTAGCCGCCAATCTGGATATGGCTGAGCAGCCGATCACGTGGGCTGAGCCGGCAGCGTCAGGGCCTTCTCTGCAGGACAACAGCTCTGCGGCTCAGGGCCCATCTGCCACCAGGCTCTGGAGCAGCTTGCACACACATGTCTCTTGCTGACACGATGCCTGGGGACTGAAGCCGACGGGCACTTAGTTTTCAATGCTCAGACTGTGGCATGGGAGATCGGCTCACATACCCCACGGACCAACCTGGGCATCTCTGAAGCAGCCACATAGTCGCAGGAAAAGCGACTTTTTAAGTTTCCACGCGAAATTCGTTGCATGCGGGCATTTCCCTTACAGCCGGGCTTCCTCGGCAAGGCCTCACGCTAGGGGGCCACACAAGCGAGCACCCCCGCCGCTCAGCGAAAGGGAGCTCTACGCGGCAGAGTCCACGCGGGCACTTAGAGTGCAGGCACGCGGGACAGACGTGGAAAGCACACGACAAGGTAAATTCGTTGTATGCGGGCATTCCCCCCGACAGCCAGGCCGCACGTCGATGGCCACACAAGCGAGTGCCCGGCACTCAGCAAAAGAGAGCTCTACGCAGGAGGAGACTTCACTCAGGTGCCTGGAGTGCAGGCACACGGGACACACACGGAAAGCGTGTAGCAAGCTCAGTTTCCGAGCAAAGCTGACTTGCCTCCACTGCTGCTTCCTTCAGAGCATCTCGTTCTGCAACTTCCTAGTGTGTCTAGTGCGAAGGCCTCATCGCAGCCCACTTACGCCCTCGAGATAAAGGGCGTACAGAGAAGACCGCCTTCTACTGCAATGTTTACTCTTTTCCTCATCCCCTAGGAGAATATTGCACGCAAGGCGAAAGCAGCCTGGTATTCTCTCAGGGAGGGAGGGGTCGCCTCAGTGCACGGTGAGTCGTTTCCCCAGCAAAGTCTGGCATAAGGCTCTCTCTCCTGCAGCAGTTTCTGACACGTTCCGACAAAGGCATCTTCAGGGCCTTGCGATGAAATGGGTGAGGGGGCTTTTTTGCGTCCTCAGGGGAAAAGGCCCGCCTGGAGGATTACGAACGTGTGGAGAGAACGGACAAGCACGAGAGGCGGTCTTCTGTGCACTTGAATGCACAAGTCCCTCAACACACAAACAGCACATCACACTCCACATCAAACCCCACCACACACCGAGAACATAACTGCACACCACCACACACGGGAACCACGGCTCTCGGAGGGAACACAACATAACACGCACAGTGAGGCACACGGACCGAGCTTGACCGTACACAGTACCCACATCACAAATTGCACTCACTACTCCAAGAGCCGACCACACGCACAAACTGTCAAACGCAACCACCCACATAGAAACCCACATGCGAAACGCACACAAACCACGACAGAAAGAACACCGAGTTCATGCAACGCCCATTTCACACACTACACACACCACTCCAGACACACACAGCACGTACAGCGCGCAGAGCCTCACAGAATGCACAATGCCAAACACGCAACACATACACGAAGGTATCAGTCATAACACGCAAAATATCTCACTCAACTTGCAAAACGCACAGGCCACAGAACAGAGTAGAATACACACAACACAAACACAAATCACAGAACAACACATCACACGGCACACACAAGCATCACACACCGAAAGTAATAATATCGCAACTCATCACACACACAACTCAATAACATCAACAATGCAACAACACACACACAGAGCAACGCAACCACTGCACACCACACATAAAGCCACACGCAACACACACTCAAGGAGCAGCCACAACGCACACAACACCCGCAGACACGTACGTAGAGAACACACACACACACACACACACACACACACACACACACACACACACAGAACCTCTCAACACGCACACGGCACAACACAGAGAACAACGCACACCTCAAACATCGCAGGGCAGAAGAGCGCACAATTCACGCAAATCACACTGCAATGAGCACACACAATGCACACCAGGAGGCACGCAAACAAGCACAGCCACACACACAGACCACACACATCTCACATCACACGCAGAACTCAACCAAACACACACACAACCTCTCAAACGCAGCCAAGCACAAATCCCAATCACACACGCAAAACAGACACACCACATACAAAACCAAGTGCGACACACACACACACACACACACACACACACACACAAAACCAACGAAAACCCACGTAGCGCACACTTCACACACCACGCATCGCACGCACGACCACGCACAGACAACCCACGCTCACGTCCATGCACACGGGCTGCACTGTGCAGCGCGTACACACACAGAACCCAGAGTGTATCAACACAAGTCACAGGACGCACACCAGACACGTCGAAGCACGCAGCTGCTCACAACACACGCCAGCGACATTTCGCAGAGTACCCACAGCACACACAATGAGGCACAGGAAACAAGCACAACCACACAGACAACCAGTTTCAAATCACACACGTAACACACACGCAACCACTCAAACACAGCAACACCTCAGTCACAGTCGCAGACGCACGAAACGCGCAAAACCCTCTCAGACATAAAGGCGAAACGCACAACCAACAGAGGAGACAGCATACCTTTCATTTCACACACTACACGCTACGCACACAACCACGTAGAGACAACACCACCCAGACAGCCTCACACAGGAGCGCAGAACGGAACACACACTACACAGAAGCATGACACACACCGGACACATCCACATCAAGGCACATAACTGCTCACAATACACATGAAATTCATTGCACAGATGCCCTACTGCAGCACACCATGAGACATACTAAAACAAGCACAACCACACGCGGCCAGCACATCCCTCATCATGCGCATAACACGCGCAGCCGAACGTCACCTCAACCGCTTGGCGCTGCCGGCTTTTCAACCTGTTGAACAGAACGCCCACACGTCCTGCTTCCAATGCCCGTACAGAAAGCAACTTGCCCTGCCTCTTCCCCTGAGGCTGGGCAGAAGACCTCGTCATAGTAGTCTTGTGCCTGGGAGTGTGAATACATATCAGAAGCTCGCCTTCACACAGCAGTGTTTAGCCGCCAATCTGGATATGGCTGAGCAGCCGATCACGTGGGCTGAGCCGGCAGCGTCAGGGCCTTCTCTGCAGGACAACAGCTCTGCGGCTCAGGGCCCATCTGCCACCAGGCTCTGGAGCAGCTTGCACACACATGTCTCTTGCTGACACGATGCCTGGGGACTGAAGCCGACGGGCACTTAGTTTTCAATGCTCAGACTGTGGCATGGGAGATCGGCTCACATACCCCACGGACCAACCTGGGCATCTCTGAAGCAGCCACATAGTCGCAGGAAAAGCGACTTTTTAAGTTTCCACGCGAAATTCGTTGCATGCGGGCATTTCCCTTACAGCCGGGCTTCCTCGGCAAGGCCTCACGCTAGGGGGCCACACAAGCGAGCACCCCCGCCGCTCAGCGAAAGGGAGCTCTACGCGGCAGAGTCCACGCGGGCACTTAGAGTGCAGGCACGCGGGACAGACGTGGAAAGCACACGACAAGGTAAATTCGTTGTATGCGGGCATTCCCCCCGACAGCCAGGCCGCACGTCGATGGCCACACAAGCGAGTGCCCGGCACTCAGCAAAAGAGAGCTCTACGCAGGAGGAGACTTCACTCAGGTGCCTGGAGTGCAGGCACACGGGACACACACGGAAAGCGTGTAGCAAGCTCAGTTTCCGAGCAAAGCTGACTTGCCTCCACTGCTGCTTCCTTCAGAGCATCTCGTTCTGCAACTTCCTAGTGTGTCTAGTGCGAAGGCCTCATCGCAGCCCACTTACGCCCTCGAGATAAAGGGCGTACAGAGAAGACCGCCTTCTACTGCAATGTTTACTCTTTTCCTCATCCCCTAGGAGAATATTGCACGCAAGGCGAAAGCAGCCTGGTATTCTCTCAGGGAGGGAGGGGTCGCCTCAGTGCACGGTGAGTCGTTTCCCCAGCAAAGTCTGGCATAAGGCTCTCTCTCCTGCAGCAGTTTCTGACACGTTCCGACAAAGGCATCTTCAGGGCCTTGCGATGAAATGGGTGAGGGGGCTTTTTTGCGTCCTCAGGGGAAAAGGCCCGCCTGGAGGATTACGAACGTGTGGAGAGAACGGACAAGCACGAGAGGCGGTCTTCTGTGCACTTGAATGCACAAGTCCCTCAACACACAAACAGCACATCACACTCCACATCAAACCCCACCACACACCGAGAACATAACTGCACACCACCACACACGGGAACCACGGCTCTCGGAGGGAACACAACATAACACGCACAGTGAGGCACACGGACCGAGCTTGACCGTACACAGTACCCACATCACAAATTGCACTCACTACTCCAAGAGCCGACCACACGCACAAACTGTCAAACGCAACCACCCACATAGAAACCCACATGCGAAACGCACACAAACCACGACAGAAAGAACACCGAGTTCATGCAACGCCCATTTCACACACTACACACACCACTCCAGACACACACAGCACGTACAGCGCGCAGAGCCTCACAGAATGCACAATGCCAAACACGCAACACATACACGAAGGTATCAGTCATAACACGCAAAATATCTCACTCAACTTGCAAAACGCACAGGCCACAGAACAGAGTAGAATACACACAACACAAACACAAATCACAGAACAACACATCACACGGCACACACAAGCATCACACACCGAAAGTAATAATATCGCAACTCATCACACACACAACTCAATAACATCAACAATGCAACAACACACACACAGAGCAACGCAACCACTGCACACCACACATAAAGCCACACGCAACACACACTCAAGGAGCAGCCACAACGCACACAACACCCGCAGACACGTACGTAGAGAACACACACACACACACACACACACACACACACACACACACACACAGAACCTCTCAACACGCACACGGCACAACACAGAGAACAACGCACACCTCAAACATCGCAGGGCAGAAGAGCGCACAATTCACGCAAATCACACTGCAATGAGCACACACAATGCACACCAGGAGGCACGCAAACAAGCACAGCCACACACACAGACCACACACATCTCACATCACACGCAGAACTCAACCAAACACACACACAACCTCTCAAACGCAGCCAAGCACAAATCCCAATCACACACGCAAAACAGACACACCACATACAA
This sequence comes from Manis javanica, assembly GCF_040802235.1. Classification (NCBI taxonomy): domain Eukaryota; kingdom Metazoa; phylum Chordata; class Mammalia; order Pholidota; family Manidae; genus Manis; species Manis javanica. The sequence goes on from NC_133161.1 coordinate 109,176,051, forward strand.
AACCAAGTGCGACACACACACACACACACACACACACACACACACACACAAAACCAACGAAAACCCACGTAGCGCACACTTCACACACCACGCATCGCACGCACGACCACGCACAGACAACCCACGCTCACGTCCATGCACACGGGCTGCACTGTGCAGCGCGTACACACACAGAACCCAGAGTGTATCAACACAAGTCACAGGACGCACACCAGACACGTCGAAGCACGCAGCTGCTCACAACACACGCCAGCGACATTTCGCAGAGTACCCACAGCACACACAATGAGGCACAGGAAACAAGCACAACCACACAGACAACCAGTTTCAAATCACACACGTAACACACACGCAACCACTCAAACACAGCAACACCTCAGTCACAGTCGCAGACGCACGAAACGCGCAAAACCCTCTCAGACATAAAGGCGAAACGCACAACCAACAGAGGAGACAGCATACCTTTCATTTCACACACTACACGCTACGCACACAACCACGTAGAGACAACACCACCCAGACAGCCTCACACAGGAGCGCAGAACGGAACACACACTACACAGAAGCATGACACACACCGGACACATCCACATCAAGGCACATAACTGCTCACAATACACATGAAATTCATTGCACAGATGCCCTACTGCAGCACACCATGAGACATACTAAAACAAGCACAACCACACGCGGCCAGCACATCCCTCATCATGCGCATAACACGCGCAGCCGAACGTCACCTCAACCGCTTGGCGCTGCCGGCTTTTCAACCTGTTGAACAGAACGCCCACACGTCCTGCTTCCAATGCCCGTACAGAAAGCAACTTGCCCTGCCTCTTCCCCTGAGGCTGGGCAGAAGACCTCGTCATAGTAGTCTTGTGCCTGGGAGTGTGAATACATATCAGAAGCTCGCCTTCACACAGCAGTGTTTAGCCGCCAATCTGGATATGGCTGAGCAGCCGATCACGTGGGCTGAGCCGGCAGCGTCAGGGCCTTCTCTGCAGGACAACAGCTCTGCGGCTCAGGGCCCATCTGCCACCAGGCTCTGGAGCAGCTTGCACACACATGTCTCTTGCTGACACGATGCCTGGGGACTGAAGCCGACGGGCACTTAGTTTTCAATGCTCAGACTGTGGCATGGGAGATCGGCTCACATACCCCACGGACCAACCTGGGCATCTCTGAAGCAGCCACATAGTCGCAGGAAAAGCGACTTTTTAAGTTTCCACGCGAAATTCGTTGCATGCGGGCATTTCCCTTACAGCCGGGCTTCCTCGGCAAGGCCTCACGCTAGGGGGCCACACAAGCGAGCACCCCCGCCGCTCAGCGAAAGGGAGCTCTACGCGGCAGAGTCCACGCGGGCACTTAGAGTGCAGGCACGCGGGACAGACGTGGAAAGCACACGACAAGGTAAATTCGTTGTATGCGGGCATTCCCCCCGACAGCCAGGCCGCACGTCGATGGCCACACAAGCGAGTGCCCGGCACTCAGCAAAAGAGAGCTCTACGCAGGAGGAGACTTCACTCAGGTGCCTGGAGTGCAGGCACACGGGACACACACGGAAAGCGTGTAGCAAGCTCAGTTTCCGAGCAAAGCTGACTTGCCTCCACTGCTGCTTCCTTCAGAGCATCTCGTTCTGCAACTTCCTAGTGTGTCTAGTGCGAAGGCCTCATCGCAGCCCACTTACGCCCTCGAGATAAAGGGCGTACAGAGAAGACCGCCTTCTACTGCAATGTTTACTCTTTTCCTCATCCCCTAGGAGAATATTGCACGCAAGGCGAAAGCAGCCTGGTATTCTCTCAGGGAGGGAGGGGTCGCCTCAGTGCACGGTGAGTCGTTTCCCCAGCAAAGTCTGGCATAAGGCTCTCTCTCCTGCAGCAGTTTCTGACACGTTCCGACAAAGGCATCTTCAGGGCCTTGCGATGAAATGGGTGAGGGGGCTTTTTTGCGTCCTCAGGGGAAAAGGCCCGCCTGGAGGATTACGAACGTGTGGAGAGAACGGACAAGCACGAGAGGCGGTCTTCTGTGCACTTGAATGCACAAGTCCCTCAACACACAAACAGCACATCACACTCCACATCAAACCCCACCACACACCGAGAACATAACTGCACACCACCACACACGGGAACCACGGCTCTCGGAGGGAACACAACATAACACGCACAGTGAGGCACACGGACCGAGCTTGACCGTACACAGTACCCACATCACAAATTGCACTCACTACTCCAAGAGCCGACCACACGCACAAACTGTCAAACGCAACCACCCACATAGAAACCCACATGCGAAACGCACACAAACCACGACAGAAAGAACACCGAGTTCATGCAACGCCCATTTCACACACTACACACACCACTCCAGACACACACAGCACGTACAGCGCGCAGAGCCTCACAGAATGCACAATGCCAAACACGCAACACATACACGAAGGTATCAGTCATAACACGCAAAATATCTCACTCAACTTGCAAAACGCACAGGCCACAGAACAGAGTAGAATACACACAACACAAACACAAATCACAGAACAACACATCACACGGCACACACAAGCATCACACACCGAAAGTAATAATATCGCAACTCATCACACACACAACTCAATAACATCAACAATGCAACAACACACACACAGAGCAACGCAACCACTGCACACCACACATAAAGCCACACGCAACACACACTCAAGGAGCAGCCACAACGCACACAACACCCGCAGACACGTACGTAGAGAACACACACACACACACACACACACACACACACACACACACACAGAACCTCTCAACACGCACACGGCACAACACAGAGAACAACGCACACCTCAAACATCGCAGGGCAGAAGAGCGCACAATTCACGCAAATCACACTGCAATGAGCACACACAATGCACACCAGGAGGCACGCAAACAAGCACAGCCACACACACAGACCACACACATCTCACATCACACGCAGAACTCAACCAAACACACACACAACCTCTCAAACGCAGCCAAGCACAAATCCCAATCACACACGCAAAACAGACACACCACATACAAAACCAAGTGCGACACACACACACACACACACACACACACACACACACACAAACCAACGAAAACCCACGTAGCGCACACTTCACACACCACGCATCGCACGCACGACCACGCACAGACAACCCACGCTCACGTCCATGCACACGGGCTGCACTGTGCAGCGCGTACACACACAGAACCCAGAGTGTATCAACACAAGTCACAGGACGCACACCAGACACGTCGAAGCACGCAGCTGCTCACAACACACGCCAGCGACATTTCGCAGAGTACCCACAGCACACACAATGAGGCACAGGAAACAAGCACAACCACACAGACAACCAGTTTCAAATCACACACGTAACACACACGCAACCACTCAAACACAGCAACACCTCAGTCACAGTCGCAGACGCACGAAACGCGCAAAACCCTCTCAGACATAAAGGCGAAACGCACAACCAACAGAGGAGACAGCATACCTTTCATTTCACACACTACACGCTACGCACACAACCACGTAGAGACAACACCACCCAGACAGCCTCACACAGGAGCGCAGAACGGAACACACACTACACAGAAGCATGACACACACCGGACACATCCACATCAAGGCACATAACTGCTCACAATACACATGAAATTCATTGCACAGATGCCCTACTGCAGCACACCATGAGACATACTAAAACAAGCACAACCACACGCGGCCAGCACATCCCTCATCATGCGCATAACACGCGCAGCCGAACGTCACCTCAACCGCTTGGCGCTGCCGGCTTTTCAACCTGTTGAACAGAACGCCCACACGTCCTGCTTCCAATGCCCGTACAGAAAGCAACTTGCCCTGCCTCTTCCCCTGAGGCTGGGCAGAAGACCTCGTCATAGTAGTCTTGTGCCTGGGAGTGTGAATACATATCAGAAGCTCGCCTTCACACAGCAGTGTTTAGCCGCCAATCTGGATATGGCTGAGCAGCCGATCACGTGGGCTGAGCCGGCAGCGTCAGGGCCTTCTCTGCAGGACAACAGCTCTGCGGCTCAGGGCCCATCTGCCACCAGGCTCTGGAGCAGCTTGCACACACATGTCTCTTGCTGACACGATGCCTGGGGACTGAAGCCGACGGGCACTTAGTTTTCAATGCTCAGACTGTGGCATGGGAGATCGGCTCACATACCCCACGGACCAACCTGGGCATCTCTGAAGCAGCCACATAGTCGCAGGAAAAGCGACTTTTTAAGTTTCCACGCGAAATTCGTTGCATGCGGGCATTTCCCTTACAGCCGGGCTTCCTCGGCAAGGCCTCACGCTAGGGGGCCACACAAGCGAGCACCCCCGCCGCTCAGCGAAAGGGAGCTCTACGCGGCAGAGTCCACGCGGGCACTTAGAGTGCAGGCACGCGGGACAGACGTGGAAAGCACACGACAAGGTAAATTCGTTGTATGCGGGCATTCCCCCCGACAGCCAGGCCGCACGTCGATGGCCACACAAGCGAGTGCCCGGCACTCAGCAAAAGAGAGCTCTACGCAGGAGGAGACTTCACTCAGGTGCCTGGAGTGCAGGCACACGGGACACACACGGAAAGCGTGTAGCAAGCTCAGTTTCCGAGCAAAGCTGACTTGCCTCCACTGCTGCTTCCTTCAGAGCATCTCGTTCTGCAACTTCCTAGTGTGTCTAGTGCGAAGGCCTCATCGCAGCCCACTTACGCCCTCGAGATAAAGGGCGTACAGAGAAGACCGCCTTCTACTGCAATGTTTACTCTTTTCCTCATCCCCTAGGAGAATATTGCACGCAAGGCGAAAGCAGCCTGGTATTCTCTCAGGGAGGGAGGGGTCGCCTCAGTGCACGGTGAGTCGTTTCCCCAGCAAAGTCTGGCATAAGGCTCTCTCTCCTGCAGCAGTTTCTGACACGTTCCGACAAAGGCATCTTCAGGGCCTTGCGATGAAATGGGTGAGGGGGCTTTTTTGCGTCCTCAGGGGAAAAGGCCCGCCTGGAGGATTACGAACGTGTGGAGAGAACGGACAAGCACGAGAGGCGGTCTTCTGTGCACTTGAATGCACAAGTCCCTCAACACACAAACAGCACATCACACTCCACATCAAACCCCACCACACACCGAGAACATAACTGCACACCACCACACACGGGAACCACGGCTCTCGGAGGGAACACAACATAACACGCACAGTGAGGCACACGGACCGAGCTTGACCGTACACAGTACCCACATCACAAATTGCACTCACTACTCCAAGAGCCGACCACACGCACAAACTGTCAAACGCAACCACCCACATAGAAACCCACATGCGAAACGCACACAAACCACGACAGAAAGAACACCGAGTTCATGCAACGCCCATTTCACACACTACACACACCACTCCAGACACACACAGCACGTACAGCGCGCAGAGCCTCACAGAATGCACAATGCCAAACACGCAACACATACACGAAGGTATCAGTCATAACACGCAAAATATCTCACTCAACTTGCAAAACGCACAGGCCACAGAACAGAGTAGAATACACACAACACAAACACAAATCACAGAACAACACATCACACGGCACACACAAGCATCACACACCGAAAGTAATAATATCGCAACTCATCACACACACAACTCAATAACATCAACAATGCAACAACACACACACAGAGCAACGCAACCACTGCACACCACACATAAAGCCACACGCAACACACACTCAAGGAGCAGCCACAACGCACACAACACCCGCAGACACGTACGTAGAGAACACACACACACACACACACACACACACACACACACACACACACACAGAACCTCTCAACACGCACACGGCACAACACAGAGAACAACGCACACCTCAAACATCGCAGGGCAGAAGAGCGCACAATTCACGCAAATCACACTGCAATGAGCACACACAATGCACACCAGGAGGCACGCAAACAAGCACAGCCACACACACAGACCACACACATCTCACATCACACGCAGAACTCAACCAAACACACACACAACCTCTCAAACGCAGCCAAGCACAAATCCCAATCACACACGCAAAACAGACACACCACATACAAAACCAAGTGCGACACACACACACACACACACACACACACACACACACACAAAACCAACGAAAACCCACGTAGCGCACACTTCACACACCACGCATCGCACGCACGACCACGCACAGACAACCCACGCTCACGTCCATGCACACGGGCTGCACTGTGCAGCGCGTACACACACAGAACCCAGAGTGTATCAACACAAGTCACAGGACGCACACCAGACACGTCGAAGCACGCAGCTGCTCACAACACACGCCAGCGACATTTCGCAGAGTACCCACAGCACACACAATGAGGCACAGGAAACAAGCACAACCACACAGACAACCAGTTTCAAATCACACACGTAACACACACGCAACCACTCAAACACAGCAACACCTCAGTCACAGTCGCAGACGCACGAAACGCGCAAAACCCTCTCAGACATAAAGGCGAAACGCACAACCAACAGAGGAGACAGCATACCTTTCATTTCACACACTACACGCTACGCACACAACCACGTAGAGACAACACCACCCAGACAGCCTCACACAGGAGCGCAGAACGGAACACACACTACACAGAAGCATGACACACACCGGACACATCCACATCAAGGCACATAACTGCTCACAATACACATGAAATTCATTGCACAGATGCCCTACTGCAGCACACCATGAGACATACTAAAACAAGCACAACCACACGCGGCCAGCACATCCCTCATCATGCGCATAACACGCGCAGCCGAACGTCACCTCAACCGCTTGGCGCTGCCGGCTTTTCAACCTGTTGAACAGAACGCCCACACGTCCTGCTTCCAATGCCCGTACAGAAAGCAACTTGCCCTGCCTCTTCCCCTGAGGCTGGGCAGAAGACCTCGTCATAGTAGTCTTGTGCCTGGGAGTGTGAATACATATCAGAAGCTCGCCTTCACACAGCAGTGTTTAGCCGCCAATCTGGATATGGCTGAGCAGCCGATCACGTGGGCTGAGCCGGCAGCGTCAGGGCCTTCTCTGCAGGACAACAGCTCTGCGGCTCAGGGCCCATCTGCCACCAGGCTCTGGAGCAGCTTGCACACACATGTCTCTTGCTGACACGATGCCTGGGGACTGAAGCCGACGGGCACTTAGTTTTCAATGCTCAGACTGTGGCATGGGAGATCGGCTCACATACCCCACGGACCAACCTGGGCATCTCTGAAGCAGCCACATAGTCGCAGGAAAAGCGACTTTTTAAGTTTCCACGCGAAATTCGTTGCATGCGGGCATTTCCCTTACAGCCGGGCTTCCTCGGCAAGGCCTCACGCTAGGGGGCCACACAAGCGAGCACCCCCGCCGCTCAGCGAAAGGGAGCTCTACGCGGCAGAGTCCACGCGGGCACTTAGAGTGCAGGCACGCGGGACAGACGTGGAAAGCACACGACAAGGTAAATTCGTTGTATGCGGGCATTCCCCCCGACAGCCAGGCCGCACGTCGATGGCCACACAAGCGAGTGCCCGGCACTCAGCAAAAGAGAGCTCTACGCAGGAGGAGACTTCACTCAGGTGCCTGGAGTGCAGGCACACGGGACACACACGGAAAGCGTGTAGCAAGCTCAGTTTCCGAGCAAAGCTGACTTGCCTCCACTGCTGCTTCCTTCAGAGCATCTCGTTCTGCAACTTCCTAGTGTGTCTAGTGCGAAGGCCTCATCGCAGCCCACTTACGCCCTCGAGATAAAGGGCGTACAGAGAAGACCGCCTTCTACTGCAATGTTTACTCTTTTCCTCATCCCCTAGGAGAATATTGCACGCAAGGCGAAAGCAGCCTGGTATTCTCTCAGGGAGGGAGGGGTCGCCTCAGTGCACGGTGAGTCGTTTCCCCAGCAAAGTCTGGCATAAGGCTCTCTCTCCTGCAGCAGTTTCTGACACGTTCCGACAAAGGCATCTTCAGGGCCTTGCGATGAAATGGGTGAGGGGGCTTTTTTGCGTCCTCAGGGGAAAAGGCCCGCCTGGAGGATTACGAACGTGTGGAGAGAACGGACAAGCACGAGAGGCGGTCTTCTGTGCACTTGAATGCACAAGTCCCTCAACACACAAACAGCACATCACACTCCACATCAAACCCCACCACACACCGAGAACATAACTGCACACCACCACACACGGGAACCACGGCTCTCGGAGGGAACACAACATAACACGCACAGTGAGGCACACGGACCGAGCTTGACCGTACACAGTACCCACATCACAAATTGCACTCACTACTCCAAGAGCCGACCACACGCACAAACTGTCAAACGCAACCACCCACATAGAAACCCACATGCGAAACGCACACAAACCACGACAGAAAGAACACCGAGTTCATGCAACGCCCATTTCACACACTACACACACCACTCCAGACACACACAGCACGTACAGCGCGCAGAGCCTCACAGAATGCACAATGCCAAACACGCAACACATACACGAAGGTATCAGTCATAACACGCAAAATATCTCACTCAACTTGCAAAACGCACAGGCCACAGAACAGAGTAGAATACACACAACACAAACACAAATCACAGAACAACACATCACACGGCACACACAAGCATCACACACCGAAAGTAATAATATCGCAACTCATCACACACACAACTCAATAACATCAACAATGCAACAACACACACACAGAGCAACGCAACCACTGCACACCACACATAAAGCCACACGCAACACACACTCAAGGAGCAGCCACAACGCACACAACACCCGCAGACACGTACGTAGAGAACACACACACACACACACACACACACACACACACAGAACCTCTCAACACGCACACGGCACAACACAGAGAACAACGCACACCTCAAACATCGCAGGGCAGAAGAGCGCACAATTCACGCAAATCACACTGCAATGAGCACACACAATGCACACCAGGAGGCACGCAAACAAGCACAGCCACACACACAGACCACACACATCTCACATCACACGCAGAACTCAACCAAACACACACACAACCTCTCAAACGCAGCCAAGCACAAATCCCAATCACACACGCAAAACAGACACACCACATACAAAACCAAGTGCGACACACACACACACACACACACACACACACACACACAACAAAACCAACGAAAACCCACGTAGCGCACACTTCACACACCACGCATCGCACGCACGACCACGCACAGACAACCCACGCTCACGTCCATGCACACGGGCTGCACTGTGCAGCGCGTACACACACAGAACCCAGAGTGTATCAACACAAGTCACAGGACGCACACCAGACACGTCGAAGCACGCAGCTGCTCACAACACACGCCAGCGACATTTCGCAGAGTACCCACAGCACACACAATGAGGCACAGGAAACAAGCACAACCACACAGACAACCAGTTTCAAATCACACACGTAACACACACGCAACCACTCAAACACAGCAACACCTCAGTCACAGTCGCAGACGCACGAAACGCGCAAAACCCTCTCAGACATAAAGGCGAAACGCACAACCAACAGAGGAGACAGCATACCTTTCATTTCACACACTACACGCTACGCACACAACCACGTAGAGACAACACCACCCAGACAGCCTCACACAGGAGCGCAGAACGGAACACACACTACACAGAAGCATGACACACACCGGACACATCCACATCAAGGCACATAACTGCTCACAATACACATGAAATTCATTGCACAGATGCCCTACTGCAGCACACCATGAGACATACTAAAACAAGCACAACCACACGCGGCCAGCACATCCCTCATCATGCGCATAACACGCGCAGCCGAACGTCACCTCAACCGCTTGGCGCTGCCGGCTTTTCAACCTGTTGAACAGAACGCCCACACGTCCTGCTTCCAATGCCCGTACAGAAAGCAACTTGCCCTGCCTCTTCCCCTGAGGCTGGGCAGAAGACCTCGTCATAGTAGTCTTGTGCCTGGGAGTGTGAATACATATCAGAAGCTCGCCTTCACACAGCAGTGTTTAGCCGCCAATCTGGATATGGCTGAGCAGCCGATCACGTGGGCTGAGCCGGCAGCGTCAGGGCCTTCTCTGCAGGACAACAGCTCTGCGGCTCAGGGCCCATCTGCCACCAGGCTCTGGAGCAGCTTGCACACACATGTCTCTTGCTGACACGATGCCTGGGGACTGAAGCCGACGGGCACTTAGTTTTCAATGCTCAGACTGTGGCATGGGAGATCGGCTCACATACCCCACGGACCAACCTGGGCATCTCTGAAGCAGCCACATAGTCGCAGGAAAAGCGACTTTTTAAGTTTCCACGCGAAATTCGTTGCATGCGGGCATTTCCCTTACAGCCGGGCTTCCTCGGCAAGGCCTCACGCTAGGGGGCCACACAAGCGAGCACCCCCGCCGCTCAGCGAAAGGGAGCTCTACGCGGCAGAGTCCACGCGGGCACTTAGAGTGCAGGCACGCGGGACAGACGTGGAAAGCACACGACAAGGTAAATTCGTTGTATGCGGGCATTCCCCCCGACAGCCAGGCCGCACGTCGATGGCCACACAAGCGAGTGCCCGGCACTCAGCAAAAGAGAGCTCTACGCAGGAGGAGACTTCACTCAGGTGCCTGGAGTGCAGGCACACGGGACACACACGGAAAGCGTGTAGCAAGCTCAGTTTCCGAGCAAAGCTGACTTGCCTCCACTGCTGCTTCCTTCAGAGCATCTCGTTCTGCAACTTCCTAGTGTGTCTAGTGCGAAGGCCTCATCGCAGCCCACTTACGCCCTCGAGATAAAGGGCGTACAGAGAAGACCGCCTTCTACTGCAATGTTTACTCTTTTCCTCATCCCCTAGGAGAATATTGCACGCAAGGCGAAAGCAGCCTGGTATTCTCTCAGGGAGGGAGGGGTCGCCTCAGTGCACGGTGAGTCGTTTCCCCAGCAAAGTCTGGCATAAGGCTCTCTCTCCTGCAGCAGTTTCTGACACGTTCCGACAAAGGCATCTTCAGGGCCTTGCGATGAAATGGGTGAGGGGGCTTTTTTGCGTCCTCAGGGGAAAAGGCCCGCCTGGAGGATTACGAACGTGTGGAGAGAACGGACAAGCACGAGAGGCGGTCTTCTGTGCACTTGAATGCACAAGTCCCTCAACACACAAACAGCACATCACACTCCACATCAAACCCCACCACACACCGAGAACATAACTGCACACCACCACACACGGGAACCACGGCTCTCGGAGGGAACACAACATAACACGCACAGTGAGGCACACGGACCGAGCTTGACCGTACACAGTACCCACATCACAAATTGCACTCACTACTCCAAGAGCCGACCACACGCACAAACTGTCAAACGCAACCACCCACATAGAAACCCACATGCGAAACGCACACAAACCACGACAGAAAGAACACCGAGTTCATGCAACGCCCATTTCACACACTACACACACCACTCCAGACACACACAGCACGTACAGCGCGCAGAGCCTCACAGAATGCACAATGCCAAACACGCAACACATACACGAAGGTATCAGTCATAACACGCAAAATATCTCACTCAACTTGCAAAACGCACAGGCCACAGAACAGAGTAGAATACACACAACACAAACACAAATCACAGAACAACACATCACACGGCACACACAAGCATCACACACCGAAAGTAATAATATCGCAACTCATCACACACACAACTCAATAACATCAACAATGCAACAACACACACACAGAGCAACGCAACCACTGCACACCACACATAAAGCCACACGCAACACACACTCAAGGAGCAGCCACAACGCACACAACACCCGCAGACACGTACGTAGAGAACACACACACACACACACACACACACACACACACACAGAACCTCTCAACACGCACACGGCACAACACAGAGAACAACGCACACCTCAAACATCGCAGGGCAGAAGAGCGCACAATTCACGCAAATCACACTGCAATGAGCACACACAATGCACACCAGGAGGCACGCAAACAAGCACAGCCACACACACAGACCACACACATCTCACATCACACGCAGAACTCAACCAAACACACACACAACCTCTCAAACGCAGCCAAGCACAAATCCCAATCACACACGCAAAACAGACACACCACATACAAAACCAAGTGCGACACACACACACACACACACACACACACACACACACAACAAAACCAACGAAAACCCACGTAGCGCACACTTCACACACCACGCATCGCACGCACGACCACGCACAGACAACCCACGCTCACGTCCATGCACACGGGCTGCACTGTGCAGCGCGTACACACACAGAACCCAGAGTGTATCAACACAAGTCACAGGACGCACACCAGACACGTCGAAGCACGCAGCTGCTCACAACACACGCCAGCGACATTTCGCAGAGTACCCACAGCACACACAATGAGGCACAGGAAACAAGCACAACCACACAGACAACCAGTTTCAAATCACACACGTAACACACACGCAACCACTCAAACACAGCAACACCTCAGTCACAGTCGCAGACGCACGAAACGCGCAAAACCCTCTCAGACATAAAGGCGAAACGCACAACCAACAGAGGAGACAGCATACCTTTCATTTCACACACTACACGCTACGCACACAACCACGTAGAGACAACACCACCCAGACAGCCTCACACAGGAGCGCAGAACGGAACACACACTACACAGAAGCATGACACACACCGGACACATCCACATCAAGGCACATAACTGCTCACAATACACATGAAATTCATTGCACAGATGCCCTACTGCAGCACACCATGAGACATACTAAAACAAGCACAACCACACGCGGCCAGCACATCCCTCATCATGCGCATAACACGCGCAGCCGAACGTCACCTCAACCGCTTGGCGCTGCCGGCTTTTCAACCTGTTGAACAGAACGCCCACACGTCCTGCTTCCAATGCCCGTACAGAAAGCAACTTGCCCTGCCTCTTCCCCTGAGGCTGGGCAGAAGACCTCGTCATAGTAGTCTTGTGCCTGGGAGTGTGAATACATATCAGAAGCTCGCCTTCACACAGCAGTGTTTAGCCGCCAATCTGGATATGGCTGAGCAGCCGATCACGTGGGCTGAGCCGGCAGCGTCAGGGCCTTCTCTGCAGGACAACAGCTCTGCGGCTCAGGGCCCATCTGCCACCAGGCTCTGGAGCAGCTTGCACACACATGTCTCTTGCTGACACGATGCCTGGGGACTGAAGCCGACGGGCACTTAGTTTTCAATGCTCAGACTGTGGCATGGGAGATCGGCTCACATACCCCACGGACCAACCTGGGCATCTCTGAAGCAGCCACATAGTCGCAGGAAAAGCGACTTTTTAAGTTTCCACGCGAAATTCGTTGCATGCGGGCATTTCCCTTACAGCCGGGCTTCCTCGGCAAGGCCTCACGCTAGGGGGCCACACAAGCGAGCACCCCCGCCGCTCAGCGAAAGGGAGCTCTACGCGGCAGAGTCCACGCGGGCACTTAGAGTGCAGGCACGCGGGACAGACGTGGAAAGCACACGACAAGGTAAATTCGTTGTATGCGGGCATTCCCCCCGACAGCCAGGCCGCACGTCGATGGCCACACAAGCGAGTGCCCGGCACTCAGCAAAAGAGAGCTCTACGCAGGAGGAGACTTCACTCAGGTGCCTGGAGTGCAGGCACACGGGACACACACGGAAAGCGTGTAGCAAGCTCAGTTTCCGAGCAAAGCTGACTTGCCTCCACTGCTGCTTCCTTCAGAGCATCTCGTTCTGCAACTTCCTAGTGTGTCTAGTGCGAAGGCCTCATCGCAGCCCACTTACGCCCTCGAGATAAAGGGCGTACAGAGAAGACCGCCTTCTACTGCAATGTTTACTCTTTTCCTCATCCCCTAGGAGAATATTGCACGCAAGGCGAAAGCAGCCTGGTATTCTCTCAGGGAGGGAGGGGTCGCCTCAGTGCACGGTGAGTCGTTTCCCCAGCAAAGTCTGGCATAAGGCTCTCTCTCCTGCAGCAGTTTCTGACACGTTCCGACAAAGGCATCTTCAGGGCCTTGCGATGAAATGGGTGAGGGGGCTTTTTTGCGTCCTCAGGGGAAAAGGCCCGCCTGGAGGATTACGAACGTGTGGAGAGAACGGACAAGCACGAGAGGCGGTCTTCTGTGCACTTGAATGCACAAGTCCCTCAACACACAAACAGCACATCACACTCCACATCAAACCCCACCACACACCGAGAACATAACTGCACACCACCACACACGGGAACCACGGCTCTCGGAGGGAACACAACATAACACGCACAGTGAGGCACACGGACCGAGCTTGACCGTACACAGTACCCACATCACAAATTGCACTCACTACTCCAAGAGCCGACCACACGCACAAACTGTCAAACGCAACCACCCACATAGAAACCCACATGCGAAACGCACACAAACCACGACAGAAAGAACACCGAGTTCATGCAACGCCCATTTCACACACTACACACACCACTCCAGACACACACAGCACGTACAGCGCGCAGAGCCTCACAGAATGCACAATGCCAAACACGCAACACATACACGAAGGTATCAGTCATAACACGCAAAATATCTCACTCAACTTGCAAAACGCACAGGCCACAGAACAGAGTAGAATACACACAACACAAACACAAATCACAGAACAACACATCACACGGCACACACAAGCATCACACACCGAAAGTAATAATATCGCAACTCATCACACACACAACTCAATAACATCAACAATGCAACAACACACACACAGAGCAACGCAACCACTGCACACCACACATAAAGCCACACGCAACACACACTCAAGGAGCAGCCACAACGCACACAACACCCGCAGACACGTACGTAGAGAACACACACACACACACACACACACACACACAGAACCTCTCAACACGCACACGGCACAACACAGAGAACAACGCACACCTCAAACATCGCAGGGCAGAAGAGCGCACAATTCACGCAAATCACACTGCAATGAGCACACACAATGCACACCAGGAGGCACGCAAACAAGCACAGCCACACACACAGACCACACACATCTCACATCACACGCAGAACTCAACCAAACACACACACAACCTCTCAAACGCAGCCAAGCACAAATCCCAATCACACACGCAAAACAGACACACCACATACAAAACCAAGTGCGACACACACACACACACACACACACACACACACACACACACACAAAACCAACGAAAACCCACGTAGCGCACACTTCACACACCACGCATCGCACGCACGACCACGCACAGACAACCCACGCTCACGTCCATGCACACGGGCTGCACTGTGCAGCGCGTACACACACAGAACCCAGAGTGTATCAACACAAGTCACAGGACGCACACCAGACACGTCGAAGCACGCAGCTGCTCACAACACACGCCAGCGACATTTCGCAGAGTACCCACAGCACACACAATGAGGCACAGGAAACAAGCACAACCACACAGACAACCAGTTTCAAATCACACACGTAACACACACGCAACCACTCAAACACAGCAACACCTCAGTCACAGTCGCAGACGCACGAAACGCGCAAAACCCTCTCAGACATAAAGGCGAAACGCACAACCAACAGAGGAGACAGCATACCTTTCATTTCACACACTACACGCTACGCACACAACCACGTAGAGACAACACCACCCAGACAGCCTCACACAGGAGCGCAGAACGGAACACACACTACACAGAAGCATGACACACACCGGACACATCCACATCAAGGCACATAACTGCTCACAATACACATGAAATTCATTGCACAGATGCCCTACTGCAGCACACCATGAGACATACTAAAACAAGCACAACCACACGCGGCCAGCACATCCCTCATCATGCGCATAACACGCGCAGCCGAACGTCACCTCAACCGCTTGGTGCTGCCGGCTTTTCAACCTGTTGAACAGAACGCCCACACGTCCTGCTTCCAATGCCCGTACAGAAAGCAACTTGCCCTGCCTCTTCCCCTGAGGCTGGGCAGAAGACCTCGTCATAGTAGTCTTGTGCCTGGGAGTGTGAATACATATCAGAAGCTCGCCTTCACACAGCAGTGTTTAGCCGCCAATCTGGATATGGCTGAGCAGCCGATCACGTGGGCTGAGCCGGCAGCGTCAGGGCCTTCTCTGCAGGACAACAGCTCTGCGGCTCAGGGCCCATCTGCCACCAGGCTCTGGAGCAGCTTGCACACACATGTCTCTTGCTGACACGATGCCTGGGGACTGAAGCCGACGGGCACTTAGTTTTCAATGCTCAGACTGTGGCATGGGAGATCGGCTCACATACCCCACGGACCAACCTGGGCATCTCTGAAGCAGCCACATAGTCGCAGGAAAAGCGACTTTTTAAGTTTCCACGCGAAATTCGTTGCATGCGGGCATTTCCCTTACAGCCGGGCTTCCTCGGCAAGGCCTCACGCTAGGGGGCCACACAAGCGAGCACCCCCGCCGCTCAGCGAAAGGGAGCTCTACGCGGCAGAGTCCACGCGGGCACTTAGAGTGCAGGCACGCGGGACAGACGTGGAAAGCACACGACAAGGTAAATTCGTTGTATGCGGGCATTCCCCCCGACAGCCAGGCCGCACGTCGATGGCCACACAAGCGAGTGCCCGGCACTCAGCAAAAGAGAGCTCTACGCAGGAGGAGACTTCACTCAGGTGCCTGGAGTGCAGGCACACGGGACACACACGGAAAGCGTGTAGCAAGCTCAGTTTCCGAGCAAAGCTGACTTGCCTCCACTGCTGCTTCCTTCAGAGCATCTCGTTCTGCAACTTCCTAGTGTGTCTAGTGCGAAGGCCTCATCGCAGCCCACTTACGCCCTCGAGATAAAGGGCGTACAGAGAAGACCGCCTTCTACTGCAATGTTTACTCTTTTCCTCATCCCCTAGGAGAATATTGCACGCAAGGCGAAAGCAGCCTGGTATTCTCTCAGGGAGGGAGGGGTCGCCTCAGTGCACGGTGAGTCGTTTCCCCAGCAAAGTCTGGCATAAGGCTCTCTCTCCTGCAGCAGTTTCTGACACGTTCCGACAAAGGCATCTTCAGGGCCTTGCGATGAAATGGGTGAGGGGGCTTTTTTGCGTCCTCAGGGGAAAAGGCCCGCCTGGAGGATTACGAACGTGTGGAGAGAACGGACAAGCACGAGAGGCGGTCTTCTGTGCACTTGAATGCACAAGTCCCTCAACACACAAACAGCACATCACACTCCACATCAAACCCCACCACACACCGAGAACATAACTGCACACCACCACACACGGGAACCACGGCTCTCGGAGGGAACACAACATAACACGCACAGTGAGGCACACGGACCGAGCTTGACCGTACACAGTACCCACATCACAAATTGCACTCACTACTCCAAGAGCCGACCACACGCACAAACTGTCAAACGCAACCACCCACATAGAAACCCACATGCGAAACGCACACAAACCACGACAGAAAGAACACCGAGTTCATGCAACGCCCATTTCACACACTACACACACCACTCCAGACACACACAGCACGTACAGCGCGCAGAGCCTCACAGAATGCACAATGCCAAACACGCAACACATACACGAAGGTATCAGTCATAACACGCAAAATATCTCACTCAACTTGCAAAACGCACAGGCCACAGAACAGAGTAGAATACACACAACACAAACACAAATCACAGAACAACACATCACACGGCACACACAAGCATCACACACCGAAAGTAATAATATCGCAACTCATCACACACACAACTCAATAACATCAACAATGCAACAACACACACACAGAGCAACGCAACCACTGCACACCACACATAAAGCCACACGCAACACACACTCAAGGAGCAGCCACAACGCACACAACACCCGCAGACACGTACGTAGAGAACACACACACACACACACACACACACACACACACACAGAACCTCTCAACACGCACACGGCACAACACAGAGAACAACGCACACCTCAAACATCGCAGGGCAGAAGAGCGCACAATTCACGCAAATCACACTGCAATGAGCACACACAATGCACACCAGGAGGCACGCAAACAAGCACAGCCACACACACAGACCACACACATCTCACATCACACGCAGAACTCAACCAAACACACACACAACCTCTCAAACGCAGCCAAGCACAAATCCCAATCACACACGCAAAACAGACACACCACATACAAAACCAAGTGCGACACACACACACACACACACACACACACACACACACACACCAACGAAAACCCACGTAGCGCACACTTCACACACCACGCATCGCACGCACGACCACGCACAGACAACCCACGCTCACGTCCATGCACACGGGCTGCACTGTGCAGCGCGTACACACACAGAACCCAGAGTGTATCAACACAAGTCACAGGACGCACACCAGACACGTCGAAGCACGCAGCTGCTCACAACACACGCCAGCGACATTTCGCAGAGTACCCACAGCACACACAATGAGGCACAGGAAACAAGCACAACCACACAGACAACCAGTTTCAAATCACACACGTAACACACACGCAACCACTCAAACACAGCAACACCTCAGTCACAGTCGCAGACGCACGAAACGCGCAAAACCCTCTCAGACATAAAGGCGAAACGCACAACCAACAGAGGAGACAGCATACCTTTCATTTCACACACTACACGCTACGCACACAACCACGTAGAGACAACACCACCCAGACAGCCTCACACAGGAGCGCAGAACGGAACACACACTACACAGAAGCATGACACACACCGGACACATCCACATCAAGGCACATAACTGCTCACAATACACATGAAATTCATTGCACAGATGCCCTACTGCAGCACACCATGAGACATACTAAAACAAGCACAACCACACGCGGCCAGCACATCCCTCATCATGCGCATAACACGCGCAGCCGAACGTCACCTCAACCGCTTGGTGCTGCCGGCTTTTCAACCTGTTGAACAGAACGCCCACACGTCCTGCTTCCAATGCCCGTACAGAAAGCAACTTGCCCTGCCTCTTCCCCTGAGGCTGGGCAGAAGACCTCGTCATAGTAGTCTTGTGCCTGGGAGTGTGAATACATATCAGAAGCTCGCCTTCACACAGCAGTGTTTAGCCGCCAATCTGGATATGGCTGAGCAGCCGATCACGTGGGCTGAGCCGGCAGCGTCAGGGCCTTCTCTGCAGGACAACAGCTCTGCGGCTCAGGGCCCATCTGCCACCAGGCTCTGGAGCAGCTTGCACACACATGTCTCTTGCTGACACGATGCCTGGGGACTGAAGCCGACGGGCACTTAGTTTTCAATGCTCAGACTGTGGCATGGGAGATCGGCTCACATACCCCACGGACCAACCTGGGCATCTCTGAAGCAGCCACATAGTCGCAGGAAAAGCGACTTTTTAAGTTTCCACGCGAAATTCGTTGCATGCGGGCATTTCCCTTACAGCCGGGCTTCCTCGGCAAGGCCTCACGCTAGGGGGCCACACAAGCGAGCACCCCCGCCGCTCAGCGAAAGGGAGCTCTACGCGGCAGAGTCCACGCGGGCACTTAGAGTGCAGGCACGCGGGACAGACGTGGAAAGCACACGACAAGGTAAATTCGTTGTATGCGGGCATTCCCCCCGACAGCCAGGCCGCACGTCGATGGCCACACAAGCGAGTGCCCGGCACTCAGCAAAAGAGAGCTCTACGCAGGAGGAGACTTCACTCAGGTGCCTGGAGTGCAGGCACACGGGACACACACGGAAAGCGTGTAGCAAGCTCAGTTTCCGAGCAAAGCTGACTTGCCTCCACTGCTGCTTCCTTCAGAGCATCTCGTTCTGCAACTTCCTAGTGTGTCTAGTGCGAAGGCCTCATCGCAGCCCACTTACGCCCTCGAGATAAAGGGCGTACAGAGAAGACCGCCTTCTACTGCAATGTTTACTCTTTTCCTCATCCCCTAGGAGAATATTGCACGCAAGGCGAAAGCAGCCTGGTATTCTCTCAGGGAGGGAGGGGTCGCCTCAGTGCACGGTGAGTCGTTTCCCCAGCAAAGTCTGGCATAAGGCTCTCTCTCCTGCAGCAGTTTCTGACACGTTCCGACAAAGGCATCTTCAGGGCCTTGCGATGAAATGGGTGAGGGGGCTTTTTTGCGTCCTCAGGGGAAAAGGCCCGCCTGGAGGATTACGAACGTGTGGAGAGAACGGACAAGCACGAGAGGCGGTCTTCTGTGCACTTGAATGCACAAGTCCCTCAACACACAAACAGCACATCACACTCCACATCAAACCCCACCACACACCGAGAACATAACTGCACACCACCACACACGGGAACCACGGCTCTCGGAGGGAACACAACATAACACGCACAGTGAGGCACACGGACCGAGCTTGACCGTACACAGTACCCACATCACAAATTGCACTCACTACTCCAAGAGCCGACCACACGCACAAACTGTCAAACGCAACCACCCACATAGAAACCCACATGCGAAACGCACACAAACCACGACAGAAAGAACACCGAGTTCATGCAACGCCCATTTCACACACTACACACACCACTCCAGACACACACAGCACGTACAGCGCGCAGAGCCTCACAGAATGCACAATGCCAAACACGCAACACATACACGAAGGTATCAGTCATAACACGCAAAATATCTCACTCAACTTGCAAAACGCACAGGCCACAGAACAGAGTAGAATACACACAACACAAACACAAATCACAGAACAACACATCACACGGCACACACAAGCATCACACACCGAAAGTAATAATATCGCAACTCATCACACACACAACTCAATAACATCAACAATGCAACAACACACACACAGAGCAACGCAACCACTGCACACCACACATAAAGCCACACGCAACACACACTCAAGGAGCAGCCACAACGCACACAACACCCGCAGACACGTACGTAGAGAACACACACACACACACACACACACACACACACACAGAACCTCTCAACACGCACACGGCACAACACAGAGAACAACGCACACCTCAAACATCGCAGGGCAGAAGAGCGCACAATTCACGCAAATCACACTGCAATGAGCACACACAATGCACACCAGGAGGCACGCAAACAAGCACAGCCACACACACAGACCACACACATCTCACATCACACGCAGAACTCAACCAAACACACACACAACCTCTCAAACGCAGCCAAGCACAAATCCCAATCACACACGCAAAACAGACACACCACATACAAAACCAAGTGCGACACACACACACACACACACACACACACACAAAACCAACGAAAACCCACGTAGCGCACACTTCACACACCACGCATCGCACGCACGACCACGCACAGACAACCCACGCTCACGTCCATGCACACGGGCTGCACTGTGCAGCGCGTACACACACAGAACCCAGAGTGTATCAACACAAGTCACAGGACGCACACCAGACACGTCGAAGCACGCAGCTGCTCACAACACACGCCAGCGACATTTCGCAGAGTACCCACAGCACACACAATGAGGCACAGGAAACAAGCACAACCACACAGACAACCAGTTTCAAATCACACACGTAACACACACGCAACCACTCAAACACAGCAACACCTCAGTCACAGTCGCAGACGCACGAAACGCGCAAAACCCTCTCAGACATAAAGGCGAAACGCACAACCAACAGAGGAGACAGCATACCTTTCATTTCACACACTACACGCTACGCACACAACCACGTAGAGACAACACCACCCAGACAGCCTCACACAGGAGCGCAGAACGGAACACACACTACACAGAAGCATGACACACACCGGACACATCCACATCAAGGCACATAACTGCTCACAATACACATGAAATTCATTGCACAGATGCCCTACTGCAGCACACCATGAGACATACTAAAACAAGCACAACCACACGCGGCCAGCACATCCCTCATCATGCGCATAACACGCGCAGCCGAACGTCACCTCAACCGCTTGGTGCTGCCGGCTTTTCAACCTGTTGAACAGAACGCCCACACGTCCTGCTTCCAATGCCCGTACAGAAAGCAACTTGCCCTGCCTCTTCCCCTGAGGCTGGGCAGAAGACCTCGTCATAGTAGTCTTGTGCCTGGGAGTGTGAATACATATCAGAAGCTCGCCTTCACACAGCAGTGTTTAGCCGCCAATCTGGATATGGCTGAGCAGCCGATCACGTGGGCTGAGCCGGCAGCGTCAGGGCCTTCTCTGCAGGACAACAGCTCTGCGGCTCAGGGCCCATCTGCCACCAGGCTCTGGAGCAGCTTGCACACACATGTCTCTTGCTGACACGATGCCTGGGGACTGAAGCCGACGGGCACTTAGTTTTCAATGCTCAGACTGTGGCATGGGAGATCGGCTCACATACCCCACGGACCAACCTGGGCATCTCTGAAGCAGCCACATAGTCGCAGGAAAAGCGACTTTTTAAGTTTCCACGCGAAATTCGTTGCATGCGGGCATTTCCCTTACAGCCGGGCTTCCTCGGCAAGGCCTCACGCTAGGGGGCCACACAAGCGAGCACCCCCGCCGCTCAGCGAAAGGGAGCTCTACGCGGCAGAGTCCACGCGGGCACTTAGAGTGCAGGCACGCGGGACAGACGTGGAAAGCACACGACAAGGTAAATTCGTTGTATGCGGGCATTCCCCCCGACAGCCAGGCCGCACGTCGATGGCCACACAAGCGAGTGCCCGGCACTCAGCAAAAGAGAGCTCTACGCAGGAGGAGACTTCACTCAGGTGCCTGGAGTGCAGGCACACGGGACACACACGGAAAGCGTGTAGCAAGCTCAGTTTCCGAGCAAAGCTGACTTGCCTCCACTGCTGCTTCCTTCAGAGCATCTCGTTCTGCAACTTCCTAGTGTGTCTAGTGCGAAGGCCTCATCGCAGCCCACTTACGCCCTCGAGATAAAGGGCGTACAGAGAAGACCGCCTTCTACTGCAATGTTTACTCTTTTCCTCATCCCCTAGGAGAATATTGCACGCAAGGCGAAAGCAGCCTGGTATTCTCTCAGGGAGGGAGGGGTCGCCTCAGTGCACGGTGAGTCGTTTCCCCAGCAAAGTCTGGCATAAGGCTCTCTCTCCTGCAGCAGTTTCTGACACGTTCCGACAAAGGCATCTTCAGGGCCTTGCGATGAAATGGGTGAGGGGGCTTTTTTGCGTCCTCAGGGGAAAAGGCCCGCCTGGAGGATTACGAACGTGTGGAGAGAACGGACAAGCACGAGAGGCGGTCTTCTGTGCACTTGAATGCACAAGTCCCTCAACACACAAACAGCACATCACACTCCACATCAAACCCCACCACACACCGAGAACATAACTGCACACCACCACACACGGGAACCACGGCTCTCGGAGGGAACACAACATAACACGCACAGTGAGGCACACGGACCGAGCTTGACCGTACACAGTACCCACATCACAAATTGCACTCACTACTCCAAGAGCCGACCACACGCACAAACTGTCAAACGCAACCACCCACATAGAAACCCACATGCGAAACGCACACAAACCACGACAGAAAGAACACCGAGTTCATGCAACGCCCATTTCACACACTACACACACCACTCCAGACACACACAGCACGTACAGCGCGCAGAGCCTCACAGAATGCACAATGCCAAACACGCAACACATACACGAAGGTATCAGTCATAACACGCAAAATATCTCACTCAACTTGCAAAACGCACAGGCCACAGAACAGAGTAGAATACACACAACACAAACACAAATCACAGAACAACACATCACACGGCACACACAAGCATCACACACCGAAAGTAATAATATCGCAACTCATCACACACACAACTCAATAACATCAACAATGCAACAACACACACACAGAGCAACGCAACCACTGCACACCACACATAAAGCCACACGCAACACACACTCAAGGAGCAGCCACAACGCACACAACACCCGCAGACACGTACGTAGAGAACACACACACACACACACACACACACACACACACACACAGAACCTCTCAACACGCACACGGCACAACACAGAGAACAACGCACACCTCAAACATCGCAGGGCAGAAGAGCGCACAATTCACGCAAATCACACTGCAATGAGCACACACAATGCACACCAGGAGGCACGCAAACAAGCACAGCCACACACACAGACCACACACATCTCACATCACACGCAGAACTCAACCAAACACACACACAACCTCTCAAACGCAGCCAAGCACAAATCCCAATCACACACGCAAAACAGACACACCACATACAAAACCAAGTGCGACACACACACACACACACACACACACACACACACACACACAAAACCAACGAAAACCCACGTAGCGCACACTTCACACACCACGCATCGCACGCACACGACCACGCACAGACAACCCACGCTCACGTCCATGCACACGGGCTGCACTGTGCAGCGCGTACACACACAGAACCCAGAGTGTAATCAACACAAGTCACAGTACGCACACCAGACACGTCGAAGCACGCAGCTGCTCACAACACACGCCAGCGACATTTCGCAGAGTACCCACAGCACACACAATGAGGCACAGGAAACAAGCACAACCACACAGACAACCAGTTTCAAATCACACACGTAACACACACGCAACCACTCAAACACAGCAACACCTCAGTCACAGTCGCAGACGCACGAAACGCGCAAAACCCTCTCAGACATAAAGGCGAAACGCACAACCAACAGAGGAGACAGCATACCTTTCATTTCACACACTACACGCTACGCACACAACCACGTAGAGACAACACCACCCAGACAGCCTCACACAGGAGCGCAGAACGGAACACACACTACACAGAAGCATGACACACACCGGACACATCCACATCAAGGCACATAACTGCTCACAATACACATGAAATTCATTGCACAGATGCCCTACTGCAGCACACCATGAGACATACTAAAACAAGCACAACCACACGCGGCCAGCACATCCCTCATCATGCACATAACACGCGCAGCCGAACGTCACCTCAACCGCTTGGCGCTGCCGGCTTTTCAACCTGTTGAACAGAACGCCCACACGTCCTGCTTCCAATGCCCGTACAGAAAGCAACTTGCCCTGCCTCTTCCCCTGAGGCTGGGCAGAAGACCTCGTCATAGTAGTCTTGTGCCTGGGAGTGTGAATACATATCAGAAGCTCGCCTTCACACAGCAGTGTTTAGCCGCCAATCTGGATATGGCTGAGCAGCCGATCACGTGGGCTGAGCCGGCAGCGTCAGGGCCTTCTCTGCAGGACAACAGCTCTGCGGCTCAGGGCCCATCTGCCACCAGGCTCTGGAGCAGCTTGCACACACATGTCTCTTGCTGACACGATGCCTGGGGACTGAAGCCGACGGGCACTTAGTTTTCAATGCTCAGACTGTGGCATGGGAGATCGGCTCACATACCCCACGGACCAACCTGGGCATCTCTGAAGCAGCCACATAGTCGCAGGAAAAGCGACTTTTTAAGTTTCCACGCGAAATTCGTTGCATGCGGGCATTTCCCTTACAAGCCGGGCTTCCTCGGCAAGGCCTCACGCTAGGGGGCCACACAAGCGAGCACCCCCGCCGCTCAGCGAAAGGGAGCTCTACGCGGCAGAGTCCACGCGGGCACTTAGAGTGCAGGCACGCGGGACAGACGTGGAAAGCACACGACAAGGTAAATTCGTTGTATGCGGGCATTCCCCCCGAAAGAGAGCTCTACGCAGGAGGAGACTTCACTCAGGTGCCTGGAGTGCAGGCACACGGGACACACACGGAAAGCGTGTAGCAAGCTCAGTTTCCGAGCAAAGCTGACTTGCCTCCACTGCTGCTTCCTTCAGAGCATCTCGTTCTGCAACTTCCTAGTGTGTCTAGTGCGAAGGCCTCATCGCAGCCCACTTACGCCCTCGAGATAAAGGGCGTACAGAGAAGACCGCCTTCTACTGCAATGTTTACTCTTTTCCTCATCCCCTAGGAGAATATTGCACGCAAGGCGAAAGCAGCCTGGTATTCTCTCAGGGAGGGAGGGGTCGCCTCAGTGCACGGTGAGTCGTTTCCCCAGCAAAGTCTGGCATAAGGCTCTCTCTCCTGCAGCAGTTTCTGACACGTTCCGACAAAGGCATCTTCAGGGCCTTGCGATGAAATGGGTGAGGGGTTGCGTCCTCAGGGGAAAAGGCCCGCCTGGAGGATTACGAACGTGTGGAGAGAACGGACAAGCACGAGAGGCGGTCTTCTGTGCACTTGAATGCACAAGTCCCTCAACACACAAACAGCACATCACACTCCACATCAAACCCCACCACACACCGAGAACATAACTGCACACCACCACACACGGGAACCACGGCTCTCGGAGGGAACACAACATAACACGCACAGTGAGGCACA
The DNA here is from genome assembly GCF_040802235.1 of Manis javanica. Taxonomy (NCBI): domain Eukaryota; kingdom Metazoa; phylum Chordata; class Mammalia; order Pholidota; family Manidae; genus Manis; species Manis javanica. The sequence continues at coordinate 109,202,579 of NC_133161.1, forward strand.
CGGACCGAGCTTGACCGTACACAGTACCCACATCACAAATTGCACTCACTACTCCAAGAGCCGACCACACGCACAAACTGTCAAACGCAACCACCCACATAGAAACCCACATGCGAAACGCACACAAACCACGACAGAAAGAACACCGAGTTCATGCAACGCCCATTTCACACACTACACACACCACTCCAGACACACACAGCACGTACAGCGCGCAGAGCCTCACAGAATGCACAATGCCAAACACGCAACACATACACGAAGGTATCAGTCATAACACGCAAAATATCTCACTCAACTTGCAAAACGCACAGGCCACAGAACAGAGTAGAATACACACAACACAAACACAAATCACAGAACAACACATCACACGGCACACACAAGCATCACACACCGAAAGTAATAATATCGCAACTCATCACACACACAACTCAATAACATCAACAATGCAACAACACACACACAGAGCAACGCAACCACTGCACACCACACATAAAGCCACACGCAACACACACTCAAGGAGCAGCCACAACGCACACAACACCCGCAGACACGTACGTAGAGAACACACACACACACACACACACACACACACACAGAACCTCTCAACACGCACACGGCACAACACAGAGAACAACGCACACCTCAAACATCGCAGGGCAGAAGAGCGCACAATTCACGCAAATCACACTGCAATGAGCACACACAATGCACACCAGGAGGCACGCAAACAAGCACAGCCACACACACAGACCACACACATCTCACATCACACGCAGAACTCAACCAAACACACACACAACCTCTCAAACGCAGCCAAGCACAAATCCCAATCACACACGCAAAACAGACACACCACATACAAAACCAAGTGCGACACACACACACACACACACACACACAAAAACAAACAAAACCAACGAAAACCCACGTAGCGCACACTTCACACACCACGCATCGCACGCACGACCACGCACAGACAACCCACGCTCACGTCCATGCACACGGGCTGCACTGTGCAGCGCGTACACACACAGAACCCAGAGTGTATCAACACAAGTCACAGGACGCACACCAGACACGTCGAAGCACGCAGCTGCTCACAACACACGCCAGCGACATTTCGCAGAGTACCCACAGCACACACAATGAGGCACAGGAAACAAGCACAACCACACAGACAACCAGTTTCAAATCACACACGTAACACACACGCAACCACTCAAACACAGCAACACCTCAGTCACAGTCGCAGACGCACGAAACGCGCAAAACCCTCTCAGACATAAAGGCGAAACGCACAACCAACAGAGGAGACAGCATACCTTTCATTTCACACACTACACGCTACGCACACAACCACGTAGAGACAACACCACCCAGACAGCCTCACACAGGAGCGCAGAACGGAACACACACTACACAGAAGCATGACACACACCGGACACATCCACATCAAGGCACATAACTGCTCACAATACACATGAAATTCATTGCACAGATGCCCTACTGCAGCACACCATGAGACATACTAAAACAAGCACAACCACACGCGGCCAGCACATCCCTCATCATGCGCATAACACGCGCAGCCGAACGTCACCTCAACCGCTTGGTGCTGCCGGCTTTTCAACCTGTTGAACAGAACGCCCACACGTCCTGCTTCCAATGCCCGTACAGAAAGCAACTTGCCCTGCCTCTTCCCCTGAGGCTGGGCAGAAGACCTCGTCATAGTAGTCTTGTGCCTGGGAGTGTGAATACATATCAGAAGCTCGCCTTCACACAGCAGTGTTTAGCCGCCAATCTGGATATGGCTGAGCAGCCGATCACGTGGGCTGAGCCGGCAGCGTCAGGGCCTTCTCTGCAGGACAACAGCTCTGCGGCTCAGGGCCCATCTGCCACCAGGCTCTGGAGCAGCTTGCACACACATGTCTCTTGCTGACACGATGCCTGGGGACTGAAGCCGACGGGCACTTAGTTTTCAATGCTCAGACTGTGGCATGGGAGATCGGCTCACATACCCCACGGACCAACCTGGGCATCTCTGAAGCAGCCACATAGTCGCAGGAAAAGCGACTTTTTAAGTTTCCACGCGAAATTCGTTGCATGCGGGCATTTCCCTTACAGCCGGGCTTCCTCGGCAAGGCCTCACGCTAGGGGGCCACACAAGCGAGCACCCCCGCCGCTCAGCGAAAGGGAGCTCTACGCGGCAGAGTCCACGCGGGCACTTAGAGTGCAGGCACGCGGGACAGACGTGGAAAGCACACGACAAGGTAAATTCGTTGTATGCGGGCATTCCCCCCGACAGCCAGGCCGCACGTCGATGGCCACACAAGCGAGTGCCCGGCACTCAGCAAAAGAGAGCTCTACGCAGGAGGAGACTTCACTCAGGTGCCTGGAGTGCAGGCACACGGGACACACACGGAAAGCGTGTAGCAAGCTCAGTTTCCGAGCAAAGCTGACTTGCCTCCACTGCTGCTTCCTTCAGAGCATCTCGTTCTGCAACTTCCTAGTGTGTCTAGTGCGAAGGCCTCATCGCAGCCCACTTACGCCCTCGAGATAAAGGGCGTACAGAGAAGACCGCCTTCTACTGCAATGTTTACTCTTTTCCTCATCCCCTAGGAGAATATTGCACGCAAGGCGAAAGCAGCCTGGTATTCTCTCAGGGAGGGAGGGGTCGCCTCAGTGCACGGTGAGTCGTTTCCCCAGCAAAGTCTGGCATAAGGCTCTCTCTCCTGCAGCAGTTTCTGACACGTTCCGACAAAGGCATCTTCAGGGCCTTGCGATGAAATGGGTGAGGGGGCTTTTTTGCGTCCTCAGGGGAAAAGGCCCGCCTGGAGGATTACGAACGTGTGGAGAGAACGGACAAGCACGAGAGGCGGTCTTCTGTGCACTTGAATGCACAAGTCCCTCAACACACAAACAGCACATCACACTCCACATCAAACCCCACCACACACCGAGAACATAACTGCACACCACCACACACGGGAACCACGGCTCTCGGAGGGAACACAACATAACACGCACAGTGAGGCACACGGACCGAGCTTGACCGTACACAGTACCCACATCACAAATTGCACTCACTACTCCAAGAGCCGACCACACGCACAAACTGTCAAACGCAACCACCCACATAGAAACCCACATGCGAAACGCACACAAACCACGACAGAAAGAACACCGAGTTCATGCAACGCCCATTTCACACACTACACACACCACTCCAGACACACACAGCACGTACAGCGCGCAGAGCCTCACAGAATGCACAATGCCAAACACGCAACACATACACGAAGGTATCAGTCATAACACGCAAAATATCTCACTCAACTTGCAAAACGCACAGGCCACAGAACAGAGTAGAATACACACAACACAAACACAAATCACAGAACAACACATCACACGGCACACACAAGCATCACACACCGAAAGTAATAATATCGCAACTCATCACACACACAACTCAATAACATCAACAATGCAACAACACACACACAGAGCAACGCAACCACTGCACACCACACATAAAGCCACACGCAACACACACTCAAGGAGCAGCCACAACGCACACAACACCCGCAGACACGTACGTAGAGAACACACACACACACACACACACACACACACACACAGAACCTCTCAACACGCACACGGCACAACACAGAGAACAACGCACACCTCAAACATCGCAGGGCAGAAGAGCGCACAATTCACGCAAATCACACTGCAATGAGCACACACAATGCACACCAGGAGGCACGCAAACAAGCACAGCCACACACACAGACCACACACATCTCACATCACACGCAGAACTCAACCAAACACACACACAACCTCTCAAACGCAGCCAAGCACAAATCCCAATCACACACGCAAAACAGACACACCACATACAAAACCAAGTGCGACACACACACACACACACACACACACACACAAAAACGAAAACCCACGTAGCGCACACTTCACACACCACGCATCGCACGCACGACCACGCACAGACAACCCACGCTCACGTCCATGCACACGGGCTGCACTGTGCAGCGCGTACACACACAGAACCCAGAGTGTATCAACACAAGTCACAGGACGCACACCAGACACGTCGAAGCACGCAGCTGCTCACAACACACGCCAGCGACATTTCGCAGAGTACCCACAGCACACACAATGAGGCACAGGAAACAAGCACAACCACACAGACAACCAGTTTCAAATCACACACGTAACACACACGCAACCACTCAAACACAGCAACACCTCAGTCACAGTCGCAGACGCACGAAACGCGCAAAACCCTCTCAGACATAAAGGCGAAACGCACAACCAACAGAGGAGACAGCATACCTTTCATTTCACACACTACACGCTACGCACACAACCACGTAGAGACAACACCACCCAGACAGCCTCACACAGGAGCGCAGAACGGAACACACACTACACAGAAGCATGACACACACCGGACACATCCACATCAAGGCACATAACTGCTCACAATACACATGAAATTCATTGCACAGATGCCCTACTGCAGCACACCATGAGACATACTAAAACAAGCACAACCACACGCGGCCAGCACATCCCTCATCATGCGCATAACACGCGCAGCCGAACGTCACCTCAACCGCTTGGTGCTGCCGGCTTTTCAACCTGTTGAACAGAACGCCCACACGTCCTGCTTCCAATGCCCGTACAGAAAGCAACTTGCCCTGCCTCTTCCCCTGAGGCTGGGCAGAAGACCTCGTCATAGTAGTCTTGTGCCTGGGAGTGTGAATACATATCAGAAGCTCGCCTTCACACAGCAGTGTTTAGCCGCCAATCTGGATATGGCTGAGCAGCCGATCACGTGGGCTGAGCCGGCAGCGTCAGGGCCTTCTCTGCAGGACAACAGCTCTGCGGCTCAGGGCCCATCTGCCACCAGGCTCTGGAGCAGCTTGCACACACATGTCTCTTGCTGACACGATGCCTGGGGACTGAAGCCGACGGGCACTTAGTTTTCAATGCTCAGACTGTGGCATGGGAGATCGGCTCACATACCCCACGGACCAACCTGGGCATCTCTGAAGCAGCCACATAGTCGCAGGAAAAGCGACTTTTTAAGTTTCCACGCGAAATTCGTTGCATGCGGGCATTTCCCTTACAGCCGGGCTTCCTCGGCAAGGCCTCACGCTAGGGGGCCACACAAGCGAGCACCCCCGCCGCTCAGCGAAAGGGAGCTCTACGCGGCAGAGTCCACGCGGGCACTTAGAGTGCAGGCACGCGGGACAGACGTGGAAAGCACACGACAAGGTAAATTCGTTGTATGCGGGCATTCCCCCCGACAGCCAGGCCGCACGTCGATGGCCACACAAGCGAGTGCCCGGCACTCAGCAAAAGAGAGCTCTACGCAGGAGGAGACTTCACTCAGGTGCCTGGAGTGCAGGCACACGGGACACACACGGAAAGCGTGTAGCAAGCTCAGTTTCCGAGCAAAGCTGACTTGCCTCCACTGCTGCTTCCTTCAGAGCATCTCGTTCTGCAACTTCCTAGTGTGTCTAGTGCGAAGGCCTCATCGCAGCCCACTTACGCCCTCGAGATAAAGGGCGTACAGAGAAGACCGCCTTCTACTGCAATGTTTACTCTTTTCCTCATCCCCTAGGAGAATATTGCACGCAAGGCGAAAGCAGCCTGGTATTCTCTCAGGGAGGGAGGGGTCGCCTCAGTGCACGGTGAGTCGTTTCCCCAGCAAAGTCTGGCATAAGGCTCTCTCTCCTGCAGCAGTTTCTGACACGTTCCGACAAAGGCATCTTCAGGGCCTTGCGATGAAATGGGTGAGGGGGCTTTTTTGCGTCCTCAGGGGAAAAGGCCCGCCTGGAGGATTACGAACGTGTGGAGAGAACGGACAAGCACGAGAGGCGGTCTTCTGTGCACTTGAATGCACAAGTCCCTCAACACACAAACAGCACATCACACTCCACATCAAACCCCACCACACACCGAGAACATAACTGCACACCACCACACACGGGAACCACGGCTCTCGGAGGGAACACAACATAACACGCACAGTGAGGCACACGGACCGAGCTTGACCGTACACAGTACCCACATCACAAATTGCACTCACTACTCCAAGAGCCGACCACACGCACAAACTGTCAAACGCAACCACCCACATAGAAACCCACATGCGAAACGCACACAAACCACGACAGAAAGAACACCGAGTTCATGCAACGCCCATTTCACACACTACACACACCACTCCAGACACACACAGCACGTACAGCGCGCAGAGCCTCACAGAATGCACAATGCCAAACACGCAACACATACACGAAGGTATCAGTCATAACACGCAAAATATCTCACTCAACTTGCAAAACGCACAGGCCACAGAACAGAGTAGAATACACACAACACAAACACAAATCACAGAACAACACATCACACGGCACACACAAGCATCACACACCGAAAGTAATAATATCGCAACTCATCACACACACAACTCAATAACATCAACAATGCAACAACACACACACAGAGCAACGCAACCACTGCACACCACACATAAAGCCACACGCAACACACACTCAAGGAGCAGCCACAACGCACACAACACCCGCAGACACGTACGTAGAGAACACACACACACACACACACACACACACACACACACACACAACCTCTCAACACGCACACGGCACAACACAGAGAACAACGCACACCTCAAACATCGCAGGGCAGAAGAGCGCACAATTCACGCAAATCACACTGCAATGAGCACACACAATGCACACCAGGAGGCACGCAAACAAGCACAGCCACACACACAGACCACACACATCTCACATCACACGCAGAACTCAACCAAACACACACACAACCTCTCAAACGCAGCCAAGCACAAATCCCAATCACACACGCAAAACAGACACAACACATACAAAACCAAGTGCGACACACACACACACAAACAAACACACAAACAAAAAAAACCAACGAAACCCCACGTAGCGCACACTTCACACACCACGCATCGCACGCACGACCACGCACAGACAACCCACGCTCACGTCCATGCACACGGGCTGCACTGTGCAGCGCGTACACACACAGAACCCAGAGTGTATCAACACAAGTCACAGGACGCACACCAGACACGTCGAAGCACGCAGCTGCTCACAACACACGCCAGCGACATTTCGCAGAGTACCCACAGCACACACAATGAGGCACAGGAAACAAGCACAACCACACAGACAACCAGTTTCAAATCACACACGTAACACACACGCAACCACTCAAACACAGCAACACCTCAGTCACAGTCGCAGACGCACGAAACGCGCAAAACCCTCTCAGACATAAAGGCGAAACGCACAACCAACAGAGGAGACAGCATACCTTTCATTTCACACACTACACGCTACGCACACAACCACGTAGAGACAACACCACCCAGACAGCCTCACACAGGAGCGCAGAACGGAACACACACTACACAGAAGCATGACACACACCGGACACATCCACATCAAGGCACATAACTGCTCACAATACACATGAAATTCATTGCACAGATGCCCTACTGCAGCACACCATGAGACATACTAAAACAAGCACAACCACACGCGGCCAGCACATCCCTCATCATGCGCATAACACGCGCAGCCGAACGTCACCTCAACCGCTTGGTGCTGCCGGCTTTTCAACCTGTTGAACAGAACGCCCACACGTCCTGCTTCCAATGCCCGTACAGAAAGCAACTTGCCCTGCCTCTTCCCCTGAGGCTGGGCAGAAGACCTCGTCATAGTAGTCTTGTGCCTGGGAGTGTGAATACATATCAGAAGCTCGCCTTCACACAGCAGTGTTTAGCCGCCAATCTGGATATGGCTGAGCAGCCGATCACGTGGGCTGAGCCGGCAGCGTCAGGGCCTTCTCTGCAGGACAACAGCTCTGCGGCTCAGGGCCCATCTGCCACCAGGCTCTGGAGCAGCTTGCACACACATGTCTCTTGCTGACACGATGCCTGGGGACTGAAGCCGACGGGCACTTAGTTTTCAATGCTCAGACTGTGGCATGGGAGATCGGCTCACATACCCCACGGACCAACCTGGGCATCTCTGAAGCAGCCACATAGTCGCAGGAAAAGCGACTTTTTAAGTTTCCACGCGAAATTCGTTGCATGCGGGCATTTCCCTTACAGCCGGGCTTCCTCGGCAAGGCCTCACGCTAGGGGGCCACACAAGCGAGCACCCCCGCCGCTCAGCGAAAGGGAGCTCTACGCGGCAGAGTCCACGCGGGCACTTAGAGTGCAGGCACGCGGGACAGACGTGGAAAGCACACGACAAGGTAAATTCGTTGTATGCGGGCATTCCCCCCGACAGCCAGGCCGCACGTCGATGGCCACACAAGCGAGTGCCCGGCACTCAGCAAAAGAGAGCTCTACGCAGGAGGAGACTTCACTCAGGTGCCTGGAGTGCAGGCACACGGGACACACACGGAAAGCGTGTAGCAAGCTCAGTTTCCGAGCAAAGCTGACTTGCCTCCACTGCTGCTTCCTTCAGAGCATCTCGTTCTGCAACTTCCTAGTGTGTCTAGTGCGAAGGCCTCATCGCAGCCCACTTACGCCCTCGAGATAAAGGGCGTACAGAGAAGACCGCCTTCTACTGCAATGTTTACTCTTTTCCTCATCCCCTAGGAGAATATTGCACGCAAGGCGAAAGCAGCCTGGTATTCTCTCAGGGAGGGAGGGGTCGCCTCAGTGCACGGTGAGTCGTTTCCCCAGCAAAGTCTGGCATAAGGCTCTCTCTCCTGCAGCAGTTTCTGACACGTTCCGACAAAGGCATCTTCAGGGCCTTGCGATGAAATGGGTGAGGGGGCTTTTTTGCGTCCTCAGGGGAAAAGGCCCGCCTGGAGGATTACGAACGTGTGGAGAGAACGGACAAGCACGAGAGGCGGTCTTCTGTGCACTTGAATGCACAAGTCCCTCAACACACAAACAGCACATCACACTCCACATCAAACCCCACCACACACCGAGAACATAACTGCACACCACCACACACGGGAACCACGGCTCTCGGAGGGAACACAACATAACACGCACAGTGAGGCACACGGACCGAGCTTGACCGTACACAGTACCCACATCACAAATTGCACTCACTACTCCAAGAGCCGACCACACGCACAAACTGTCAAACGCAACCACCCACATAGAAACCCACATGCGAAACGCACACAAACCACGACAGAAAGAACACCGAGTTCATGCAACGCCCATTTCACACACTACACACACCACTCCAGACACACACAGCACGTACAGCGCGCAGAGCCTCACAGAATGCACAATGCCAAACACGCAACACATACACGAAGGTATCAGTCATAACACGCAAAATATCTCACTCAACTTGCAAAACGCACAGGCCACAGAACAGAGTAGAATACACACAACACAAACACAAATCACAGAACAACACATCACACGGCACACACAAGCATCACACACCGAAAGTAATAATATCGCAACTCATCACACACACAACTCAATAACATCAACAATGCAACAACACACACACAGAGCAACGCAACCACTGCACACCACACATAAAGCCACACGCAACACACACTCAAGGAGCAGCCACAACGCACACAACACCCGCAGACACGTACGTAGAGAACACACACACACACACACACACACACACACACAACCTCTCAACACGCACACGGCACAACACAGAGAACAACGCACACCTCAAACATCGCAGGGCAGAAGAGCGCACAATTCACGCAAATCACACTGCAATGAGCACACACAATGCACACCAGGAGGCACGCAAACAAGCACAGCCACACACACAGACCACACACATCTCACATCACACGCAGAACTCAACCAAACACACACACAACCTCTCAAACGCAGCCAAGCACAAATCCCAATCACACACGCAAAACAGACACACCACATACAAAACCAATTGCGACACACACACACACACACACACACACACACAACCAACGAAAACCCACGTAGCGCACACTTCACACACCACGCATCGCACGCACGACCACGCACAGACAACCCACGCTCACGTCCATGCACACGGGCTGCACTGTGCAGCGCGTACACACACAGAACCCAGAGTGTATCAACACAAGTCACAGGACGCACACCAGACACGTCGAAGCACGCAGCTGCTCACAACACACGCCAGCGACATTTCGCAGAGTACCCACAGCACACACAATGAGGCACAGGAAACAAGCACAACCACACAGACAACCAGTTTCAAATCACACACGTAACACACACGCAACCACTCAAACACAGCAACACCTCAGTCACAGTCGCAGACGCACGAAACGCGCAAAACCCTCTCAGACATAAAGGCGAAACGCACAACCAACAGAGGAGACAGCATACCTTTCATTTCACACACTACACGCTACGCACACAACCACGTAGAGACAACACCACCCAGACAGCCTCACACAGGAGCGCAGAACGGAACACACACTACACAGAAGCATGACACACACCGGACACATCCACATCAAGGCACATAACTGCTCACAATACACATGAAATTCATTGCACAGATGCCCTACTGCAGCACACCATGAGACATACTAAAACAAGCACAACCACACGCGGCCAGCACATCCCTCATCATGCGCATAACACGCGCAGCCGAACGTCACCTCAACCGCTTGGTGCTGCCGGCTTTTCAACCTGTTGAACAGAACGCCCACACGTCCTGCTTCCAATGCCCGTACAGAAAGCAACTTGCCCTGCCTCTTCCCCTGAGGCTGGGCAGAAGACCTCGTCATAGTAGTCTTGTGCCTGGGAGTGTGAATACATATCAGAAGCTCGCCTTCACACAGCAGTGTTTAGCCGCCAATCTGGATATGGCTGAGCAGCCGATCACGTGGGCTGAGCCGGCAGCGTCAGGGCCTTCTCTGCAGGACAACAGCTCTGCGGCTCAGGGCCCATCTGCCACCAGGCTCTGGAGCAGCTTGCACACACATGTCTCTTGCTGACACGATGCCTGGGGACTGAAGCCGACGGGCACTTAGTTTTCAATGCTCAGACTGTGGCATGGGAGATCGGCTCACATACCCCACGGACCAACCTGGGCATCTCTGAAGCAGCCACATAGTCGCAGGAAAAGCGACTTTTTAAGTTTCCACGCGAAATTCGTTGCATGCGGGCATTTCCCTTACAGCCGGGCTTCCTCGGCAAGGCCTCACGCTAGGGGGCCACACAAGCGAGCACCCCCGCCGCTCAGCGAAAGGGAGCTCTACGCGGCAGAGTCCACGCGGGCACTTAGAGTGCAGGCACGCGGGACAGACGTGGAAAGCACACGACAAGGTAAATTCGTTGTATGCGGGCATTCCCCCCGACAGCCAGGCCGCACGTCGATGGCCACACAAGCGAGTGCCCGGCACTCAGCAAAAGAGAGCTCTACGCAGGAGGAGACTTCACTCAGGTGCCTGGAGTGCAGGCACACGGGACACACACGGAAAGCGTGTAGCAAGCTCAGTTTCCGAGCAAAGCTGACTTGCCTCCACTGCTGCTTCCTTCAGAGCATCTCGTTCTGCAACTTCCTAGTGTGTCTAGTGCGAAGGCCTCATCGCAGCCCACTTACGCCCTCGAGATAAAGGGCGTACAGAGAAGACCGCCTTCTACTGCAATGTTTACTCTTTTCCTCATCCCCTAGGAGAATATTGCACGCAAGGCGAAAGCAGCCTGGTATTCTCTCAGGGAGGGAGGGGTCGCCTCAGTGCACGGTGAGTCGTTTCCCCAGCAAAGTCTGGCATAAGGCTCTCTCTCCTGCAGCAGTTTCTGACACGTTCCGACAAAGGCATCTTCAGGGCCTTGCGATGAAATGGGTGAGGGGGCTTTTTTGCGTCCTCAGGGGAAAAGGCCCGCCTGGAGGATTACGAACGTGTGGAGAGAACGGACAAGCACGAGAGGCGGTCTTCTGTGCACTTGAATGCACAAGTCCCTCAACACACAAACAGCACATCACACTCCACATCAAACCCCACCACACACCGAGAACATAACTGCACACCACCACACACGGGAACCACGGCTCTCGGAGGGAACACAACATAACACGCACAGTGAGGCACACGGACCGAGCTTGACCGTACACAGTACCCACATCACAAATTGCACTCACTACTCCAAGAGCCGACCACACGCACAAACTGTCAAACGCAACCACCCACATAGAAACCCACATGCGAAACGCACACAAACCACGACAGAAAGAACACCGAGTTCATGCAACGCCCATTTCACACACTACACACACCACTCCAGACACACACAGCACGTACAGCGCGCAGAGCCTCACAGAATGCACAATGCCAAACACGCAACACATACACGAAGGTATCAGTCATAACACGCAAAATATCTCACTCAACTTGCAAAACGCACAGGCCACAGAACAGAGTAGAATACACACAACACAAACACAAATCACAGAACAACACATCACACGGCACACACAAGCATCACACACCGAAAGTAATAATATCGCAACTCATCACACACACAACTCAATAACATCAACAATGCAACAACACACACACAGAGCAACGCAACCACTGCACACCACACATAAAGCCACACGCAACACACACTCAAGGAGCAGCCACAACGCACACAACACCCGCAGACACGTACGTAGAGAACACACACACACACACACACACACACACACAGAACCTCTCAACACGCACACGGCACAACACAGAGAACAACGCACACCTCAAACATCGCAGGGCAGAAGAGCGCACAATTCACGCAAATCACACTGCAATGAGCACACACAATGCACACCAGGAGGCACGCAAACAAGCACAGCCACACACACAGACCACACACATCTCACATCACACGCAGAACTCAACCAAACACACACACAACCTCTCAAACGCAGCCAAGCACAAATCCCAATCACACACGCAAAACAGACACACCACATACAAAACCAAGTGCGACACACACACACACACACACACACACCCACAACCAACGAAAACCCACGTAGCGCACACTTCACACACCACGCATCGCACGCACGACCACGCACAGACAACCCACGCTCACGTCCATGCACACGGGCTGCACTGTGCAGCGCGTACACACACAGAACCCAGAGTGTATCAACACAAGTCACAGGACGCACACCAGACACGTCGAAGCACGCAGCTGCTCACAACACACGCCAGCGACATTTCGCAGAGTACCCACAGCACACACAATGAGGCACAGGAAACAAGCACAACCACACAGACAACCAGTTTCAAATCACACACGTAACACACACGCAACCACTCAAACACAGCAACACCTCAGTCACAGTCGCAGACGCACGAAACGCGCAAAACCCTCTCAGACATAAAGGCGAAACGCACAACCAACAGAGGAGACAGCATACCTTTCATTTCACACACTACACGCTACGCACACAACCACGTAGAGACAACACCACCCAGACAGCCTCACACAGGAGCGCAGAACGGAACACACACTACACAGAAGCATGACACACACCGGACACATCCACATCAAGGCACATAACTGCTCACAATACACATGAAATTCATTGCACAGATGCCCTACTGCAGCACACCATGAGACATACTAAAACAAGCACAACCACACGCGGCCAGCACATCCCTCATCATGCGCATAACACGCGCAGCCGAACGTCACCTCAACCGCTTGGTGCTGCCGGCTTTTCAACCTGTTGAACAGAACGCCCACACGTCCTGCTTCCAATGCCCGTACAGAAAGCAACTTGCCCTGCCTCTTCCCCTGAGGCTGGGCAGAAGACCTCGTCATAGTAGTCTTGTGCCTGGGAGTGTGAATACATATCAGAAGCTCGCCTTCACACAGCAGTGTTTAGCCGCCAATCTGGATATGGCTGAGCAGCCGATCACGTGGGCTGAGCCGGCAGCGTCAGGGCCTTCTCTGCAGGACAACAGCTCTGCGGCTCAGGGCCCATCTGCCACCAGGCTCTGGAGCAGCTTGCACACACATGTCTCTTGCTGACACGATGCCTGGGGACTGAAGCCGACGGGCACTTAGTTTTCAATGCTCAGACTGTGGCATGGGAGATCGGCTCACATACCCCACGGACCAACCTGGGCATCTCTGAAGCAGCCACATAGTCGCAGGAAAAGCGACTTTTTAAGTTTCCACGCGAAATTCGTTGCATGCGGGCATTTCCCTTACAGCCGGGCTTCCTCGGCAAGGCCTCACGCTAGGGGGCCACACAAGCGAGCACCCCCGCCGCTCAGCGAAAGGGAGCTCTACGCGGCAGAGTCCACGCGGGCACTTAGAGTGCAGGCACGCGGGACAGACGTGGAAAGCACACGACAAGGTAAATTCGTTGTATGCGGGCATTCCCCCCGACAGCCAGGCCGCACGTCGATGGCCACACAAGCGAGTGCCCGGCACTCAGCAAAAGAGAGCTCTACGCAGGAGGAGACTTCACTCAGGTGCCTGGAGTGCAGGCACACGGGACACACACGGAAAGCGTGTAGCAAGCTCAGTTTCCGAGCAAAGCTGACTTGCCTCCACTGCTGCTTCCTTCAGAGCATCTCGTTCTGCAACTTCCTAGTGTGTCTAGTGCGAAGGCCTCATCGCAGCCCACTTACGCCCTCGAGATAAAGGGCGTACAGAGAAGACCGCCTTCTACTGCAATGTTTACTCTTTTCCTCATCCCCTAGGAGAATATTGCACGCAAGGCGAAAGCAGCCTGGTATTCTCTCAGGGAGGGAGGGGTCGCCTCAGTGCACGGTGAGTCGTTTCCCCAGCAAAGTCTGGCATAAGGCTCTCTCTCCTGCAGCAGTTTCTGACACGTTCCGACAAAGGCATCTTCAGGGCCTTGCGATGAAATGGGTGAGGGGGCTTTTTTGCGTCCTCAGGGGAAAAGGCCCGCCTGGAGGATTACGAACGTGTGGAGAGAACGGACAAGCACGAGAGGCGGTCTTCTGTGCACTTGAATGCACAAGTCCCTCAACACACAAACAGCACATCACACTCCACATCAAACCCCACCACACACCGAGAACATAACTGCACACCACCACACACGGGAACCACGGCTCTCGGAGGGAACACAACATAACACGCACAGTGAGGCACACGGACCGAGCTTGACCGTACACAGTACCCACATCACAAATTGCACTCACTACTCCAAGAGCCGACCACACGCACAAACTGTCAAACGCAACCACCCACATAGAAACCCACATGCGAAACGCACACAAACCACGACAGAAAGAACACCGAGTTCATGCAACGCCCATTTCACACACTACACACACCACTCCAGACACACACAGCACGTACAGCGCGCAGAGCCTCACAGAATGCACAATGCCAAACACGCAACACATACACGAAGGTATCAGTCATAACACGCAAAATATCTCACTCAACTTGCAAAACGCACAGGCCACAGAACAGAGTAGAATACACACAACACAAACACAAATCACAGAACAACACATCACACGGCACACACAAGCATCACACACCGAAAGTAATAATATCGCAACTCATCACACACACAACTCAATAACATCAACAATGCAACAACACACACACAGAGCAACGCAACCACTGCACACCACACATAAAGCCACACGCAACACACACTCAAGGAGCAGCCACAACGCACACAACACCCGCAGACACGTACGTAGAGAACACACACACACACACACACACACACACACACACACACACACAGAACCTCTCAACACGCACACGGCACAACACAGAGAACAACGCACACCTCAAACATCGCAGGGCAGAAGAGCGCACAATTCACGCAAATCACACTGCAATGAGCACACACAATGCACACCAGGAGGCACGCAAACAAGCACAGCCACACACACAGACCACACACATCTCACATCACACGCAGAACTCAACCAAACACACACACAACCTCTCAAACGCAGCCAAGCACAAATCCCAATCACACACGCAAAACAGACACACCACATACAAAACCAAGTGCGACACACACACACACACACACACACACACACACAAAAAACCAACGAAAACCCACCTAACGCACACTTCACACACCACGCATCGCACGCACGACCACGCACAGACAACCCACGCTCACGTCCATGCACACGGGCTGCACTGTGCAGCGCGTACACACACAGAACCCAGAGTGTATCAACACAAGTCACAGGACGCACACCAGACACGTCGAAGCACGCAGCTGCTCACAACACACGCCAGCGACATTTCGCAGAGTACCCACAGCACACACAATGAGGCACAGGAAACAAGCACAACCACACAGACAACCAGTTTCAAATCACACACGTAACACACACGCAACCACTCAAACACAGCAACACCTCAGTCACAGTCGCAGACGCACGAAACGCGCAAAACCCTCTCAGACATAAAGGCGAAACGCACAACCAACAGAGGAGACAGCATACCTTTCATTTCACACACTACACGCTACGCACACAACCACGTAGAGACAACACCACCCAGACAGCCTCACACAGGAGCGCAGAACGGAACACACACTACACAGAAGCATGACACACACCGGACACATCCACATCAAGGCACATAACTGCTCACAATACACATGAAATTCATTGCACAGATGCCCTACTGCAGCACACCATGAGACATACTAAAACAAGCACAACCACACGCGGCCAGCACATCCCTCATCATGCGCATAACACGCGCAGCCGAACGTCACCTCAACCGCTTGGTGCTGCCGGCTTTTCAACCTGTTGAACAGAACGCCCACACGTCCTGCTTCCAATGCCCGTACAGAAAGCAACTTGCCCTGCCTCTTCCCCTGAGGCTGGGCAGAAGACCTCGTCATAGTAGTCTTGTGCCTGGGAGTGTGAATACATATCAGAAGCTCGCCTTCACACAGCAGTGTTTAGCCGCCAATCTGGATATGGCTGAGCAGCCGATCACGTGGGCTGAGCCGGCAGCGTCAGGGCCTTCTCTGCAGGACAACAGCTCTGCGGCTCAGGGCCCATCTGCCACCAGGCTCTGGAGCAGCTTGCACACACATGTCTCTTGCTGACACGATGCCTGGGGACTGAAGCCGACGGGCACTTAGTTTTCAATGCTCAGACTGTGGCATGGGAGATCGGCTCACATACCCCACGGACCAACCTGGGCATCTCTGAAGCAGCCACATAGTCGCAGGAAAAGCGACTTTTTAAGTTTCCACGCGAAATTCGTTGCATGCGGGCATTTCCCTTACAGCCGGGCTTCCTCGGCAAGGCCTCACGCTAGGGGGCCACACAAGCGAGCACCCCCGCCGCTCAGCGAAAGGGAGCTCTACGCGGCAGAGTCCACGCGGGCACTTAGAGTGCAGGCACGCGGGACAGACGTGGAAAGCACACGACAAGGTAAATTCGTTGTATGCGGGCATTCCCCCCGACAGCCAGGCCGCACGTCGATGGCCACACAAGCGAGTGCCCGGCACTCAGCAAAAGAGAGCTCTACGCAGGAGGAGACTTCACTCAGGTGCCTGGAGTGCAGGCACACGGGACACACACGGAAAGCGTGTAGCAAGCTCAGTTTCCGAGCAAAGCTGACTTGCCTCCACTGCTGCTTCCTTCAGAGCATCTCGTTCTGCAACTTCCTAGTGTGTCTAGTGCGAAGGCCTCATCGCAGCCCACTTACGCCCTCGAGATAAAGGGCGTACAGAGAAGACCGCCTTCTACTGCAATGTTTACTCTTTTCCTCATCCCCTAGGAGAATATTGCACGCAAGGCGAAAGCAGCCTGGTATTCTCTCAGGGAGGGAGGGGTCGCCTCAGTGCACGGTGAGTCGTTTCCCCAGCAAAGTCTGGCATAAGGCTCTCTCTCCTGCAGCAGTTTCTGACACGTTCCGACAAAGGCATCTTCAGGGCCTTGCGATGAAATGGGTGAGGGGGCTTTTTTGCGTCCTCAGGGGAAAAGGCCCGCCTGGAGGATTACGAACGTGTGGAGAGAACGGACAAGCACGAGAGGCGGTCTTCTGTGCACTTGAATGCACAAGTCCCTCAACACACAAACAGCACATCACACTCCACATCAAACCCCACCACACACCGAGAACATAACTGCACACCACCACACACGGGAACCACGGCTCTCGGAGGGAACACAACATAACACGCACAGTGAGGCACACGGACCGAGCTTGACCGTACACAGTACCCACATCACAAATTGCACTCACTACTCCAAGAGCCGACCACACGCACAAACTGTCAAACGCAACCACCCACATAGAAACCCACATGCGAAACGCACACAAACCACGACAGAAAGAACACCGAGTTCATGCAACGCCCATTTCACACACTACACACACCACTCCAGACACACACAGCACGTACAGCGCGCAGAGCCTCACAGAATGCACAATGCCAAACACGCAACACATACACGAAGGTATCAGTCATAACACGCAAAATATCTCACTCAACTTGCAAAACGCACAGGCCACAGAACAGAGTAGAATACACACAACACAAACACAAATCACAGAACAACACATCACACGGCACACACAAGCATCACACACCGAAAGTAATAATATCGCAACTCATCACACACACAACTCAATAACATCAACAATGCAACAACACACACACAGAGCAACGCAACCACTGCACACCACACATAAAGCCACACGCAACACACACTCAAGGAGCAGCCACAACGCACACAACACCCGCAGACACGTACGTAGAGAACACACACACACACACACACACACACACACACACAGAACCTCTCAACACGCACACGGCACAACACAGAGAACAACGCACACCTCAAACATCGCAGGGCAGAAGAGCGCACAATTCACGCAAATCACACTGCAATGAGCACACACAATGCACACCAGGAGGCACGCAAACAAGCACAGCCACACACACAGACCACACACATCTCACATCACACGCAGAACTCAACCAAACACACACACAACCTCTCAAACGCAGCCAAGCACAAATCCCAATCACACACGCAAAACAGACACACCACATACAAAACCAAGTGCGACACACACACACACACACACACACACACACACACACACAAAACCAACGAAAACCCACGTAGCGCACACTTCACACACCACGCATCGCACGCACGACCACGCACAGACAACCCACGCTCACGTCCATGCACACGGGCTGCACTGTGCAGCGCGTACACACACAGAACCCAGAGTGTATCAACACAAGTCACAGGACGCACACCAGACACGTCGAAGCACGCAGCTGCTCACAACACACGCCAGCGACATTTCGCAGAGTACCCACAGCACACACAATGAGGCACAGGAAACAAGCACAACCACACAGACAACCAGTTTCAAATCACACACGTAACACACACGCAACCACTCAAACACAGCAACACCTCAGTCACAGTCGCAGACGCACGAAACGCGCAAAACCCTCTCAGACATAAAGGCGAAACGCACAACCAACAGAGGAGACAGCATACCTTTCATTTCACACACTACACGCTACGCACACAACCACGTAGAGACAACACCACCCAGACAGCCTCACACAGGAGCGCAGAACGGAACACACACTACACAGAAGCATGACACACACCGGACACATCCACATCAAGGCACATAACTGCTCACAATACACATGAAATTCATTGCACAGATGCCCTACTGCAGCACACCATGAGACATACTAAAACAAGCACAACCACACGCGGCCAGCACATCCCTCATCATGCGCATAACACGCGCAGCCGAACGTCACCTCAACCGCTTGGTGCTGCCGGCTTTTCAACCTGTTGAACAGAACGCCCACACGTCCTGCTTCCAATGCCCGTACAGAAAGCAACTTGCCCTGCCTCTTCCCCTGAGGCTGGGCAGAAGACCTCGTCATAGTAGTCTTGTGCCTGGGAGTGTGAATACATATCAGAAGCTCGCCTTCACACAGCAGTGTTTAGCCGCCAATCTGGATATGGCTGAGCAGCCGATCACGTGGGCTGAGCCGGCAGCGTCAGGGCCTTCTCTGCAGGACAACAGCTCTGCGGCTCAGGGCCCATCTGCCACCAGGCTCTGGAGCAGCTTGCACACACATGTCTCTTGCTGACACGATGCCTGGGGACTGAAGCCGACGGGCACTTAGTTTTCAATGCTCAGACTGTGGCATGGGAGATCGGCTCACATACCCCACGGACCAACCTGGGCATCTCTGAAGCAGCCACATAGTCGCAGGAAAAGCGACTTTTTAAGTTTCCACGCGAAATTCGTTGCATGCGGGCATTTCCCTTACAGCCGGGCTTCCTCGGCAAGGCCTCACGCTAGGGGGCCACACAAGCGAGCACCCCCGCCGCTCAGCGAAAGGGAGCTCTACGCGGCAGAGTCCACGCGGGCACTTAGAGTGCAGGCACGCGGGACAGACGTGGAAAGCACACGACAAGGTAAATTCGTTGTATGCGGGCATTCCCCCCGACAGCCAGGCCGCACGTCGATGGCCACACAAGCGAGTGCCCGGCACTCAGCAAAAGAGAGCTCTACGCAGGAGGAGACTTCACTCAGGTGCCTGGAGTGCAGGCACACGGGACACACACGGAAAGCGTGTAGCAAGCTCAGTTTCCGAGCAAAGCTGACTTGCCTCCACTGCTGCTTCCTTCAGAGCATCTCGTTCTGCAACTTCCTAGTGTGTCTAGTGCGAAGGCCTCATCGCAGCCCACTTACGCCCTCGAGATAAAGGGCGTACAGAGAAGACCGCCTTCTACTGCAATGTTTACTCTTTTCCTCATCCCCTAGGAGAATATTGCACGCAAGGCGAAAGCAGCCTGGTATTCTCTCAGGGAGGGAGGGGTCGCCTCAGTGCACGGTGAGTCGTTTCCCCAGCAAAGTCTGGCATAAGGCTCTCTCTCCTGCAGCAGTTTCTGACACGTTCCGACAAAGGCATCTTCAGGGCCTTGCGATGAAATGGGTGAGGGGGCTTTTTTGCGTCCTCAGGGGAAAAGGCCCGCCTGGAGGATTACGAACGTGTGGAGAGAACGGACAAGCACGAGAGGCGGTCTTCTGTGCACTTGAATGCACAAGTCCCTCAACACACAAACAGCACATCACACTCCACATCAAACCCCACCACACACCGAGAACATAACTGCACACCACCACACACGGGAACCACGGCTCTCGGAGGGAACACAACATAACACGCACAGTGAGGCACACGGACCGAGCTTGACCGTACACAGTACCCACATCACAAATTGCACTCACTACTCCAAGAGCCGACCACACGCACAAACTGTCAAACGCAACCACCCACATAGAAACCCACATGCGAAACGCACACAAACCACGACAGAAAGAACACCGAGTTCATGCAACGCCCATTTCACACACTACACACACCACTCCAGACACACACAGCACGTACAGCGCGCAGAGCCTCACAGAATGCACAATGCCAAACACGCAACACATACACGAAGGTATCAGTCATAACACGCAAAATATCTCACTCAACTTGCAAAACGCACAGGCCACAGAACAGAGTAGAATACACACAACACAAACACAAATCACAGAACAACACATCACACGGCACACACAAGCATCACACACCGAAAGTAATAATATCGCAACTCATCACACACACAACTCAATAACATCAACAATGCAACAACACACACACAGAGCAACGCAACCACTGCACACCACACATAAAGCCACACGCAACACACACTCAAGGAGCAGCCACAACGCACACAACACCCGCAGACACGTACGTAGAGAACACACACACACACACACACACACACACACACACACACAAAACCTCTCAACACGCACACGGCACAACACAGAGAACAACGCACACCTCAAACATCGCAGGGCAGAAGAGCGCACAATTCACGCAAATCACACTGCAATGAGCACACACAATGCACACCAGGAGGCACGCAAACAAGCACAGCCACACACACAGACCACACACATCTCACATCACACGCAGAACTCAACCAAACACACACACAACCTCTCAAACGCAGCCAAGCACAAATCCCAATCACACACGCAAAACAGACACACCACATACAAAACCAAGTGCGACACACACACACACACACACACACACACACACAAAACCAACGAAAACCCACGTAGCGCACACTTCACACACCACGCATCGCACGCACGACCACGCACAGACAACCCACGCTCACGTCCATGCACACGGGCTGCACTGTGCAGCGCGTACACACACAGAACCCAGAGTGTATCAACACAAGTCACAGGACGCACACCAGACACGTCGAAGCACGCAGCTGCTCACAACACACGCCAGCGACATTTCGCAGAGTACCCACAGCACACACAATGAGGCACAGGAAACAAGCACAACCACACAGACAACCAGTTTCAAATCACACACGTAACACACACGCAACCACTCAAACACAGCAACACCTCAGTCACAGTCGCAGACGCACGAAACGCGCAAAACCCTCTCAGACATAAAGGCGAAACGCACAACCAACAGAGGAGACAGCATACCTTTCATTTCACACACTACACGCTACGCACACAACCACGTAGAGACAACACCACCCAGACAGCCTCACACAGGAGCGCAGAACGGAACACACACTACACAGAAGCATGACACACACCGGACACATCCACATCAAGGCACATAACTGCTCACAATACACATGAAATTCATTGCACAGATGCCCTACTGCAGCACACCATGAGACATACTAAAACAAGCACAACCACACGCGGCCAGCACATCCCTCATCATGCGCATAACACGCGCAGCCGAACGTCACCTCAACCGCTTGGTGCTGCCGGCTTTTCAACCTGTTGAACAGAACGCCCACACGTCCTGCTTCCAATGCCCGTACAGAAAGCAACTTGCCCTGCCTCTTCCCCTGAGGCTGGGCAGAAGACCTCGTCATAGTAGTCTTGTGCCTGGGAGTGTGAATACATATCAGAAGCTCGCCTTCACACAGCAGTGTTTAGCCGCCAATCTGGATATGGCTGAGCAGCCGATCACGTGGGCTGAGCCGGCAGCGTCAGGGCCTTCTCTGCAGGACAACAGCTCTGCGGCTCAGGGCCCATCTGCCACCAGGCTCTGGAGCAGCTTGCACACACATGTCTCTTGCTGACACGATGCCTGGGGACTGAAGCCGACGGGCACTTAGTTTTCAATGCTCAGACTGTGGCATGGGAGATCGGCTCACATACCCCACGGACCAACCTGGGCATCTCTGAAGCAGCCACATAGTCGCAGGAAAAGCGACTTTTTAAGTTTCCACGCGAAATTCGTTGCATGCGGGCATTTCCCTTACAGCCGGGCTTCCTCGGCAAGGCCTCACGCTAGGGGGCCACACAAGCGAGCACCCCCGCCGCTCAGCGAAAGGGAGCTCTACGCGGCAGAGTCCACGCGGGCACTTAGAGTGCAGGCACGCGGGACAGACGTGGAAAGCACACGACAAGGTAAATTCGTTGTATGCGGGCATTCCCCCCGACAGCCAGGCCGCACGTCGATGGCCACACAAGCGAGTGCCCGGCACTCAGCAAAAGAGAGCTCTACGCAGGAGGAGACTTCACTCAGGTGCCTGGAGTGCAGGCACACGGGACACACACGGAAAGCGTGTAGCAAGCTCAGTTTCCGAGCAAAGCTGACTTGCCTCCACTGCTGCTTCCTTCAGAGCATCTCGTTCTGCAACTTCCTAGTGTGTCTAGTGCGAAGGCCTCATCGCAGCCCACTTACGCCCTCGAGATAAAGGGCGTACAGAGAAGACCGCCTTCTACTGCAATGTTTACTCTTTTCCTCATCCCCTAGGAGAATATTGCACGCAAGGCGAAAGCAGCCTGGTATTCTCTCAGGGAGGGAGGGGTCGCCTCAGTGCACGGTGAGTCGTTTCCCCAGCAAAGTCTGGCATAAGGCTCTCTCTCCTGCAGCAGTTTCTGACACGTTCCGACAAAGGCATCTTCAGGGCCTTGCGATGAAATGGGTGAGGGGGCTTTTTTGCGTCCTCAGGGGAAAAGGCCCGCCTGGAGGATTACGAACGTGTGGAGAGAACGGACAAGCACGAGAGGCGGTCTTCTGTGCACTTGAATGCACAAGTCCCTCAACACACAAACAGCACATCACACTCCACATCAAACCCCACCACACACCGAGAACATAACTGCACACCACCACACACGGGAACCACGGCTCTCGGAGGGAACACAACATAACACGCACAGTGAGGCACACGGACCGAGCTTGACCGTACACAGTACCCACATCACAAATTGCACTCACTACTCCAAGAGCCGACCACACGCACAAACTGTCAAACGCAACCACCCACATAGAAACCCACATGCGAAACGCACACAAACCACGACAGAAAGAACACCGAGTTCATGCAACGCCCATTTCACACACTACACACACCACTCCAGACACACACAGCACGTACAGCGCGCAGAGCCTCACAGAATGCACAATGCCAAACACGCAACACATACACGAAGGTATCAGTCATAACACGCAAAATATCTCACTCAACTTGCAAAACGCACAGGCCACAGAACAGAGTAGAATACACACAACACAAACACAAATCACAGAACAACACATCACACGGCACACACAAGCATCACACACCGAAAGTAATAATATCGCAACTCATCACACACACAACTCAATAACATCAACAATGCAACAACACACACACAGAGCAACGCAACCACTGCACACCACACATAAAGCCACACGCAACACACACTCAAGGAGCAGCCACAACGCACACAACACCCGCAGACACGTACGTAGAGAACACACACACACACACACACACACACACACACACACACAGAACCTCTCAACACGCACACGGCACAACACAGAGAACAACGCACACCTCAAACATCGCAGGGCAGAAGAGCGCACAATTCACGCAAATCACACTGCAATGAGCACACACAATGCACACCAGGAGGCACGCAAACAAGCACAGCCACACACACAGACCACACACATCTCACATCACACGCAGAACTCAACCAAACACACACACAACCTCTCAAACGCAGCCAAGCACAAATCCCAATCACACACGCAAAACAGACACACCACATACAAAACCAAGTGCGACACACACACACACACACACACACACACAAACACAACGAAAACCCACGTAGCGCACACTTCACACACCACGCATCGCACGCACGACCACGCACAGACAACCCACGCTCACGTCCATGCACACGGGCTGCACTGTGCAGCGCGTACACACACAGAACCCAGAGTGTATCAACACAAGTCACAGGACGCACACCAGACACGTCGAAGCACGCAGCTGCTCACAACACACGCCAGCGACATTTCGCAGAGTACCCACAGCACACACAATGAGGCACAGGAAACAAGCACAACCACACAGACAACCAGTTTCAAATCACACACGTAACACACACGCAACCACTCAAACACAGCAACACCTCAGTCACAGTCGCAGACGCACGAAACGCGCAAAACCCTCTCAGACATAAAGGCGAAACGCACAACCAACAGAGGAGACAGCATACCTTTCATTTCACACACTACACGCTACGCACACAACCACGTAGAGACAACACCACCCAGACAGCCTCACACAGGAGCGCAGAACGGAACACACACTACACAGAAGCATGACACACACCGGACACATCCACATCAAGGCACATAACTGCTCACAATACACATGAAATTCATTGCACAGATGCCCTACTGCAGCACACCATGAGACATACTAAAACAAGCACAACCACACGCGGCCAGCACATCCCTCATCATGCGCATAACACGCGCAGCCGAACGTCACCTCAACCGCTTGGTGCTGCCGGCTTTTCAACCTGTTGAACAGAACGCCCACACGTCCTGCTTCCAATGCCCGTACAGAAAGCAACTTGCCCTGCCTCTTCCCCTGAGGCTGGGCAGAAGACCTCGTCATAGTAGTCTTGTGCCTGGGAGTGTGAATACATATCAGAAGCTCGCCTTCACACAGCAGTGTTTAGCCGCCAATCTGGATATGGCTGAGCAGCCGATCACGTGGGCTGAGCCGGCAGCGTCAGGGCCTTCTCTGCAGGACAACAGCTCTGCGGCTCAGGGCCCATCTGCCACCAGGCTCTGGAGCAGCTTGCACACACATGTCTCTTGCTGACACGATGCCTGGGGACTGAAGCCGACGGGCACTTAGTTTTCAATGCTCAGACTGTGGCATGGGAGATCGGCTCACATACCCCACGGACCAACCTGGGCATCTCTGAAGCAGCCACATAGTCGCAGGAAAAGCGACTTTTTAAGTTTCCACGCGAAATTCGTTGCATGCGGGCATTTCCCTTACAGCCGGGCTTCCTCGGCAAGGCCTCACGCTAGGGGGCCACACAAGCGAGCACCCCCGCCGCTCAGCGAAAGGGAGCTCTACGCGGCAGAGTCCACGCGGGCACTTAGAGTGCAGGCACGCGGGACAGACGTGGAAAGCACACGACAAGGTAAATTCGTTGTATGCGGGCATTCCCCCCGACAGCCAGGCCGCACGTCGATGGCCACACAAGCGAGTGCCCGGCACTCAGCAAAAGAGAGCTCTACGCAGGAGGAGACTTCACTCAGGTGCCTGGAGTGCAGGCACACGGGACACACACGGAAAGCGTGTAGCAAGCTCAGTTTCCGAGCAAAGCTGACTTGCCTCCACTGCTGCTTCCTTCAGAGCATCTCGTTCTGCAACTTCCTAGTGTGTCTAGTGCGAAGGCCTCATCGCAGCCCACTTACGCCCTCGAGATAAAGGGCGTACAGAGAAGACCGCCTTCTACTGCAATGTTTACTCTTTTCCTCATCCCCTAGGAGAATATTGCACGCAAGGCGAAAGCAGCCTGGTATTCTCTCAGGGAGGGAGGGGTCGCCTCAGTGCACGGTGAGTCGTTTCCCCAGCAAAGTCTGGCATAAGGCTCTCTCTCCTGCAGCAGTTTCTGACACGTTCCGACAAAGGCATCTTCAGGGCCTTGCGATGAAATGGGTGAGGGGGCTTTTTTGCGTCCTCAGGGGAAAAGGCCCGCCTGGAGGATTACGAACGTGTGGAGAGAACGGACAAGCACGAGAGGCGGTCTTCTGTGCACTTGAATGCACAAGTCCCTCAACACACAAACAGCACATCACACTCCACATCAAACCCCACCACACACCGAGAACATAACTGCACACCACCACACACGGGAACCACGGCTCTCGGAGGGAACACAACATAACACGCACAGTGAGGCACACGGACCGAGCTTGACCGTACACAGTACCCACATCACAAATTGCACTCACTACTCCAAGAGCCGACCACACGCACAAACTGTCAAACGCAACCACCCACATAGAAACCCACATGCGAAACGCACACAAACCACGACAGAAAGAACACCGAGTTCATGCAACGCCCATTTCACACACTACACACACCACTCCAGACACACACAGCACGTACAGCGCGCAGAGCCTCACAGAATGCACAATGCCAAACACGCAACACATACACGAAGGTATCAGTCATAACACGCAAAATATCTCACTCAACTTGCAAAACGCACAGGCCACAGAACAGAGTAGAATACACACAACACAAACACAAATCACAGAACAACACATCACACGGCACACACAAGCATCACACACCGAAAGTAATAATATCGCAACTCATCACACACACAACTCAATAACATCAACAATGCAACAACACACACACAGAGCAACGCAACCACTGCACACCACACATAAAGCCACACGCAACACACACTCAAGGAGCAGCCACAACGCACACAACACCCGCAGACACGTACGTAGAGAACACACACACACACACACACACACACACACACACACACACAGAACCTCTCAACACGCACACGGCACAACACAGAGAACAACGCACACCTCAAACATCGCAGGGCAGAAGAGCGCACAATTCACGCAAATCACACTGCAATGAGCACACACAATGCACACCAGGAGGCACGCAAACAAGCACAGCCACACACACAGACCACACACATCTCACATCACACGCAGAACTCAACCAAACACACACACAACCTCTCAAACGCAGCCAAGCACAAATCCCAATCACACACGCAAAACAGACACACCACATACAAAACCAAGTGCGACACACACACACACACACACACACACACACACACAACCAACGAAAACCCACGTAGCGCACACTTCACACACCACGCATCGCACGCACGACCACGCACAGACAACCCACGCTCACGTCCATGCACACGGGCTGCACTGTGCAGCGCGTACACACACAGAACCCAGAGTGTATCAACACAAGTCACAGGACGCACACCAGACACGTCGAAGCACGCAGCTGCTCACAACACACGCCAGCGACATTTCGCAGAGTACCCACAGCACACACAATGAGGCACAGGAAACAAGCACAACCACACAGACAACCAGTTTCAAATCACACACGTAACACACACGCAACCACTCAAACACAGCAACACCTCAGTCACAGTCGCAGACGCACGAAACGCGCAAAACCCTCTCAGACATAAAGGCGAAACGCACAACCAACAGAGGAGACAGCATACCTTTCATTTCACACACTACACGCTACGCACACAACCACGTAGAGACAACACCACCCAGACAGCCTCACACAGGAGCGCAGAACGGAACACACACTACACAGAAGCATGACACACACCGGACACATCCACATCAAGGCACATAACTGCTCACAATACACATGAAATTCATTGCACAGATGCCCTACTGCAGCACACCATGAGACATACTAAAACAAGCACAACCACACGCGGCCAGCACATCCCTCATCATGCGCATAACACGCGCAGCCGAACGTCACCTCAACCGCTTGGTGCTGCCGGCTTTTCAACCTGTTGAACAGAACGCCCACACGTCCTGCTTCCAATGCCCGTACAGAAAGCAACTTGCCCTGCCTCTTCCCCTGAGGCTGGGCAGAAGACCTCGTCATAGTAGTCTTGTGCCTGGGAGTGTGAATACATATCAGAAGCTCGCCTTCACACAGCAGTGTTTAGCCGCCAATCTGGATATGGCTGAGCAGCCGATCACGTGGGCTGAGCCGGCAGCGTCAGGGCCTTCTCTGCAGGACAACAGCTCTGCGGCTCAGGGCCCATCTGCCACCAGGCTCTGGAGCAGCTTGCACACACATGTCTCTTGCTGACACGATGCCTGGGGACTGAAGCCGACGGGCACTTAGTTTTCAATGCTCAGACTGTGGCATGGGAGATCGGCTCACATACCCCACGGACCAACCTGGGCATCTCTGAAGCAGCCACATAGTCGCAGGAAAAGCGACTTTTTAAGTTTCCACGCGAAATTCGTTGCATGCGGGCATTTCCCTTACAGCCGGGCTTCCTCGGCAAGGCCTCACGCTAGGGGGCCACACAAGCGAGCACCCCCGCCGCTCAGCGAAAGGGAGCTCTACGCGGCAGAGTCCACGCGGGCACTTAGAGTGCAGGCACGCGGGACAGACGTGGAAAGCACACGACAAGGTAAATTCGTTGTATGCGGGCATTCCCCCCGACAGCCAGGCCGCACGTCGATGGCCACACAAGCGAGTGCCCGGCACTCAGCAAAAGAGAGCTCTACGCAGGAGGAGACTTCACTCAGGTGCCTGGAGTGCAGGCACACGGGACACACACGGAAAGCGTGTAGCAAGCTCAGTTTCCGAGCAAAGCTGACTTGCCTCCACTGCTGCTTCCTTCAGAGCATCTCGTTCTGCAACTTCCTAGTGTGTCTAGTGCGAAGGCCTCATCGCAGCCCACTTACGCCCTCGAGATAAAGGGCGTACAGAGAAGACCGCCTTCTACTGCAATGTTTACTCTTTTCCTCATCCCCTAGGAGAATATTGCACGCAAGGCGAAAGCAGCCTGGTATTCTCTCAGGGAGGGAGGGGTCGCCTCAGTGCACGGTGAGTCGTTTCCCCAGCAAAGTCTGGCATAAGGCTCTCTCTCCTGCAGCAGTTTCTGACACGTTCCGACAAAGGCATCTTCAGGGCCTTGCGATGAAATGGGTGAGGGGGCTTTTTTGCGTCCTCAGGGGAAAAGGCCCGCCTGGAGGATTACGAACGTGTGGAGAGAACGGACAAGCACGAGAGGCGGTCTTCTGTGCACTTGAATGCACAAGTCCCTCAACACACAAACAGCACATCACACTCCACATCAAACCCCACCACACACCGAGAACATAACTGCACACCACCACACACGGGAACCACGGCTCTCGGAGGGAACACAACATAACACGCACAGTGAGGCACACGGACCGAGCTTGACCGTACACAGTACCCACATCACAAATTGCACTCACTACTCCAAGAGCCGACCACACGCACAAACTGTCAAACGCAACCACCCACATAGAAACCCTCCAGACACACACAGCACGTACAGCGCGCAGAGCCTCACAGAATGCACAATGCCAAACACGCAACACATACACGAAGGTATCAGTCATAACACGCTTCACGCAAATCACACTGCAATGAGCACACACAATGCACACCAGGAGGCACGCAAACAAGCACAGCCACACACACAGACCACACACATCTCACATCACACGCAGAACTCAACCAAACACACACACAACCTCTCAAACGCAGCCAAGCACAAATCCCAATCACACACGCAAAACAGACACACCACATACAAAACCAAGTGCGACACACACACACACACACACACACACACACACACACACAAAACCAACGAAAACCCACGTAGCGCACACTTCACACACCACGCATCGCACGCACGACCACGCACAGACAACCCACGCTCACGTCCATGCACACGGGCTGCACTGTGCAGCGCGTACACACACAGAACCCAGAGTGTATCAACACAAGTCACAGGACGCACACCAGACACGTCGAAGCACGCAGCTGCTCACAACACACGCCAGCGACATTTCGCAGAGTACCCACAGCACACACAATGAGGCACAGGAAACAAGCACAACCACACAGACAACCAGTTTCAAATCACACACGTAACACACACGCAACCACTCAAACACAGCAACACCTCAGTCACAGTCGCAGACGCACGAAACGCGCAAAACCCTCTCAGACATAAAGGCGAAACGCACAACCAACAGAGGAGACAGCATACCTTTCATTTCACACACTACACGCTACGCACACAACCACGTAGAGACAACACCACCCAGACAGCCTCACACAGGAGCGCAGAACGGAACACACACTACACAGAAGCATGACACACACCGGACACATCCACATCAAGGCACATAACTGCTCACAATACACATGAAATTCATTGCACAGATGCCCTACTGCAGCACACCATGAGACATACTAAAACAAGCACAACCACACGCGGCCAGCACATCCCTCATCATGCGCATAACACGCGCAGCCGAACGTCACCTCAACCGCTTGGTGCTGCCGGCTTTTCAACCTGTTGAACAGAACGCCCACACGTCCTGCTTCCAATGCCCGTACAGAAAGCAACTTGCCCTGCCTCTTCCCCTGAGGCTGGGCAGAGAAGACCTCGTCATAGTAGTCTTGTGCCTGGGAGTGTGAATACATATCAGAAGCTCGCCTTCACACAGCAGTGTTTAGCCGCCAATCTGGATATGGCTGAGCAGCCGATCACGTGGGCTGAGCCGGCAGCGTCAGGGCCTTCTCTGCAGGACAACAGCTCTGCGGCTCAGGGCCCATCTGCCACCAGGCTCTGGAGCAGCTTGCACACACATGTCTCTTGCTGACACGATGCCTGGGGACTGAAGCCGACGGGCACTTAGTTTTCAATGCTCAGACTGTGGCATGGGAGATCGGCTCACATACCCCACGGACCAACCTGGGCATCTCTGAAGCAGCCACATAGTCGCAGGAAAAGCGACTTTTTAAGTTTCCACGCGAAATTCGTTGCATGCGGGCATTTCCCTTACAGCCGGGCTTCCTCGGCAAGGCCTCACGCTAGGGGGCCACACAAGCGAGCACCCCCGCCGCTCATCCACCGGACCTCTACGCGGCAGAGTCCACGCGGGCACTTAGAGTGCAGGCACGCGGGACAGACGTGGAAAGCACACGACAAGGTAAATTCGTTGTATGCGGGCATTCCCCCCGACAGCCAGGCCGCACGTCGATGGCCACACAAGCGAGTGCCCGGCACTCAGCAAAAGAGAGCTCTACGCAGGAGGAGACTTCACTCAGGTGCCTGGAGTGCAGGCACACGGGACACACACGGAAAGCGTGTAGCAAGCTCAGTTTCCGAGCAAAGCTGACTTGCCTCCACTGCTGCTTCCTTCAGAGCACCTCGTTCTGCAACTTCCTAGTGTGTCTAGTGCGAAGGCCTCATCGCAGCCCACTTACGCCCTCGAGATAAAGGGCGTACAGAGAAGACCGCCTTCTACTGCAATGTTTACTCTTTTCCTCATCCCCTAGGAGAATATTGCACGCAAGGCGAAAGCAGCCTGGTATTCTCTCAGGGAGGGAGGGGTCGCCTCAGTGCACGGTGAGTCGTTTCCCCCAGCAAAGTCTGGCATAAGGCTCTCTCTCCTGCAGCAGTTTCTGACACGTTCCGACAAAGGCATCTTCAGGGCCTTGCGATGAAATGGGTGAGGGGGCTTTTTTGCGTCCTCAGGGGAAAAGGCCCGCCTGGAGGATTACGAACGTGTGGAGAGAACGGACAAGCACGAGAGGCGGTCTTCTGTGCACTTGAATGCACAAGTCCCTCAACACACAAACAGCAACATCACACTCCACATCAAACCCCCACCACACACCGAGAACATAACTGCACACCACCACACACGGGAACCACGGCTCTCGGAGGGAACACAACATAACACGCACAGTGAGGCACACGGACCGAGCTTGACCGTACACAGTACCCACATCACAAATTGCACTCACTACTCCAAGAGCCGACCACACGCACAAACTGTCAAACGCAACCACCCACATAGAAACCCACATGCGAAACGCACACAA
This sequence comes from Manis javanica, assembly GCF_040802235.1. Lineage (NCBI taxonomy): Eukaryota > Metazoa > Chordata > Mammalia > Pholidota > Manidae > Manis > Manis javanica. The sequence continues at coordinate 109,235,714 of NC_133161.1, forward strand.
ACCACGACAGAAAGAACACCGAGTTCATGCAACGCCCATTTCACACACTACACACACCACTCCAGACACACACAGCACGTACAGCGCGCAGAGCCTCACAGAATGCACAATGCCAAACACGCAACACATACACGAAGGTATCAGTCATAACACGCAAAATATCTCACTCAACTTGCAAAACGCACAGGCCACAGAACAGAGTAGAATACACACAACACAAACACAAATCACAGAACAACACATCACACGGCACACACACAAGCATCACACACCGAAAGTAATAATATTGCAACTCATCACACACACAACTCAATAACATCAACAATGCAACAACACACACACAGAGCAACGCAACCCACTGCACACCACACATAAAGCCACACGCAACACACACTCAAGGAGCAGCCACAACGCACACAACCACCCGCAGACACGTACGTAGAGAACACACACACACACACACACACACACACACACACAAAACCTCTCAACACGCACACGGCACAACACAGAGAACAACGCACACCTCAAACATCGCAGGGCAGAAGAGCGCACAATTCACGCAAATCACACTGCAATGAGCACACACAATGCACACCAGGAGGCACGCAAACACAAGCACAGCCACACACACAGACCACACACATCTCACATCACACGCAGAACTCAACCAAACACACACACAACCTCTCAAACGCAGCCAAGCACAAATCCCAATCACACACGCAAAACAGACACACCACATACAAAACCAAGTGCGACACACACACACACACACACACACACACACACACAAAACCAACGAAAACCCACGTAGCGCACACTTCACACACCACGCATCGCACGCACGACCACGCACAGACAACCCACGCTCACGTCCATGCACACGGGCTGCACTGTGCAGCGCGTACACACACAGAACCCAGAGTGTATCAACACAAGTCACAGGACGCACACCAGACACGTCGAAGCACGCAGCTGCTCACAACACACGCCAGCGACATTTCGCAGAGTACCCTCAGCACACAACAATGAGGCACAGGAAACAAGCACAACCACACAGACAACCAGTTTCAAATTCACACACGTAACACACAACGCAACCACTCAAAACACAGCAACACCTCAGTCACAGTCGCAGACGCACGAAACGCGCAAAACCCTCTCAGACATAAAGGCGAAACGCACAACCAACAGAGGAGACAGCATACCTTTCATTTCACACACTACACGCTACGCACACAACCACGTAGAGACAAACACCACCCAGACAGCCTCACACAGGAGCGCAGAACGGAACACACACTACACCAGAAGCATGACACACACTGGACACATCCACATCAAGGCACATAACTGCTCACAATACACATGAAAATCATTGCACAGATGCCCTACTGCAGCACACCATGAGACATACTAAAACAAGCACAACCACACGGCGGCCAGCACATCCCTCATCATGCGCATAACACGCGCAGCCGAACGTCACCTCAACCGCTTGGTGGCTGCCGGCTTTTCAACCTGTTGAACAGAACGCCCACACGTCCTGCTTCCAATGCCCGTACAGAAAGCAACTTGCCCTGCCTCTTCCCCTGAGGCTGGGCAGATGACCTCGTCATAGTAGTCTTGTGCCTGGGAGTGTGAACACATATCAGAAGCTCGCCTTTACACAGCAGAGTTTAGCCTCCAATCTGGATAGGGCTGAGCAGCCGATCACGTGGGCTGAGCCGGCAGCGTCAGGGCCTTCTCTGCAGGACAACAGCTCTGCGGCTCAGGGCCCATCTGCCACCAGGCTCTGGAGCAGCTTGCACACACATGTCTCTTGCTGACACGATGCCTGGGGACTGAAGCCGACGGGGCACTTAGTTTTCAATGCTCAGACTGTGGCATGGAGATCGGCTCACATACCCCACGGACCAACCTGGGCATCTCTGAAGCAGCCACATAGTCGCAGGAAAAGCGACTTTTTAAGTTTCCACGCGAAATTCGTTGCATGCGGGCATTTCCCTTACAGCCGGGCTTCCTCGGCAAGGCCTCACGCTAGGGGGCCACACAAGCGAGCACCCCCGCCGCTCAGCGAAAAGGGGCTCTACGCGGGAGAGGCCACCCGGGCAGTTAGAGTGCAGGCACGCGGGACAGACGTGGAAAGCACACGACAAGGTAAATTCGTTGTATGCGGGCATCCCCCCCGACAGCCAGGCCGCACGTCGATGGCCACACAAGCGAGTGCCCGGCACTCAGCAAAAGAGAGCTCTACGCAGGAGGAGACTTCACTCAGGTGCCTGGAGTGCAGGCACACGGGACACACACGGAAAGCGTGTAGCAAGCTCAGTTTCCGAGCAAAGCTGACTTGCCTCCACTGCTGCTTCCTTCAGAGCATCTCGTTCTGCAACTTCCTAGTGTGTCTAGTGCGAAGGCCTCATCGCAGCCCACTTACGCCCTCGAGATAAAGGGCGTACAGAGAAGACCGCCTTCTACTGCAATGTTTACTCTTTTCCTCATCCCCTAGGAGAATATTGCACGCAAGGCGAAAGCAGCCTGGTATTCTCTCAGGGAGGGAGGGGTCGCCTCAGTGCACGGTGAGTCGTTTCCCCAGCAAAGTCTGGCATAAGGCTCTCTCTCCTGCAGCAGTTTCTGACACGTTCCGACAAAGGCATCTTCAGGGCCTTGCGATGAAATGGGTGAGGGGGCTTTTTTGCGTCCTCAGGGGAAAAGGCCCGCCTGGAGGATTACGAACGTGTGGAGAGAACGGACAAGCACGAGAGGCGGTCTTCTGTGCACTTGAATGCACAAGTCCCTCAACACACAAACAGCACATCACACTCCACATCAAACCCCACCACACACCGAGAACATAACTGCACACCACCACACACGGGAACCACGGCTCTCGGAGGGAACACAACATAACACGCACAGTGAGGCACACGGACCGAGCTTGACCGTACACAGTACCCACATCACAAATTGCACTCACTACTCCAAGAGCCGACCACACGCACAAACTGTCAAACGCAACCACCCACATAGAAACCCACATGCGAAACGCACACAAACCACGACAGAAAGAACACCGAGTTCATGCAACGCCCATTTCACACACTACACACACCACTCCAGACACACACAGCACGTACAGCGCGCAGAGCCTCACAGAATGCACAATGCCAAACACGCAACACATACACGAAGGTATCAGTCATAACACGCAAAATATCTCACTCAACTTGCAAAACGCACAGGCTACAGAACAGAGTAGAATACACACAACACAAACACAAATCACAGAACAACACATCACACGGCACACACAAGCATCACACACCGAAAGTAATAATATCGCAACTCATCACACACACAACTCAATAACATCAACAATGCAACAACACACACACAGAGCAACGCAACCACTGCACACCACACATAAAGCCACACGCAACACACACTCAAGGAGCAGCCACAACGCACACAACACCCGCAGACACGTACGTAGAGAACACACACACACACACACACACACACACACACACAGAACCTCTCAACACGCACACGGCACAACACAGAGAACAACGCACACCTCAAACATCGCAGGGCAGAAGAGCGCACAATTCACGCAAATCACACTGCAATGAGCACACACAATGCACACCAGGAGGCACGCAAACAAGCACAGCCACACACACAGACCACACACATCTCACATCACACGCAGAACTCAACCAAACACACACACAACCTCTCAAACGCAGCCAAGCACAAATCCCAATCACACACGCAAAACAGACACACCACATACAAAACCAAGTGCGACACACACACACACACACACACACAAAACCAACGAAAACCCACGTAGCGCACACTTCACACACCACGCATCGCACGCACGACCACGCACAGACAACCCACGCTCACGTCCATGCACACGGGCTGCACTGTGCAGCGCGTACACACACAGAACCCAGAGTGTATCAACACAAGTCACAGGACGCACACCAGACACGTCGAAGCACGCAGCTGCTCACAACACACGCCAGCGACATTTCGCAGAGTACCCACAGCACACACAATGAGGCACAGGAAACAAGCACAACCACACAGACAACCAGTTTCAAATCACACACGTAACACACACGCAACCACTCAAACACAGCAACACCTCAGTCACAGTCGCAGACGCACGAAACGCGCAAAACCCTCTCAGACATAAAGGCGAAACGCACAACCAACAGAGGAGACAGCATACCTTTCATTTCACACACTACACGCTACGCACACAACCACGTAGAGACAACACCACCCAGACAGCCTCACACAGGAGCGGCAGAACGGAACACACACTACACAGAAGCATGACACACACCGGACACATTCCACATCAAGGCACATAACTGCTCACAATACACATGAAATTCATTGCACAGATGCCCTACTGCAGCACACCATGAGACATACTAAAACAAGCACAACCACACGCGGCCAGCACATCCCTCATCATGCGCATAACACGCGCAGCCGAACGTCACCATCAACCGCTTGGTGCTGTGCCTGCTTGGTTTCAACCTGTTGAACAGAACGCCCACACGTCCTGCTTCCAATGCCCGTACAGAAAGCAACTTGCCCTGCCTCTTCCCCTGAGGCTGGGCAGAAGACCTCGTCATAGTAGTCTTGTGCCTGGGAGTGTGAATACATATCAGAAGCTCGCCTTCACACAGCAGTGTTTAGCCGCCAATCTGGATATGGCTGAGCAGCCGATCACGTGGGCTGAGCCGGCAGCGTCAGGGCCTTCTCTGCAGGACAACAGCTCTGCGGCTCAGGGCCCATCTGCCACCAGGCTCTGGAGCAGCTTGCACACACATGTCTCTTGCTGACACGATGCCTGGGGACTGAAGCCGACGGTGCACTTAGTTTTCAATGCTCAGACTGTGGCATGGGAGATCGGCTCACATTACCCCACGGACCAACCTGGGCATCTCTGAAGCAGCCACATAGTCGCAGGAAAAAGCGACTTTTTTAAGTTTCCACGCGAAATTCGTTGCATGCGGGCATTTCCCTTACAGCCGGGCTTCCTCGGCAAGGCCTCACGCTAGGGGGCCACACAAGCGAGCACCCCCCGCCGCTCAGCGAAAGGGAGCTCTACGCGGCAGAGTCCACGCGGGGCACTTAGAGGTGCAGGCACGCGGGACAGACGTGGAAAGCACACGACAAGGTAAATTCGTTGTATGCGGGCATTCCCCCCGACAGCCAGGCCGCACGTCGATGGCCACACAAGCAGAGTGCCCGGCACTCAGCAAAAGAGAGCTCATACGCAGGAGGAGACTTCACTCAGGTGCCTGGAGTGCAGGCACACGGGACACACACGGAAAGCGTGTAGCTAGCTCAGTTTCCGAGCAAAGGCTGACTTGCCTCCACTGCTGCTTCCTTCAGAGCATCTCGTTCTGAAACTTCCTAGTGTGTCTAGTGCGAAGGCCTCATCGGCAGCCCACTTACGCCCTCGAGATAAAGGGCGTACAGAGAAGACCCGCCTTCTACTGCAATGTTTAATCTTTTCCTCATCCCCTAGGAGAATATTGCACGCAAGGCGAAAGCAGCCTGGTATTCTCTCAGGGAGGGAGGGGTCGCCTCAGTGCACGGTGAGTCGTTTCCCCAGCAAAGTCTGGCATAAGGCTCTCTCTCCTGCAGCAGTTTCTGACACGTTCCGACAAAGGCATCTTCAGGGCCTTGCGATGAAATGGTTGAGGGGGCTTTTATGCGTCCTCAGGGGAAAAGGCCCGCCTGGAGGATTACGAACGTGTGGAGAGAACGGACAAGCACGAGAGGCGGTCTTCTGTGCACTTGAATGCACAAGTCCCTCAACACACAAACAGCACATCACACTCCACATCAAAACCCACCACACACCGAGAACATAACTGCACACCACCACACACGGGAACCACGGGCTCTCGGAGGGAACACAACATAACACGCACAGTGAGGCACACGGACCGAGCTTGACCGTACACGAGTACCCACATCACAAATTGCACTCACTACTTCCAAGAGCCGACCACACGCACAAACTGTCAAACGCAACCACCCACATAGAAACCCCACATGCGAAACGCACACAAACCACGACAGAAAGAACACCGAGTTCATGCAACGCCCATTTCACACACTACACACACCACTCCAGACACACACACCACGTACAGCGCGCAGAGCCTCACAGAATGCACAATGCCAAACACGCAACACATACACCAAGGGTATCAGTCATAACACGCAAAATATCTCACTCAACTTGCAAAACGCACGAGGCCACAGAACAGAGTAGAATACACACAACACAAACACAAATCACAGAACAACACATCACACGGCACACACAAGCATCACACACCGAAAGTAATAATATCGCAACTCATCACACACACAACTCAATAACATCAACAATGCAACAACACACACACAGAGCAACGCAACCACTGCACACCACACATAAAGCCACACGCAACACACACTCAAGGAGCAGCCACAACGCACACAACACCCGCAGACACGTACGTAGAGAACACACACACACACACACACACACACACACAGAACCTCTCAACACGCACACGGCACAACACAGAGAACAACGCACACCTCAAAACATCGCAGGGGGGCAGAAGAGCGCACAATTCACGCAAATCACACTGCAATGAGCACACACAATGCACACCCAGGAGGCACGCAAACAAGCACAGCCACACACACAGACCACACACATCTCACATCACACGCAGAACTCAACCAAACACACACACAACCTCTCAAACGCAGCCAAGCACAAATCCCAATCACACACGCAAAACAGACACACCACATACAAAACCAAGTGCGACACACACACACACACACACACACACACACACACAAAACCAACGAAAACCCACGTAGCGCACACTTCACACACCACGCATCGCACGCACGACCACGCACAGACAACCCACGCTCACGTCCATGCACACGGGCTGCACTGTGCAGCGCGTACACACACAGAACCCAGAGTGTATCAACACAAGTCACAGGACGCACACCAGACACGTCGAAGCACGCAGCTGCTCACAACACACGCCAGCGACATTTCGCAGAGTACCCACAGCACACACAATGAGGCACAGGAAACAAGCACAACCACACAGACAACCAGTTTCAAATCACACACGTAACACACACGCAACCACTCAAACACAGCAACACCTCAGTCACAGTCGCAGACGCACGAAACGCGCAAAACCCTCTCAGACATAAAGGCGAAACGCACAACCAACAGAGGAGACAGCATACCTTTTCTTTCACACACTACACGCTACGCACACAACCACGTAGAGACAACACCACCCAGACAGCCTCACACAGGAGCGCAGAACGGAACACACACTACACAGAAGCATGACACACACCGGACACATCCACATCAAGGCACATAACTGCTCACAATACACATGAAATTCATTGCACAGATGCCCTACTGCAGCACACCATGAGACATACTAAAACAAGCACAACCACACGCGGCCAGCACATCCATCATCATGCGCATAACACGCGCAGCCGAACGTCCCTTCAGCCGCTTGGTGCTGCCGGCTTTTCAACCTGTTGAACAGAACGCCCACACGTCCTGCTTCCAATGCCCGTACAGAAAGCAACTTGCCCTGCCTCTTCCCCTGAGGCTGGGCAGAAGACCTCGTCAAAGTAGTCCCCCCCCTTTGTTGCCTGGGAGTGTGAATACATATCAGAAGCTCGCCTTCACACAGCAGTGTTTAGCCCGCCAATCTGGATATGGCTGAGCAGCCGATCACGTGGGCTGAGCCGGCAGCGTCAGGGCCTTCTCTGCAGGACAACAGCTCTGCGCCTCAGGGCCCATCTGCCACCAGGCTCTGGAGCAGGTTGCACACACATGTGTCTTGCTGACACTATGCCTGGGGACTGAAGCCGACGGGCCCTTAGTTTTCGATGCTCAGACTGTGGCATGTGGAGATCGGCTCACATACCCCACGGACCAACCTGGGCATCTCTGAAGCAGCCACATAGTCGCAGGAAAAGCGACTTTTTAAGTTTCCACGCGAAATTCGTTGCATGCGGGCATTTGCCTTACAGCGGGGCTTCCTCGGCAAGGCCTCACGCTAGGGGGCCACACAAGCGAGCACCCGCGCCGCTCAGCGAAAGGGAGCTCTAACGCGGCAGAGTCCACGCGGGCACTTAGAGTGCAGGCACGCGGGACAGACGTGGAAAGCACACGACAAGGTAAATTCGTTGTATGCGGGCATTCCCCCCGACAGCCAGGCCGCACGTCGATGGCCACACAAGCGAGTGCCCGGCACTCAGCAAAAGAGAAGCTCTACGCAGGAGGAGACTTCACTCAGGTGCCTGGAGTGCAGGCACACGGGACACACACGGAAAGCGTGTAGCAAGCTCAGTTTCCGAGCAAAGCTGACTTGCCTCCACTGCTGCTTCCTTTCAGAGCATCTCGTTCTGCAACTTCCTAGTGTGTCTAGTGCCGAAGGCCTCATCGCAGCCCACTTACGCCCTCGAGATAAAGGGCGTACAGAGAAGACCGCCTTCTACTGCAATGTTTACTCTTTTCCTCATCCCCTAGGAGAATATTGCACGCAAGGCGAAAGCAGCCTGGTATTCTCTCAGGGAGGGAGGGGTCGCCTCAGTGCACGGTGAGTCGTTTCCCCCAGCAAAGTCTGGCATAAGGCTCTCTCTCCTGCAGCAGTTTCTGACACGTTCCGACAAAGGCATCTTCAGGGCCTTGCGATGAAATGGGTGAGGGGGCTTTTTTGCGTCCTTCAGGGGGGAAAAGGCCCGCCTGGAGGATTACGAACGTGTGGAGAGAACGGACAAGCACGAGAGGCGGTCTTCTGTGCACTTGAATGCACAAGTCCCTCAACACACAAACAGCACATCACACTCCACATCAAAACCCCACCACACACCGAGAACATAACTGCACACCACCACACACGGGAACCACGGCTCTCGGAGGGAACACAACATAACACGCACAGTGAGGCACACGGACCGAGCTTGACCGTAACACAGTACCCACATCACAAATTGCACTCACTTACTCCAAGAGCCGACCACACGCACAAACTGTCAAACGCAACCACCCCACATAGAAACCCCACATGCGAAACGCACACAAACCACGACAGAAAGAACACCGAGTTCATGCAACGCCCATTTTCACACACTACACACACCACTCCAGACACACACAGCACGTACAGCGCGCAGAGCCTCACAGAATGCACAATGCCAAACACGCAACACATACACGAAGGTAGCAGTCATAACACGCAAAATATCTCACTCAACTTGCAAAACGCACAGGCCACAGAACAGAGTAGAATACACACAACACAAACACAAATCACAGAACAAACACATCACACGGCACACACAAGCAATCACACACCGAAAGTAATAATATCGCAACTCATCACACACACAACTCAATAACATCAACAATGCAACAACACACACACAGAGCAACGCAACCACTGCACACCACACATAAAGCCACACCGCAACACACACTCAAGGAGCAGCCACAACGCACACAACACCCGCAGACACGTACGTAGAGAACACACACACACACACACACACACACACACACACACACACACAGAACCTCTCAACACGCACACGGCACAACACAGAGAACAACGCACACCTCAAAACATCGCAGGGGCAGAAGAGCGCACAATTCACGCAAATCACACTGCAATGAGCACACACAATGCACACCAGGAGGCACGCAAACAAGCACAGCCACACACACAGACCACACACATCTCACATCACACGCAGAACTCAACCAAACACACACACAACCTCTCAAACGCAGCCAAGCACAAATCCCAATCACACAGCGCAAAACAGACACACCACATACAAAACCAAGTGCGACAACACACACACACACACACACACACACACACACACAAAACCAACGAAAACCCACGTAGCGCACACTTCACACACCACGCATCACACGCACGACCACGCACAGACAACCCACGCTCACGTCCATGCACACGGGGCTGCACTGTGGCAGCGCGTACACACACAGAACCCAGAGTGTATCAACACAAGTCACAGGACGCACACCAGACACGTCGAAAGCACGCAGCTGCTCACAACACACGCCAGCGACATTTCGCAGAGTACCCACAGCACACACAATGAGGCACAGGAAACAAGCACAACCACACAGACAACCAGTTTCAAATCACACACACGTAACACACACGCAACCACTCAAACACAGCAACACCTCAGTCACAGTCGCAGACGCACCGAACGCGCAAAACCCTCTCAGACATAAAGGCGAAACGCACAACCAACAGAGGAGACAGCATACCTTTCATTTCACACACTACACGCTACGCACACAACCACGTAGAGACAACACCACCCAGACAGCCTCACACAGGAGCGCAGAACGGAACACACACTACACAGAAGCATGACACACACCGGACACATCCACATCAAGGCACATAACTGCTCACAATACACATGAAATTCATTGCACAGATGCCCTACTGCAGCACACCATGAGACATACTAAAACAAGCACAACCACACGCGGCCAGCACATCCCTCATCATGCGCATAACACGCGCAGCCGAACGTCACCTCAACCGCTTGGTGCTGCCGGCTTTTCAACCTGTTGAACAGAACGCCCACACGTCCTGCTTCCAATGCCCGTACAGAAAGCAACTTGCCCTGCCTCTTCCCCTGAGGCTGGGCAGAAGACCTCGTCATAGTAGTCTTGTGCCTGGGAGTGTGAATACATATCAGAAGCTCGCCTTCACACAGCAGTGTTTAGCCGCCAATCTGGATATGGCTGAGCAGCCGATCACGTGGGCTGAGCCGGCAGCGTCAGGGCCTTCTCTGCAGGACAACAGCTCTGCGGCTCAGGGCCCATCTGCCACCAGGCTCTGGAGCAGCTTGCACACACATGTCTCTTGCTGACACGATGCCTGGGGACTGAAGCCGACGGGCACTTAGTTTTCAATGCTCAGACTGTGGCATGGGAGATCGGCTCACATACCCCACGGACCAACCTGGGCATCTCTGAAGCAGCCACATAGTCGCAGGAAAAGCGACTTTTTAAGTTTCCACGCGAAATTCGTTGCATGCGGGCATTTCCCTTACAGCCGGGCTTCCTCGGCAAGGCCTCACGCTAGGGGGCCACGCAAGCGAGCACCCCCGCCGCTCAGCGAAAGGGAGCTCTACGCGGCAGAGTCCACGCGGGCACTTAGAGTGCAGGCACGCGGGACAGACGTGGAAAGCACACGACAAGGTAAATTCGTTGTATGCGGGCATTCCCCCCGACAGCCAGGCCGCACGTCGATGGCCACACAAGCGAGTGCCCGGCACTCAGCAAAAGAGAGCTCTACGCAGGAGGAGACTTCACTCAGGTGCCTGGAGTGCAGGCACACGGGACACACACGGAAAGCGTGTAGCAAGCTCAGTTTCCGAGCAAAGCTGACTTGCCTCCACTGCTGCTTCCTTCAGAGCATCTCGTTCTGCAACTTCCTAGTGTGTCTAGTGCGAAGGCCTCATCGCAGCCCACTTACGCCCTCGAGATAAAGGGCGTACAGAGAAGACCGCCTTCTACTGCAATGTTTACTCTTTTCCTCATCCCCTAGGAGAATATTGCACGCAAGGCGAAAGCAGCCTGGTATTCTCTCAGGGAGGGAGGGGTCGCCTCAGTGCACGGTGAGTCGTTTCCCCAGCAAAGTCTGGCATAAGGCTCTCTCTCCTGCAGCAGTTTCTGACACGTTCCGACAAAGGCATCTTCAGGGCCTTGCGATGAAATGGGTGAGGGGGCTTTTTTGCGTCCTCAGGGGAAAAGGCCCGCCTGGAGGATTACGAACGTGTGGAGAGAACGGACAAGCACGAGAGGCGGTCTTCTGTGCACTTGAATGCACAAGTCCCTCAACACACAAACAGCACATCACACTCCACATCAAACCCCACCACACACCGAGAACATAACTGCACACCACCACACACGGGAACCACGGCTCTCGGAGGGAACACAACATAACACGCACAGTGAGGCACACGGACCGAGCTTGACCGTACACAGTACCCACATCACAAATTGCACTCACTACTCCAAGAGCCGACCACACGCACAAACTGTCAAACGCAACCACCCACATAGAAACCCACATGCGAAACGCACACAAACCACGACAGAAAGAACACCGAGTTCATGCAACGCCCATTTCACACACTACACACACCACTCCAGACACACACAGCACGTACAGCGCGCAGAGCCTCACAGAATGCACAATGCCAAACACGCAACACATACACGAAGGTATCAGTCATAACACGCAAAATATCTCACTCAACTTGCAAAACGCACAGGCCACAGAACAGAGTAGAATACACACAACACAAACACAAATCACAGAAACAACACATCACACGGCACACACAAGCATCACACACCGAAAGTAATAATATCGCAACTCATCACACACACAACTCAATAACATCAACAATGCAACAACACACACACAGAGCAACGCAACCACTGCACACCACACATAAAGCCACACGCAACACACACTCAAGGAGCAGCCACAACGCACACAACACCCGCAGACACGTACGTAGAGAACACACACACACACACACACACACACACACAGAACCTCTCAACACGCACACGGCACAACACAGAGAACAACGCACACCTCAAACATCGCAGGGCAGAAGAGCGCACAATTCACGCAAATCACACTGCAATGAGCACACACAATGCACACCAGGAGGCACGCAAACAAGCACAGCCACACACACAGACCACACACATCTCACATCACACGCAGAACTCAACCAAACACACACACAACCTCTCAAACGCAGCCAAGCACAAATCCCAATCACACACGCAAAACAGACACACCACATACAAAACCAAGTGCGACACACACACACACACACACACACACACACACACACAAAACCAACGAAAACCCACGTAGCGCACACTTCACACACCACGCATCGCACGCACGACCACGCACAGACAACCCACGCTCACGTCCATGCACACGGGCTGCACTGTGCAGCGCGTACACACACAGAACCCAGAGTGTATCAACACAAGTCACAGGACGCACACCAGACACGTCGAAGCACGCAGCTGCTCACAACACACGCCAGCGACATTTCGCAGAGTACCCACAGCACACACAATGAGGCACAGGAAACAAGCACAACCACACAGACAACCAGTTTCAAATCACACACGTAACACACACGCAACCACTCAAACACAGCAACACCTCAGTCACAGTCGCAGACGCACGAAACGCGCAAAACCCTCTCAGACATAAAGGCGAAACGCACAACCAACAGAGGAGACAGCATACCTTTCATTTCACACACTACACGCTACGCACACAACCACGTAGAGACAACACCACCCAGACAGCCTCACACAGGAGCGCAGAACGGAACACACACTACACAGAAGCATGACACACACCGGACACATCCACATCAAGGCACATAACTGCTCACAATACACATGAAATTCATTGCACAGATGCCCTACTGCAGCACACCATGAGACATACTAAAACAAGCACAACCACACGCGGCCAGCACATCCCTCATCATGCGCATAACACGCGCAGCCGAACGTCACCTCAACCGCTTGGTGCTGCCGGCTTTTCAACCTGTTGAACAGAACGCCCACACGTCCTGCTTCCAATGCCCGTACAGAAAGCAACTTGCCCTGCCTCTTCCCCTGAGGCTGGGCAGAAGACCTCGTCATAGTAGTCTTGTGCCTGGGAGTGTGAATACATATCAGAAGCTCGCCTTCACACAGCAGTGTTTAGCCGCCAATCTGGATATGGCTGAGCAGCCGATCACGTGGGCTGAGCCGGCAGCGTCAGGGCCTTCTCTGCAGGACAACAGCTCTGCGGCTCAGGGCCCATCTGCCACCAGGGCCTGGAGCAGCTTGCACACACATGTCTCTTGCTGACACGATGCCTGGGGACTGAAGCCGACGGGCACTTAGTTTTCAATGCTCAGACTGTGGCATGGGAGATCGGCTCACATACCCCACGGACCAACCTGGGCATCTCTGAAGCAGCCACATAGTCGCAGGAAAAGCGACTTTTTAAGTTTCCACGCGAAATTCGTTGCATGCGGGCATTTCCCTTACAGCCCGGCTTCCTCGGCAAGGGCCTCACGCTAGGGGGCCACACAAGCGAGCACCCCCGCCGCTCAGCGAAAGGGAGCTCTACGCGGCAGAGTCCACGCGGCCACTTAGAGTGCAGGCACGCGGGAGAGACGTGGAAAGCACACGACAAGGTAAATTCGTTGTATGCGGGCATTCCCCCCGACAGCCAGGCCGCACGTCGATGGCCACACAAGCGAGTGCCCGGCACTCAGCAAAAGAGAGCTCTACGCAGGAGGAGACTTCACTCAGGTGCCTGGAGTGCAGGCACACGGGACACACACGGAAAGCGTGTAGCAAGCACAGTTTCCGAGCAAAGCCTGACCTTGCCTCCACTGCTGCTTCCTTCAGAGCATCTCGTTCTGCAACTTCCTAGTGTGTCTAGTGCGAAGGCCTCATCGCAGCCCACTTACGCCCTCGAGATAAAGGGCGTACAGAGAAGACCGCCTTCTACTGCAATGTTTACTCTTTTCCTCATCCCCTAGGAGAATATTGCACGCAAGGGCGAAAGCAGCCTGGTATTCTCTCGGGGAGGGAGGGGTCGCCTCAGTGCAACAGTGAGTCGTTTCCCCCAGCAAAGTCTGGCATAAGGCTCTCTCTCCTGCAGCAGTTTCTGACACGTTCCGACAAAGGCATCTTCAGGGCCTTGCGATGAAATGGGTGAGGGGGCTTTTATGCGTCCTCAGGGGAAAAGGCCCGCCTGGAGGATTACGAACGTGTGGAGAGAACGGACAAGCACGAGAGGGCGGTCTTCTGTGCACTTGAATGCACAAGTCCCTCAACACACAAACAGCACATCACACTCCACATCAAACCCCACCACACACCGAGAACATAACTGCACACACACCACACACGGGAACCACGGCTCTTGGAGGGAACACAACATAACACGCACAGTGAGGCACACGGACCGAGCTTGGCCGTACACAGTACCCACATCACAAATTGCACTCACTACTCCAAGAGCCGACCACACGCACAAACTGTCAAACGCAACCACCCACATAGAAACCCACATGCGAAACGCACACAAACCACGACAGAAAGAACACCGAGTTCATGCAACGCCCATTTCACACACTACACACACCACTCCAGACACACACAGCACGTACAGCGCGCAGAGCCTCACAGAATGCGCAATGCCAAACACGCAACACATACACGAAGGTATCAGTCATAACACGCAAAATATCTCACTCAACTTGCAAAACGCACAGGCCACAGAACAGAGTAGAATACACACAACACAAAACACAAATCACAGAACAACACATCACCACGGCACACACAAGCATCACACACCGAAAGTAATAATATCGCAACTCATCACACACACAACTCAATAACATCAACAATGCAACAACACACACACAGAGCAACGCAACCACTGCACACCACACATAAAGCCACACGCAACACACACTCAAGGAGCAGCCACAACGCACACAACACCCGCAGACCACGTACGTAGAGAACACACACACACACACACACACACACACACAGAACCTCTCAACACGCACACGGCACAACACAGAGAACAACGCACACCTCAAACATCGCAGGGCAGAAGAGCGCACAATTCACGCAAATCACACTGCAATGAGCACACACAATGCACACCAGGAGGCACGCAAACAAGCACAGCCACACACACAGACCACACACATCTCACATCACACGCAGAACTCAACCAAACACACACACATACCTCTCAAACGCAGCCAAGCACAAATCCCAATCACACACGCAAAACAGACACACCACATACAAAACCAAGTGCGACACACACACACACACACACACACACACACAAAACCAACGAAAACCCACGTAGCGCACACTTCACACCACCACGCATCGCACGCACGACCACGCACAGACAACCCACGCTCACGTCCATGCACACGGGCTGCACTGTGCAGCGCGTACACACACAGAACCCAGAGTGTATCAACACAAGTCACAGGACGCACACCAGACACGTCGAAGCACGCAGCTGCTCACAACACACGCCAGCGACATTTCGCAGAGTACCCACAGCACACACAATGAGGCACAGGAAACAAGCACAACCACACAGACAACCAGTTTCAAATCACACACGTAACACACACCCAACCACTCAAACACAGCAACACCTCAGGCACAGGCGCAGACGCACGAAACGCGCAAAACCCTCTCAGACATAAAGGCGAAACGCACAACCAACAGAGGAGACAGCATACCTTTCATTTCACACACTACACGCTACGCACACAACCACGTAGAGACAACACCACCCAGACAGCCTCACACAGGAGCGCAGAACGGAACACACACTACACAGAAGCATGACACACACCGGACACATCCACATCAAGGCACATAACTGCTCACAATACACATGAAATTCATTGCACAGATGCCCTACTGCAGCACACCATGAGACATACTAAAACAAGCACAACCACACGCGGCCAGCACATCCCTCATCATGCGCATAACACGCGCAGCCGAACGTCACCTCAACCGCTTGGTGCTGCCGGCTTTTCAACCTGTTGAACAGAACGCCCACACGTCCTGCTTCCAATGCCCGTACAGAAAGCAACTTGCCCTGCCTCTTCCCCTGAGGCTGGGCAGAAGACCTCGTCATAGTAGTCTTGTGCCTGGGAGTGTGAATACATATCAGAAGCTCGCCTTCACACAGCAGTGTTTAGCCGCCAATCTGGATATGGCTGAGCAGCCGATCACGTGGGCTGAGCCGGCAGCGTCAGGGCCTTCTCTGCAGGACAACAGCTCTGCGGCTCAGGGCCCATCTGCCACCAGGCTCTGGAGCAGCTTGCACACACATGTCTCTTGCTGACACGATGCCTGGGGACTGAAGCCGACGGGCACTTAGTTTTCAATGCTCAGACTGTGGCATGGGAGATCGGCTCACATACCCCACGGACCAAACTGGGCATCTCTGTAGCAGCCACATAGTCGCAGGAAAAGCGACTTTTTAAGTTTCCACGCGAAATTCGTTGCATGCGGGCATTTCCCTTACAGCCGGGCTTCCTCGGCAAGGCCTCACGCTAGGGGGCCACACAAGCGAGCACCCCCGCCGCTCAGCGAAAGGGAGCTCTACGCGGCAGAGTCCACGCGGGCACTTAGAGTGCAGGCACGCGGGAGAGACGTGGAAAGCACACGACAAGGTAAATTCGTTGTATGCGGGCATTCCCCCCCGACAGCCAGGCCGCACGTCGATGGCCACACAAGCGAGTGCCCGGCACTCAGCAAAAGAGAGCTCTACGCAGGAGGAGACTTCACTCAGGTGCCTGGAGTGCAGGCACACGGGACACACACGGAAAGCGTGTAGCAAGCACAGTTTCCGAGCAAAGCTGACTTGCCTCCACTGCTGCTTCCTTCAGAGCATCTCGTTCTGCAACTTCCTAGTGTGTCTAGTGCGAAGGCCTCATCGCAGCCCACTTACGCCCTCGAGATAAAGGGCGTACAGAGAAGACCGCCTTCTACTGCAATGTTTACTCTTTTCCTCATCCCCTAGGAGAATATTGCACGCAAGGCGAAAGCAGCCTGGTATTCTCTCGGGGAGGGAGGGGTCGCCTCAGTGCACAGTGAGTCGTTTCCCCAGCAAAGTCTGGCATAAGGCTCTCTCTCCTGCAGCAGTTTCTGACACGTTCCGACAAAGGCATCTTCAGGGCCTTGCGATGAAATGGGTGAGGGGGCTTTTATGCGTCCTCAGGGGAAAAGGCCCGCCTGGAGGATTACGAACGTGTGGAGAGAACGGACAAGCACGAGAGGCGGTCTTCTGTGCACTTGAATGCACAAGTCCCTCAACACACAAACAGCACATCACACTCCACATCAAACCCCACCACACACCGAGAACATAACTGCACACCACCACACACGGGAACCACGGCTCTTGGAGGGAACACAACATAACACGCACAGTGAGGCACACGGACCGAGCTTGACCGTACACAGTACCCACATCACAAATTGCACTCACTACTCCAAGAGCCGACCACACGCACAAACTGTCAAACGCAACCACCCACATAGAAACCCACATGCGAAACGCACACAAACCACGACAGAAAGAACACCGAGTTCATGCAACGCCCATTTCACACACTACACACACCACTCCAGACACACACAGCACGTACAGCGCGCAGAGCCTCACAGAATGCGCAATGCCAAACACGCAACACATACACGAAGTATCAGTCATAACACGCAAAATATCTCACTCAACTTGCAAAACGCACAGGCCACAGAACAGAGTAGAATACACACAACACAAACACAAATCACAGAACAACACATCACACGGCACACACAAGCATCACACACCGAAAGTAATAATATCGCAACTCATCACACACACAACTCAATAACATCAACAATGCAACAACACACACACAGAGCAACGCAACCACTGCACACCACACATAAAGCCACACGCAACACACACTCAAGGAGCAGCCACAACGCACACAACACCCGCAGACACGTACGTAGAGAACACACACACACACACACACACACACACACAGAACCTCTCAACACGCACACGGCACAACACAGAGAACAACGCACACCTCAAACATCGCAGGGCAGAAGAGCGCACAATTCACGCAAATCACACTGCAATGAGCACACACAATGCACACCAGGAGGCACGCAAACAAGCACAGCCACACACACAGACCACACACATCTCACATCACACGCAGAACTCAACCAAACACACACACAACCTCTCAAACGCAGCCAAGCACAAATCCCAATCACACACGCAAAACAGACACACCACATACAAAACCAAGTGCGACACACACACACACACACACACACACACACAAAACCAACGAAAACCCACGTAGCGCACACTTCACACACCACGCATCGCACGCACGACCACGCACAGACAACCCACGCTCACGTCCATGCACACGGGCTGCACTGTGCAGCGCGTACACACACAGAACCCAGAGTGTATCAACACAAGTCACAGGACGCACACCAGACACGTCGAAGCACGCAGCTGCTCACAACACACGCCAGCGACATTTCGCAGAGTACCCACAGCACACACAATGAGGCACAGGAAACAAGCACAACCACACAGACAACCAGTTTCAAATCACACACGTAACACACACGCAACCACTCAAACACAGCAACACCTCAGTCACAGTCGCAGACGCACGAAACGCGCAAAACCCTCTCAGACATAAAGGCGAAACGCACAACCAACAGAGGAGACAGCATACCTTTCATTTCACACACTACACGCTACGCACACAACCACGTAGAGACAACACCACCCAGACAGCCTCACACAGGAGCGCAGAACGGAACACACACTACACAGAAGCATGACACACACCGGACACATCCACATCAAGGCACATAACTGCTCACAATACACATGAAATTCATTGCACAGATGCCCTACTGCAGCACACCATGAGACATACTAAAACAAGCACAACCACACGCGGCCAGCACATCCCTCATCATGCGCATAACACGCGCAGCCGAACGTCACCTCAACCGCTTGGTGCTGCCGGCTTTTCAACCTGTTGAACAGAACGCCCACACGTCCTGCTTCCAATGCCCGTACAGAAAGCAACTTGCCCTGCCTCTTCCCCTGAGGCTGGGCAGAAGACCTCGTCATAGTAGTCTTGTGCCTGGGAGTGTGAATACATATCAGAAGCTCGCCTTCACACAGCAGTGTTTAGCCGCCAATCTGGATATGGCTGAGCAGCCGATCACGTGGGCTGAGCCGGCAGCGTCAGGGCCTTCTCTGCAGGACAACAGCTCTGCGGCTCAGGGCCCATCTGCCACCAGGCTCTGGAGCAGCTTGCACACACATGTCTCTTGCTGACACGATGCCTGGGGACTGAAGCCGACGGGCACTTAGTTTTCAATGCTCAGACTGTGGCATGGGAGATCGGCTCACATACCCCACGGACCAACCTGGGCATCTCTGAAGCAGCCACATAGTCGCAGGAAAAGCGACTTTTTAAGTTTCCACGCGAAATTCGTTGCATGCGGGCATTTCCCTTACAGCCGGGCTTCCTCGGCAAGGCCTCACGCTAGGGGGCCACACAAGCGAGCACCCCCGCCGCTCAGCGAAAGGGAGCTCTACGCGGCAGAGTCCACGCGGGCACTTAGAGTGCAGGCACGCGGGAGAGACGTGGAAAGCACACGACAAGGTAAATTCGTTGTATGCGGGCATTCCCCCCGACAGCCAGGCCGCACGTCGATGGCCACACAAGCGAGTGCCCGGCACTCAGCAAAAGAGAGCTCTACGCAGGAGGAGACTTCACTCAGGTGCCTGGAGTGCAGGCACACGGGACACACACGGAAAGCGTGTAGCAAGCACAGTTTCCGAGCAAAGCTGACTTGCCTCCACTGCTGCTTCCTTCAGAGCATCTCGTTCTGCAACTTCCTAGTGTGTCTAGTGCGAAGGCCTCATCGCAGCCCACTTACGCCCTCGAGATAAAGGGCGTACAGAGAAGACCGCCTTCTACTGCAATGTTTACTCTTTTCCTCATCCCCTAGGAGAATATTGCACGCAAGGCGAAAGCAGCCTGGTATTCTCTCGGGGAGGGAGGGGTCGCCTCAGTGCACAGTGAGTCGTTTCCCCAGCAAAGTCTGGCATAAGGCTCTCTCTCCTGCAGCAGTTTCTGACACGTTCCGACAAAGGCATCTTCAGGGCCTTGCGATGAAATGGGTGAGGGGGCTTTTATGCGTCCTCAGGGGAAAAGGCCCGCCTGGAGGATTACGAACGTGTGGAGAGAACGGACAAGCACGAGAGGCGGTCTTCTGTGCACTTGAATGCACAAGTCCCTCAACACACAAACAGCACATCACACTCCACATCAAACCCCACCACACACCGAGAACATAACTGCACACCACCACACACGGGAACCACGGCTCTTGGAGGGAACACAACATAACACGCACAGTGAGGCACACGGACCGAGCTTGACCGTACACAGTACCCACATCACAAATTGCACTCACTACTCCAAGAGCCGACCACACGCACAAACTGTCAAACGCAACCACCCACATAGAAACCCACATGCGAAACGCACACAAACCACGACAGAAAGAACACCGAGTTCATGCAACGCCCATTTCACACACTACACACACCACTCCAGACACACACAGCACGTACAGCGCGCAGAGCCTCACAGAATGCGCAATGCCAAACACGCAACACATACACGAAGGTATCAGTCATAACACGCAAAATATCTCACTCAACTTGCAAAACGCACAGGCCACAGAACAGAGTAGAATACACACAACACAAACACAAATCACAGAACAACACATCACACGGCACACACAAGCATCACACACCGAAAGTAATAATATCGCAACTCATCACACACACAACTCAATAACATCAACAATGCAACAACACACACACAGAGCAACGCAACCACTGCACACCACACATAAAGCCACACGCAACACACACTCAAGGAGCAGCCACAACGCACACAACACCCGCAGACACGTACGTAGAGAACACACACACACACACACACACACACACACACACACAGAACCTCTCAACACGCACACGGCACAACACAGAGAACAACGCACACCTCAAACATCGCAGGGCAGAAGAGCGCACAATTCACGCAAATCACACTGCAATGAGCACACAATGCACACCAGGAGGCACGCAAACAAGCACAGCCACACACACAGACCACACACATCTCACATCACACGCAGAACTCAACCAAACACACACACAACCTCTCAAACGCAGCCAAGCACAAATCCCAATCACACACGCAAAACAGACACACCACATACAAAACCAAGTGCGACACACACACACACACACACACACACACACAAAACCAACGAAAACCCACGTAGCGCACACTTCACACACCACGCATCGCACACACGACCACGCACAGACAACCCACGCTCACGTCCATGCACACGGGCTGCACTGTGCAGCGCGTACACACACAGAACCCAGAGTGTATCAACACAAGTCACAGGACGCACACCAGACACGTCGAAGCACGCAGCTGCTCACAACACACGCCAGCGACATTTCGCAGAGTACCCACAGCACACACAATGAGGCACAGGAAACAAGCACAACCACACAGACAACCAGTTTCAAATCACACACGTAACACACACGCAACCACTCAAACACAGCAACACCTCAGTCACAGTCGCAGACGCACGAAACGCGCAAAACCCTCTCAGACATAAAGGCGAAACGCACAACCAACAGAGGAGACAGCATACCTTTCATTTCACACACTACACGCTACGCACACAACCACGTAGAGACAACACCACCCAGACAGCCTCACACAGGAGCGCAGAACGGAACACACACTACACAGAAGCATGACACACACCGGACACATCCACATCAAGGCACATAACTGCTCACAATACACATGAAATTCATTGCACAGATGCCCTACTGCAGCACACCATGAGACATACTAAAACAAGCACAACCACACGCGGCCAGCACATCCCTCATCATGCGCATAACACGCGCCGCCGAACGTCACCTCAACCGCTTGGTGCTGCCGGCTTTTCAACCTGTTGAACAGAACGCCCACACGTCCTGCTTCCAATGCCCGTACAGAAAGCAACTTGCCCTGCCTCTTCCCCTGAGGCTGGGCAGAAGACCTCGTCATAGTAGTCTTGTGCCTGGGAGTGTGAATACATATCAGAAGCTCGCCTTCACACAGCAGTGTTTAGCCGCCAATCTGGATATGGCTGAGCAGCCGATCACGTGGGCTGAGCCGGCAGCGTCAGGGCCTTCTCTGCAGGACAACAGCTCTGCGGCTCAGGGCCCATCTGCCACCAGGCTCTGGAGCAGCTTGCACACACATGTCTCTTGCTGACACGATGCCTGGGGACTGAAGCCGACGGGCACTTAGTTTTCAATGCTCAGACTGTGGCATGGGAGATCGGCTCACATACCCCACGGACCAACCTGGGCATCTCTGAAGCAGCCACATAGTCGCAGGAAAAGCGACTTTTTAAGTTTCCACGCGAAATTCGTTGCATGCGGGCATTTCCCTTACAGCCGGGCTTCCTCGGCAAGGCCTCACGCTAGGGGGCCACACAAGCGAGCACCCCCGCCGCTCAGCGAAAGGGAGCTCTACGCGGCAGAGTCCACGCGGGCACTTAGAGTGCAGGCACGCGGGACAGACGTGGAAAGCACACGACAAGGTAAATTCGTTGTATGCGGGCATTCCCCCCGACAGCCAGGCCGCACGTCGATGGCCACACAAGCGAGTGCCCGGCACTCAGCAAAAGAGAGCTCTACGCAGGAGGAGACTTCACTCAGGTGCCTGGAGTGCAGGCACACGGGACACACACGGAAAGCGTGTAGCAAGCTCAGTTTCCGAGCAAAGCTGACTTGCCTCCACTGCTGCTTCCTTCAGAGCATCTCGTTCTGCAACTTCCTAGTGTGTCTAGTGCGAAGGCCTCATCGCAGCCCACTTACGCCCTCGAGATAAAGGGCGTACAGAGAAGACCGCCTTCTACTGCAATGTTTACTCTTTTCCTCATCCCCTAGGAGAATATTGCACGCAAGGCGAAAGCAGCCTGGTATTCTCTCAGGGAGGGAGGGGTCGCCTCAGTGCACGGTGAGTCGTTTCCCCAGCAAAGTCTGGCATAAGGCTCTCTCTCCTGCAGCAGTTTCTGACACGTTCCGACAAAGGCATCTTCAGGGCCTTGCGATGAAATGGGTGAGGGGGCTTTTTTGCGTCCTCAGGGGAAAAGGCCCGCCTGGAGGATTACGAACGTGTGGAGAGAACGGACAAGCACGAGAGGCGGTCTTCTGTGCACTTGAATGCACAAGTCCCTCAACACACAAACAGCACATCACACTCCACATCAAACCCCACCACACACCGAGAACATAACTGCACACCACCACACACGGGAACCACGGCTCTCGGAGGGAACACAACATAACACGCACAGTGAGGCACACGGACCGAGCTTGACCGTACACAGTACCCACATCACAAATTGCACTCACTACTCCAAGAGCCGACCACACGCACAAACTGTCAAACGCAACCACCCACATAGAAACCCACATGCGAAACGCACACAAACCACGACAGAAAGAACACCGAGTTCATGCAACGCCCATTTCACACACTACACACACCACTCCAGACACACACAGCACGTACAGCGCGCAGAGCCTCACAGAATGCACAATGCCAAACACGCAACACATACACGAAGGTAGCAGTCATAACACGCAAAATATCTCACTCAACTTGCAAAACGCACAGGCCACAGAACAGAGTAGAATACACACAACACAAACACAAATCACAGAACAACACATCACACGGCACACACAAGCATCACACACCGAAAGTAATAATATCGCAACTCATCACACACACAACTCAATAACATCAACAATGCAACAACACACACACAGAGCAACGCAACCACTGCACACCACACATAAAGCCACACGCAACACACACTCAAGGAGCAGCCACAACGCACACAACACCCGCAGACACGTACGTAGAGAACACACACACACACACACACACACACACACACACACACACACAGAACCTCTCAACACGCACACGGCACAACACAGAGAACAACGCACACCTCAAACATCGCAGGGCAGAAGAGCGCACAATTCACGCAAATCACACTGCAATGAGCACACACAATGCACACCAGGAGGCACGCAAACAAGCACAGCCACACACACAGACCACACACATCTCACATCACACGCAGAACTCAACCAAACACACACACAACCTCTCAAACGCAGCCAAGCACAAATCCCAATCACACACGCAAAACAGACACACCACATACAAAACCAAGTGCGACACACACACACACACACACACACACACACACAAAACCAACGAAAACCCACGTAGCGCACACTTCACACACCACGCATCACACGCACGACCACGCACAGACAACCCACGCTCACGTCCATGCACACGGGCTGCACTGTGCAGCGCGTACACACACAGAACCCAGAGTGTATCAACACAAGTCACAGGACGCACACCAGACACGTCGAAGCACGCAGCTGCTCACAACACACGCCAGCGACATTTCGCAGAGTACCCACAGCACACACAATGAGGCACAGGAAACAAGCACAACCACACAGACAGTTTCAAATCACACACGTAACACACACGCAACCACTCAAACACAGCAACACCTCAGTCACAGTCGCAGACGCACGAAACGCGCAAAACCCTCTCAGACATAAAGGCGAAACGCACAACCAACAGAGGAGACAGCATACCTTTCATTTCACACACTACACACTACGCACACAACCACGTAGAGACAACACCACCCAGACAGCCTCACACAGGAGCGCAGAACGGAACACACACTACACAGAAGCATGACACACACCGGACACATCCACATCAAGGCACATAACTGCTCACAATACACATGAAATTCATTGCACAGATGCCCTACTGCAGCACACCATGAGACATACTAAAACAAGCACAACCACACGCGGCCAGCACATCCCTCATCATGCGCATAACACGCGCAGCCGAACGTCACCTCAACCGCTTGGTGCTGCCGGCTTTTCAACCTGTTGAACAGAACGCCCACACGTCCTGCTTCCAATGCCCGTACAGAAAGCAACTTGCCCTGCCTCTTCCCCTGAGGCTGGGCAGAAGACCTCGTCATAGTAGTCTTGTGCCTGGGAGTGTGAATACATATCAGAAGCTCGCCTTCACACAGCAGTGTTTAGCCGCCAATCTGGATATGGCTGAGCAGCCGATCACGTGGGCTGAGCCGGCAGCGTCAGGGCCTTCTCTGCAGGACAACAGCTCTGCGGCTCAGGGCCCATCTGCCACCAGGCTCTGGAGCAGCTTGCACACACATGTCTCTTGCTGACACGATGCCTGGGGACTGAAGCCGACGGGCACTTAGTTTTCAATGCTCAGACTGTGGCATGGGAGATCGGCTCACATACCCCACGGACCAACCTGGGCATCTCTGAAGCAGCCACATAGTCGCAGGAAAAGCGACTTTTTAAGTTTCCACGCGAAATTCGTTGCATGCGGGCATTTCCCTTACAGCCGGGCTTCCTCGGCAAGGCCTCACGCTAGGGGGCCACACAAGCGAGCACCCCCGCCGCTCAGCGAAAGGGAGCTCTACGCGGCAGAGTCCACGCGGGCACTTAGAGTGCAGGCACGCGGGACAGACGTGGAAAGCACACGACAAGGTAAATTCGTTGTATGCGGGCATTCCCCCCGACAGCCAGGCCGCACGTCGATGGCCACACAAGCGAGTGCCCGGCACTCAGCAAAAGAGAGCTCTACGCAGGAGGAGACTTCACTCAGGTGCCTGGAGTGCAGGCACACGGGACACACACGGAAAGCGTGTAGCAAGCTCAGTTTCCGAGCAAAGCTGACTTGCCTCCACTGCTGCTTCCTTCAGAGCATCTCGTTCTGCAACTTCCTAGTGTGTCTAGTGCGAAGGCCTCATCGCAGCCCACTTACGCCCTCGAGATAAAGGGCGTACAGAGAAGACCGCCTTCTACTGCAATGTTTACTCTTTTCCTCATCCCCTAGGAGAATATTGCACGCAAGGCGAAAGCAGCCTGGTATTCTCTCAGGGAGGGAGGGGTCGCCTCAGTGCACGGTGAGTCGTTTCCCCAGCAAAGTCTGGCATAAGGCTCTCTCTCCTGCAGCAGTTTCTGACACGTTCCGACAAAGGCATCTTCAGGGCCTTGCGATGAAATGGGTGAGGGGGCTTTTTTGCGTCCTCAGGGGAAAAGGACCGCCTGGAGGATTACGAACGTGTGGAGAGAACGGACAAGCACGAGAGGCGGTCTTCTGTGCACTTGAATGCACAAGTCCCTCAACACACAAACAGCACATCACACTCCACATCAAACCCCACCACACACCGAGAACATAACTGCACACCACCACACACGGGAACCACGGCTCTCGGAGGGAACACAACATAACACGCACAGTGAGGCACACGGACCGAGCTTGACCGTACACAGTACCCACATCACAAATTGCACTCACTACTCCAAGAGCCGACCACACGCACAAACTGTCAAACGCAACCACCCACATAGAAACCCACATGCGAAACGCACACAAACCACGACAGAAAGAACACCGAGTTCATGCAACGCCCATTTCACACACTACACACACCACTCCAGACACACACAGCGCGTACAGCGCGCAGAGCCTCACAGAATGCACAATGCCAAACACGCAACACATACATGAAGGTATCAGTCATAACACGCAAAATATCTCACTCAACTTGCAAAACGCACAGGCCACAGAACAGAGTAGAATACACACAACACAAACACAAATCACAGAACAACACATCACACGGCACACACAAGCATCACACACCGAAAGTAATAATATCGCAACTCATCACACACACAACTCAATAACATCAACAATGCAACAACACACACACAGAGCAACGCAACCACTGCACACCACACATAAAGCCACACGCAACACACACTCAAGGAGCAGCCACAACGCACACAACACCCGCAGACACGTACGTAGAGAACACACACACACACACACACACACACACACAGAACCTCTCAACACGCACACGGCACAACACAGAGAACAACGCACACCTCAAACATCGCAGGGCAGAAGAGCGCACAATTCACGCAAATCACACTGCAATGAGCACACACAATGCACACCAGGAGGCACGCAAACAAGCACAGCCACACACACAGACCACACACATCTCACATCACACGCAGAACTCAACCAAACACACACACAACCTCTCAAACGCAGCCAAGCACAAATCCCAATCACACACGCAAAACAGACACACCACATACAAAACCAAGTGCGACACACACACACACACACACACACACACACAAAACCAACGAAAACCCACGTAGCGCACACTTCACACACCACGCATCGCACGCACGACCACGCACAGACAACCCACGCTCACGTCCATGCACACGGGCTGCACTGTGCAGCGCGTACACACACAGAACCCAGAGTGTATCAACACAAGTCACAGGACGCACACCAGACACGTCGAAGCACGCAGCTGCTCACAACACACGCCAGCGACATTTCGCAGAGTACCCACAGCACACACAATGAGGCACAGGAAACAAGCACAACCACACAGACAACCAGTTTCAAATCACACACGTAACACACACGCAACCACTCAAACACAGCAACACCTCAGTCACAGTCGCAGACGCACGAAACGCGCAAAACCCTCTCAGACATAAAGGCGAAACGCACAACCAACAGAGGAGACAGCATACCTTTCATTTCACACACTACACGCTACGCACACAACCACGTAGAGACAACACCACCCAGACAGCCTCACACAGGAGCGCAGAACGGAACACACACTACACAGAAGCATGACACACACCGGACACATCCACATCAAGGCACATAACTGCTCACAATACACATGAAATTCATTGCACAGATGCCCTACTGCAGCACACCATGAGACATACTAAAACAAGCACAACCACACGCGGCCAGCACATCCCTCATCATGCGCATAACACGCGCAGCCGAACGTCACCTCAACCGCTTGGTGCTGCCGGCTTTTCAACCTGTTGAACAGAACGCCCACACGTCCTGCTTCCAATGCCCGTACAGAAAGCAACTTGCCCTGCCTCTTCCCCTGAGGCTGGGCAGAAGACCTCGTCATAGTAGTCTTGTGCCTGGGAGTGTGAATACATATCAGAAGCTCGCCTTCACACAGCAGTGTTTAGCCGCCAATCTGGATATGGCTGAGCAGCCGATCACGTGGGCTGAGCCGGCAGCGTCAGGGCCTTCTCTGCAGGACAACAGCTCTGCGGCTCAGGGCCCATCTGCCACCAGGCTCTGGAGCAGCTTGCACACACATGTCTCTTGCTGACACGATGCCTGGGGACTGAAGCCGACGGGCACTTAGTTTTCAATGCTCAGACTGTGGCATGGGAGATCGGCTCACATACCCCACGGACCAACCTGGGCATCTCTGAAGCAGCCACATAGTCGCAGGAAAAGCGACTTTTTAAGTTTCCACGCGAAATTCGTTGCATGCGGGCATTTCCCTTACAGCCGGGCTTCCTCGGCAAGGCCTCACGCTAGGGGGCCACACAAGCGAGCACCCCCGCCGCTCAGCGAAAGGGAGCTCTACGCGGCAGAGTCCACGCGGGCACTTAGAGTGCAGGCACGCGGGAGAGACGTGGAAAGCACACGACAAGGTAAATTCGTTGTATGCGGGCATTCCCCCCGACAGCCAGGCCGCACGTCGATGGCCACACAAGCGAGTGCCCGGCACTCAGCAAAAGAGAGCTCTACGCAGGAGGAGACTTCACTCAGGTGCCTGGAGTGCAGGCACACGGGACACACACGGAAAGCGTGTAGCAAGCACAGTTTCCGAGCAAAGCTGACTTGCCTCCACTGCTGCTTCCTTCAGAGCATCTCGTTCTGCAACTTCCTAGTGTGTCTAGTGCGAAGGCCTCATCGCAGCCCACTTACGCCCTCGAGATAAAGGGCGTACAGAGAAGACCGCCTTCTACTGCAATGTTTACTCTTTTCCTCATCCCCTAGGAGAATATTGCACGCAAGGCGAAAGCAGCCTGGTATTCTCTCGGGGAGGGAGGGGTCGCCTCAGTGCACAGTGAGTCGTTTCCCCAGCAAAGTCTGGCATAAGGCTCTCTCTCCTGCAGCAGTTTCTGACACGTTCCGACAAAGGCATCTTCAGGGCCTTGCGATGAAATGGGTGAGGGGGCTTTTATGCGTCCTCAGGGGAAAAGGCCCGCCTGGAGGATTACGAACGTGTGGAGAGAACGGACAAGCACGAGAGGCGGTCTTCTGTGCACTTGAATGCACAAGTCCCTCAACACACAAACAGCACATCACACTCCACATCAAACCCCACCACACACCGAGAACATAACTGCACACCACCACACACGGGAACCACGGCTCTTGGAGGGAACACAACATAACACGCACAGTGAGGCACACGGACCGAGCTTGACCGTACACAGTACCCACATCACAAATTGCACTCACTACTCCAAGAGCCGACCACACGCACAAACTGTCAAACGCAACCACCCACATAGAAACCCACATGCGAAACGCACACAAACCACGACAGAAAGAACACCGAGTTCATGCAACGCCCATTTCACACACTACACACACCACTCCAGACACACACAGCACGTACAGCGCGCAGAGCCTCACAGAATGCGCAATGCCAAACACGCAACACATACACGAAGGTATCAGTCATAACACGCAAAATATCTCACTCAACTTGCAAAACGCACAGGCCACAGAACAGAGTAGAATACACACAACACAAACACAAATCACAGAACAACACATCACACGGCACACACAAGCATCACACACCGAAAGTAATAATATCGCAACTCATCACACACACAACTCAATAACATCAACAATGCAACAACACACACACAGAGCAACGCAACCACTGCACACCACACATAAAGCCACACGCAACACACACTCAAGGAGCAGCCACAACGCACACAACACCCGCAGACACGTACGTAGAGAACACACACACACACACACACACACACACACACACACACACAGAACCTCTCAACACGCACACGGCACAACACAGAGAACAACGCACACCTCAAACATCGCAGGGCAGAAGAGCGCACAATTCACGCAAATCACACTGCAATGAGCACACAATGCACACCAGGAGGCACGCAAACAAGCACAGCCACACACACAGACCACACACATCTCACATCACACGCAGAACTCAACCAAACACACACACAACCTCTCAAACGCAGCCAAGCACAAATCCCAATCACACACGCAAAACAGACACACCACATACAAAGCCAAGTGCGACACACACACACACACACACACACACACACAAAACCAACGAAAACCCACGTAGCGCACACTTCACACACCACGCATCGCACGCACGACCACGCACAGACAACCCACGCTCACGTCCATGCACACGGGCTGCACTGTGCAGCGCGTACACACACAGAACCCAGAGTGTATCAACACAAGTCACAGGACGCACACCAGACACGTCGAAGCACGCAGCTGCTCACAACACACGCCAGCGACATTTCGCAGAGTACCCACAGCACACACAATGAGGCACAGGAAACAAGCACAACCACACAGACAACCAGTTTCAAATCACACACGTAACACACACGCAACCACTCAAACACAGCAACACCTCAGTCACAGTCGCAGACGCACGAAACGCGCAAAACCCTCTCAGACATAAAGGCGAAACGCACAACCAACAGAGGAGACAGCATACCTTTCATTTCACACACTACACGCTACGCACACAACCACGTAGAGACAACACCACCCAGACAGCCTCACACAGGAGCGCAGAACGGAACACACACTACACAGAAGCATGACACACACCGGACACATCCACATCAAGGCACATAACTGCTCACAATACACATGAAATTCATTGCACAGATGCCCTACTGCAGCACACCATGAGACATACTAAAACAAGCACAACCACACGCGGCCAGCACATCCCTCATCATGCGCATAACACGCGCAGCCGAACGTCACCTCAACCGCTTGGTGCTGCCGGCTTTTCAACCTGTTGAACAGAACGCCCACACGTCCTGCTTCCAATGCCCGTACAGAAAGCAACTTGCCCTGCCTCTTCCCCTGAGGCTGGGCAGAAGACCTCGTCATAGTAGTCTTGTGCCTGGGAGTGTGAATACATATCAGAAGCTCGCCTTCACACAGCAGTGTTTAGCCGCCAATCTGGATATGGCTGAGCAGCCGATCACGTGGGCTGAGCCGGCAGCGTCAGGGCCTTCTCTGCAGGACAACAGCTCTGCGGCTCAGGGCCCATCTGCCACCAGGCTCTGGAGCAGCTTGCACACACATGTCTCTTGCTGACACGATGCCTGGGGACTGAAGCCGACGGGCACTTAGTTTTCAATGCTCAGACTGTGGCATGGGAGATCGGCTCACATACCCCACGGACCAACCTGGGCATCTCTGAAGCAGCCACATAGTCGCAGGAAAAGCGACTTTTTAAGTTTCCACGCGAAATTCGTTGCATGCGGGCATTTCCCTTACAGCCGGGCTTCCTCGGCAAGGCCTCACGCTAGGGGGCCACACAAGCGAGCACCCCCGCCGCTCAGCGAAAGGGAGCTCTACGCGGCAGAGTCCACGCGGGCACTTAGAGTGCAGGCACGCGGGACAGACGTGGAAAGCACACGACAAGGTAAATTCGTTGTATGCGGGCATTCCCCCCGACAGCCAGGCCGCACGTCGATGGCCACACAAGCGAGTGCCCGGCACTCAGCAAAAGAGAGCTCTACGCAGGAGGAGACTTCACTCAGGTGCCTGGAGTGCAGGCACACGGGACACACACGGAAAGCGTGTAGCAAGCTCAGTTTCCGAGCAAAGCTGACTTGCCTCCACTGCTGCTTCCTTCAGAGCATCTCGTTCTGCAACTTCCTAGTGTGTCTAGTGCGAAGGCCTCATCGCAGCCCACTTACGCCCTCGAGATAAAGGGCGTACAGAGAAGACCGCCTTCTACTGCAATGTTTACTCTTTTCCTCATCCCCTAGGAGAATATTGCACGCAAGGCGAAAGCAGCCTGGTATTCTCTCAGGGAGGGAGGGGTCGCCTCAGTGCACGGTGAGTCGTTTCCCCAGCAAAGTCTGGCATAAGGCTCTCTCTCCTGCAGCAGTTTCTGACACGTTCCGACAAAGGCATCTTCAGGGCCTTGCGATGAAATGGGTGAGGGGGCTTTTTTGCGTCCTCAGGGGAAAAGGCCCGCCTGGAGGATTACGAACGTGTGGAGAGAACGGACAAGCACGAGAGGCGGTCTTCTGTGCACTTGAATGCACAAGTCCCTCAACACACAAACAGCACATCACACTCCACATCAAACCCCACCACACACCGAGAACATAACTGCACACCACCACACACGGGAACCACGGCTCTCGGAGGGAACACAACATAACACGCACAGTGAGGCACACGGACCGAGCTTGACCGTACACAGTACCCACATCACAAATTGCACTCACTACTCCAAGAGCCGACCACACGCACAAACTGTCAAACGCAACCACCCACATAGAAACCCACATGCGAAACGCACACAAACCACGACAGAAAGAACACCGAGTTCATGCAACGCCCATTTCACACACTACACACACCACTCCAGACACACACAGCACGTACAGCGCGCAGAGCCTCACAGAATGCACAATGCCAAACACGCAACACATACACGAAGGTATCAGTCATAACACGCAAAATATCTCACTCAACTTGCAAAACGCACAGGCCACAGAACAGAGTAGAATACACACAACACAAACACAAATCACAGAACAACACATCACACGGCACACACAAGCATCACACACCGAAAGTAATAATATCGCAACTCATCACACACACAACTCAATAACATCAACAATGCAACAACACACACACAGAGCAACGCAACCACTGCACACCACACATAAAGCCACACGCAACACACACTCAAGGAGCAGCCACAACGCACACAACACCCGCAGACACGTACGTAGAGAACACACACACACACACACACACACACACACAGAACCTCTCAACACGCACACGGCACAACACAGAGAACAACGCACACCTCAAACATCGCAGGGCAGAAGAGCGCACAATTCACGCAAATCACACTGCAATGAGCACACACAATGCACACCAGGAGGCACGCAAACAAGCACAGCCACACACACAGACCACACACATCTCACATCACACGCAGAACTCAACCAAACACACACACAACCTCTCAAACGCAGCCAAGCACAAATCCCAATCACACACGCAAAACAGACACACCACATACAAAACCAAGTGCGACACACACACACACACACACACACACACACACAAAACCAACGAAAACCCACGTAGCGCACACTTCACACACCACGCATCGCACGCACGACCACGCACAGACAACCCACGCTCACGTCCATGCACACGGGCTGCACTGTGCAGCGCGTACACACACAGAACCCAGAGTGTATCAACACAAGTCACAGGACGCACACCAGACACGTCGAAGCACGCAGCTGCTCACAACACACGCCAGCGACATTTCGCAGAGTACCCACAGCACACACAATGAGGCACAGGAAACAAGCACAACCACACAGACAACCAGTTTCAAATCACACACGTAACACACACGCAACCACTCAAACACAGCAACACCTCAGTCACAGTCGCAGACGCACGAAACGCGCAAAACCCTCTCAGACATAAAGGCGAAACGCACAACCAACAGAGGAGACAGCATACCTTTCATTTCACACACTACACGCTACGCACACAACCACGTAGAGACAACACCACCCAGACAGCCTCACACAGGAGCGCAGAACGGAACACACACTACACAGAAGCATGACACACACCGGACACATCCACATCAAGGCACATAACTGCTCACAATACACATGAAATTCATTGCACAGATGCCCTACTGCAGCACACCATGAGACATACTAAAACAAGCACAACCACACGCGGCCAGCACATCCCTCATCATGCGCATAACACGCGCAGCCGAACGTCACCTCAACCGCTTGGTGCTGCCGGCTTTTCAACCTGTTGAACAGAACGCCCACACGTCCTGCTTCCAATGCCCGTACAGAAAGCAACTTGCCCTGCCTCTTCCCCTGAGGCTGGGCAGAAGACCTCGTCATAGTAGTCTTGTGCCTGGGAGTGTGAATACATATCAGAAGCTCGCCTTCACACAGCAGTGTTTAGCCGCCAATCTGGATATGGCTGAGCAGCCGATCACGTGGGCTGAGCCGGCAGCGTCAGGGCCTTCTCTGCAGGACAACAGCTCTGCGGCTCAGGGCCCATCTGCCACCAGGCTCTGGAGCAGCTTGCACACACATGTCTCTTGCTGACACGATGCCTGGGGACTGAAGCCGACGGGCACTTAGTTTTCAATGCTCAGACTGTGGCATGGGAGATCGGCTCACATACCCCACGGACCAACCTGGGCATCTCTGAAGCAGCCACATAGTCGCAGGAAAAGCGACTTTTTAAGTTTCCACGCGAAATTCGTTGCATGCGGGCATTTCCCTTACAGCCGGGCTTCCTCGGCAAGGCCTCACGCTAGGGGGCCACACAAGCGAGCACCCCCGCCGCTCAGCGAAAGGGAGCTCTACGCGGCAGAGTCCACGCGGGCACTTAGAGTGCAGGCACGCGGGACAGACGTGGAAAGCACACGACAAGGTAAATTCGTTGTATGCGGGCATTCCCCCCGACAGCCAGGCCGCACGTCGATGGCCACACAAGCGAGTGCCCGGCACTCAGCAAAAGAGAGCTCTACGCAGGAGGAGACTTCACTCAGGTGCCTGGAGTGCAGGCACACGGGACACACACGGAAAGCGTGTAGCAAGCTCAGTTTCCGAGCAAAGCTGACTTGCCTCCACTGCTGCTTCCTTCAGAGCATCTCGTTCTGCAACTTCCTAGTGTGTCTAGTGCGAAGGCCTCATCGCAGCCCACTTACGCCCTCGAGATAAAGGGCGTACAGAGAAGACCGCCTTCTACTGCAATGTTTACTCTTTTCCTCATCCCCTAGGAGAATATTGCACGCAAGGCGAAAGCAGCCTGGTATTCTCTCAGGGAGGGAGGGGTCGCCTCAGTGCACGGTGAGTCGTTTCCCCAGCAAAGTCTGGCATAAGGCTCTCTCTCCTGCAGCAGTTTCTGACACGTTCCGACAAAGGCATCTTCAGGGCCTTGCGATGAAATGGGTGAGGGGGCTTTTTTGCGTCCTCAGGGGAAAAGGCCCGCCTGGAGGATTACGAACGTGTGGAGAGAACGGACAAGCACGAGAGGCGGTCTTCTGTGCACTTGAATGCACAAGTCCCTCAACACACAAACAGCACATCACACTCCACATCAAACCCCACCACACACCGAGAACATAACTGCACACCACCACACACGGGAACCACGGCTCTCGGAGGGAACACAACATAACACGCACAGTGAGGCACACGGACCGAGCTTGACCGTACACAGTACCCACATCACAAATTGCACTCACTACTCCAAGAGCCGACCACACGCACAAACTGTCAAACGCAACCACCCACATAGAAACCCACATGCGAAACGCACACAAACCACGACAGAAAGAACACCGAGTTCATGCAACGCCCATTTCACACACTACACACACCACTCCAGACACACACAGCACGTACAGCGCGCAGAGCCTCACAGAATGCACAATGCCAAACACGCAACACATACACGAAGGTATCAGTCATAACACGCAAAATATCTCACTCAACTTGCAAAACGCACAGGCCACAGAACAGAGTAGAATACACACAACACAAACACAAATCACAGAACAACACATCACACGGCACACACAAGCATCACACACCGAAAGTAATAATATCGCAACTCATCACACACACAACTCAATAACATCAACAATGCAACAACACACACACAGAGCAACGCAACCACTGCACACCACACATAAAGCCACACGCAACACACACTCAAGGAGCAGCCACAACGCACACAACACCCGCAGACACGTACGTAGAGAACACACACACACACACACACACACACACACACACACACAGAACCTCTCAACACGCACACGGCACAACACAGAGAACAACGCACACCTCAAACATCGCAGGGCAGAAGAGCGCACAATTCACGCAAATCACACTGCAATGAGCACACACAATGCACACCAGGAGGCACGCAAACAAGCACAGCCACACACACAGACCACACACATCTCACATCACACGCAGAACTCAACCAAACACACACACAACCTCTCAAACGCAGCCAAGCACAAATCCCAATCACACACGCAAAACAGACACACCACATACAAAACCAAGTGCGACACACACACACACACACACACACACACACAAAACCAACGAAAACCCACGTAGCGCACACTTCACACACCACGCATCGCACGCACGACCACGCACAGACAACCCACGCTCACGTCCATGCACACGGGCTGCACTGTGCAGCGCGTACACACACAGAACCCAGAGTGTATCAACACAAGTCACAGGACGCACACCAGACACGTCGAAGCACGCAGCTGCTCACAACACACGCCAGCGACATTTCGCAGAGTACCCACAGCACACACAATGAGGCACAGGAAACAAGCACAACCACACAGACAACCAGTTTCAAATCACACACGTAACACACACGCAACCACTCAAACACAGCAACACCTCAGTCACAGTCGCAGACGCACGAAACGCGCAAAACCCTCTCAGACATAAAGGCGAAACGCACAACCAACAGAGGAGACAGCATACCTTTCATTTCACACACTACACGCTACGCACACAACCACGTAGAGACAACACCACCCAGACAGCCTCACACAGGAGCGCAGAACGGAACACACACTACACAGAAGCATGACACACACCGGACACATCCACATCAAGGCACATAACTGCTCACAATACACATGAAATTCATTGCACAGATGCCCTACTGCAGCACACCATGAGACATACTAAAACAAGCACAACCACACGCGGCCAGCACATCCCTCATCATGCGCATAACACGCGCAGCCGAACGTCACCTCAACCGCTTGGTGCTGCCGGCTTTTCAACCTGTTGAACAGAACGCCCACACGTCCTGCTTCCAATGCCCGTACAGAAAGCAACTTGCCCTGCCTCTTCCCCTGAGGCTGGGCAGAAGACCTCGTCATAGTAGTCTTGTGCCTGGGAGTGTGAATACATATCAGAAGCTCGCCTTCACACAGCAGTGTTTAGCCGCCAATCTGGATATGGCTGAGCAGCCGATCACGTGGGCTGAGCCGGCAGCGTCAGGGCCTTCTCTGCAGGACAACAGCTCTGCGG
The DNA here is from genome assembly GCF_040802235.1 of Manis javanica. Lineage (NCBI taxonomy): Eukaryota > Metazoa > Chordata > Mammalia > Pholidota > Manidae > Manis > Manis javanica. Next base: position 109,274,059 of record NC_133161.1, read on the forward strand.
CTCAGGGCCCATCTGCCACCAGGCTCTGGAGCAGCTTGCACACACATGTCTCTTGCTGACACGATGCCTGGGGACTGAAGCCGACGGGCACTTAGTTTTCAATGCTCAGACTGTGGCATGGGAGATCGGCTCACATACCCCACGGACCAACCTGGGCATCTCTGAAGCAGCCACATAGTCGCAGGAAAAGCGACTTTTTAAGTTTCCACGCGAAATTCGTTGCATGCGGGCATTTCCCTTACAGCCGGGCTTCCTCGGCAAGGCCTCACGCTAGGGGGCCACACAAGCGAGCACCCCCGCCGCTCAGCGAAAGGGAGCTCTACGCGGCAGAGTCCACGCGGGCACTTAGAGTGCAGGCACGCGGGACAGACGTGGAAAGCACACGACAAGGTAAATTCGTTGTATGCGGGCATTCCCCCCGACAGCCAGGCCGCACGTCGATGGCCACACAAGCGAGTGCCCGGCACTCAGCAAAAGAGAGCTCTACGCAGGAGGAGACTTCACTCAGGTGCCTGGAGTGCAGGCACACGGGACACACACGGAAAGCGTGTAGCAAGCACAGTTTCCGAGCAAAGCTGACTTGCCTCCACTGCTGCTTCCTTCAGAGCATCTCGTTCTGCAACTTCCTAGTGTGTCTAGTGCGAAGGCCTCATCGCAGCCCACTTACGCCCTCGAGATAAAGGGCGTACAGAGAAGACCGCCTTCTACTGCAATGTTTACTCTTTTCCTCATCCCCTAGGAGAATATTGCACGCAAGGCGAAAGCAGCCTGGTATTCTCTCGGGGAGGGAGGGGTCGCCTCAGTGCACGGTGAGTCGTTTCCCCAGCAAAGTCTGGCATAAGGCTCTCTCTCCTGCAGCAGTTTCTGACACGTTCCGACAAAGGCATCTTCAGGGCCTTGCGATGAAATGGGTGAGGGGGCTTTTATGCGTCCTCAGGGGAAAAGGCCCGCCTGGAGGATTACGAACGTGTGGAGAGAACGGACAAGCACGAGAGGCGGTCTTCTGTGCACTTGAATGCACAAGTCCCTCAACACACAAACAGCACATCACACTCCACATCAAACCCCACCACACACCGAGAACATAACTGCACACCACCACACACGGGAACCACGGCTCTTGGAGGGAACACAACATAACACGCACAGTGAGGCACACGGACCGAGCTTGACCGTACACAGTACCCACATCACAAATTGCACTCACTACTCCAAGAGCCGACCACACGCACAAACTGTCAAACGCAACCACCCACATAGAAACCCACATGCGAAACGCACACAAACCACGACAGAAAGAACACCGAGTTCATGCAACGCCCATTTCACACACTACACACACCACTCCAGACACACACAGCACGTACAGCGCGCAGAGCCTCACAGAATGCGCAATGCCAAACACGCAACACATACACGAAGGTATCAGTCATAACACGCAAAATATCTCACTCAACTTGCAAAACGCACAGGCCACAGAACAGAGTAGAATACACACAACACAAACACAAATCACAGAACAACACATCACACGGCACACACAAGCATCACACACCGAAAGTAATAATATCGCAACTCATCACACACACAACTCAATAACATCAACAATGCAACAACACACACACAGAGCAACGCAACCACTGCACACCACACATAAAGCCACACGCAACACACACTCAAGGAGCAGCCACAACGCACACAACACCCGCAGACACGTACGTAGAGAACACACACACACACACACACACACACACACACACACACACAGAACCTCTCAACACGCACACGGCACAACACAGAGAACAACGCACACCTCAAACATCGCAGGGCAGAAGAGCGCACAATTCACGCAAATCACACTGCAATGAGCACACAATGCACACCAGGAGGCACGCAAACAAGCACAGCCACACACACAGACCACACACATCTCACATCACACGCAGAACTCAACCAAACACACACACAACCTCTCAAACGCAGCCAAGCACAAATCCCAATCACACACGCAAAACAGACACACCACATACAAAGCCAAGTGCGACACACACACACACACACACACACACACACAAAACCAACGAAAACCCACGTAGCGCACACTTCACACACCACGCATCGCACGCACGACCACGCACAGACAACCCACGCTCACGTCCATGCACACGGGCTGCACTGTGCAGCGCGTACACACACAGAACCCAGAGTGTATCAACACAAGTCACAGGACGCACACCAGACACGTCGAAGCACGCAGCTGCTCACAACACACGCCAGCGACATTTCGCAGAGTACCCACAGCACACACAATGAGGCACAGGAAACAAGCACAACCACACAGACAACCAGTTTCAAATCACACACGTAACACACACGCAACCACTCAAACACAGCAACACCTCAGTCACAGTCGCAGACGCACGAAACGCGCAAAACCCTCTCAGACATAAAGGCGAAACGCACAACCAACAGAGGAGACAGCATACCTTTCATTTCACACACTACACGCTACGCACACAACCACGTAGAGACAACACCACCCAGACAGCCTCACACAGGAGCGCAGAACGGAACACACACTACACAGAAGCATGACACACACCGGACACATCCACATCAAGGCACATAACTGCTCACAATACACATGAAATTCATTGCACAGATGCCCTACTGCAGCACACCATGAGACATACTAAAACAAGCACAACCACACGCGGCCAGCACATCCCTCATCATGCGCATAACACGCGCAGCCGAACGTCACCTCAACCGCTTGGTGCTGCCGGCTTTTCAACCTGTTGAACAGAACGCCCACACGTCCTGCTTCCAATGCCCGTACAGAAAGCAACTTGCCCTGCCTCTTCCCCTGAGGCTGGGCAGAAGACCTCGTCATAGTAGTCTTGTGCCTGGGAGTGTGAATACATATCAGAAGCTCGCCTTCACACAGCAGTGTTTAGCCGCCAATCTGGATATGGCTGAGCAGCCGATCACGTGGGCTGAGCCGGCAGCGTCAGGGCCTTCTCTGCAGGACAACAGCTCTGCGGCTCAGGGCCCATCTGCCACCAGGCTCTGGAGCAGCTTGCACACACATGTCTCTTGCTGACACGATGCCTGGGGACTGAAGCCGACGGGCACTTAGTTTTCAATGCTCAGACTGTGGCATGGGAGATCGGCTCACATACCCCACGGACCAACCTGGGCATCTCTGAAGCAGCCACATAGTCGCAGGAAAAGCGACTTTTTAAGTTTCCACGCGAAATTCGTTGCATGCGGGCATTTCCCTTACAGCCGGGCTTCCTCGGCAAGGCCTCACGCTAGGGGGCCACACAAGCGAGCACCCCCGCCGCTCAGCGAAAGGGAGCTCTACGCGGCAGAGTCCACGCGGGCACTTAGAGTGCAGGCACGCGGGACAGACGTGGAAAGCACACGACAAGGTAAATTCGTTGTATGCGGGCATTCCCCCCGACAGCCAGGCCGCACGTCGATGGCCACACAAGCGAGTGCCCGGCACTCAGCAAAAGAGAGCTCTACGCAGGAGGAGACTTCACTCAGGTGCCTGGAGTGCAGGCACACGGGACACACACGGAAAGCGTGTAGCAAGCTCAGTTTCCGAGCAAAGCTGACTTGCCTCCACTGCTGCTTCCTTCAGAGCATCTCGTTCTGCAACTTCCTAGTGTGTCTAGTGCGAAGGCCTCATCGCAGCCCACTTACGCCCTCGAGATAAAGGGCGTACAGAGAAGACCGCCTTCTACTGCAATGTTTACTCTTTTCCTCATCCCCTAGGAGAATATTGCACGCAAGGCGAAAGCAGCCTGGTATTCTCTCAGGGAGGGAGGGGTCGCCTCAGTGCACGGTGAGTCGTTTCCCCAGCAAAGTCTGGCATAAGGCTCTCTCTCCTGCAGCAGTTTCTGACACGTTCCGACAAAGGCATCTTCAGGGCCTTGCGATGAAATGGGTTGAGGGGGCTTTTATGCGTCCTCAGGGGAAAAGGCCCGCCTGGAGGATTACGAACGTGTGGAGAGAACGGACAAGCACGAGAGGCGGTCTTCTGTGCACTTGAATGCACAAGTCCCTCAACACACAAACAGCACATCACACTCCACATCAAACCCCACCACACACCGAGAACATAACTGCACACCACCACACACGGGAACCACGGCTCTCGGAGGGAACACAACATAACACGCACAGTGAGGCACACGGACCGAGCTTGACCGTACACAGTACCCACATCACAAATTGCACTCACTACTCCAAGAGCCGACCACACGCACAAACTGTCAAACGCAACCACCCACATAGAAACCCACATGCGAAACGCACACAAACCACGACAGAAAGAACACCGAGTTCATGCAACGCCCATTTCACACACTACACACACCACTCCAGACACACACAGCACGTACAGCGCGCAGAGCCTCACAGAATGCACAATGCCAAACACGCAACACATACACGAAGGTATCAGTCATAACACGCAAAATATCTCACTCAACTTGCAAAACGCACAGGCCACAGAACAGAGTAGAATACACACAACACAAACACAAATCACAGAACAACACATCACACGGCACACACAAGCATCACACACCGAAAGTAATAATATCGCAACTCATCACACACACAACTCAATAACATCAACAATGCAACAACACACACACAGAGCAACGCAACCACTGCACACCACACATAAAGCCACACGCAACACACACTCAAGGAGCAGCCACAACGCACACAACACCCGCAGACACGTACGTAGAGAACACACACACACACACACACACACACACAGAACCTCTCAACACGCACACGGCACAACACAGAGAACAACGCACACCTCAAACATCGCAGGGCAGAAGAGCGCACAATTCACGCAAATCACACTGCAATGAGCACACACAATGCACACCAGGAGGCACGCAAACAAGCACAGCCACACACACAGACCACACACATCTCACATCACACGCAGAACTCAACCAAACACACACACAACCTCTCAAACGCAGCCAAGCACAAATCCCAATCACACACGCAAAACAGACACACCACATACAAAACCAAGTGCGACACACACACACACACACACACACACACACACAAAACCAACGAAAACCCACGTAGCGCACACTTCACACACCACGCATCGCACGCACGACCACGCACAGACAACCCACGCTCACGTCCATGCACACGGGCTGCACTGTGCAGCGCGTACACACACAGAACCCAGAGTGTATCAACACAAGTCACAGGACGCACACCAGACACGTCGAAGCACGCAGCTGCTCACAACACACGCCAGCGACATTTCGCAGAGTACCCACAGCACACACAATGAGGCACAGGAAACAAGCACAACCACACAGACAACCAGTTTCAAATCACACACGTAACACACACGCAACCACTCAAACACAGCAACACCTCAGTCACAGTCGCAGACGCACGAAACGCGCAAAACCCTCTCAGACATAAAGGCGAAACGCACAACCAACAGAGGAGACAGCATACCTTTCATTTCACACACTACACGCTACGCACACAACCACGTAGAGACAACACCACCCAGACAGCCTCACACAGGAGCGCAGAACGGAACACACACTACACAGAAGCATGACACACACCGGACACATCCACATCAAGGCACATAACTGCTCACAATACACATGAAATTCATTGCACAGATGCCCTACTGCAGCACACCATGAGACATACTAAAACAAGCACAACCACACGCGGCCAGCACATCCCTCATCATGCGCATAACACGCGCAGCCGAACGTCACCTCAACCGCTTGGTGCTGCCGGCTTTTCAACCTGTTGAACAGAACGCCCACACGTCCTGCTTCCAATGCCCGTACAGAAAGCAACTTGCCCTGCCTCTTCCCCTGAGGCTGGGCAGAAGACCTCGTCATAGTAGTCTTGTGCCTGGGAGTGTGAATACATATCAGAAGCTCGCCTTCACACAGCAGTGTTTAGCCGCCAATCTGGATATGGCTGAGCAGCCGATCACGTGGGCTGAGCCGGCAGCGTCAGGGCCTTCTCTGCAGGACAACAGCTCTGCGGCTCAGGGCCCATCTGCCACCAGGCTCTGGAGCAGCTTGCACACACATGTCTCTTGCTGACACGATGCCTGGGGACTGAAGCCGACGGGCACTTAGTTTTCAATGCTCAGACTGTGGCATGGGAGATCGGCTCACATACCCCACGGACCAACCTGGGCATCTCTGAAGCAGCCACATAGTCGCAGGAAAAGCGACTTTTTAAGTTTCCACGCGAAATTCGTTGCATGCGGGCATTTCCCTTACAGCCGGGCTTCCTCGGCAAGGCCTCACGCTAGGGGGCCACACAAGCGAGCACCCCCGCCGCTCAGCGAAAGGGAGCTCTACGCGGCAGAGTCCACGCGGGCACTTAGAGTGCAGGCACGCGGGACAGACGTGGAAAGCACACGACAAGGTAAATTCGTTGTATGCGGGCATTCCCCCCGACAGCCAGGCCGCACGTCGATGGCCACACAAGCGAGTGCCCGGCACTCAGCAAAAGAGAGCTCTACGCAGGAGGAGACTTCACTCAGGTGCCTGGAGTGCAGGCACACGGGACACACACGGAAAGCGTGTAGCAAGCTCAGTTTCCGAGCAAAGCTGACTTGCCTCCACTGCTGCTTCCTTCAGAGCATCTCGTTCTGCAACTTCCTAGTGTGTCTAGTGCGAAGGCCTCATCGCAGCCCACTTACGCCCTCGAGATAAAGGGCGTACAGAGAAGACCGCCTTCTACTGCAATGTTTACTCTTTTCCTCATCCCCTAGGAGAATATTGCACGCAAGGCGAAAGCAGCCTGGTATTCTCTCGGGGAGGGAGGGGTCGCCTCAGTGCACGGTGAGTCGTTTCCCCAGCAAAGTCTGGCATAAGGCTCTCTCTCCTGCAGCAGTTTCTGACACGTTCCGACAAAGGCATCTTCAGGGCCTTGCGATGAAATGGGTGAGGGGGCTTTTTTGCGTCCTCAGGGGAAAAGGCCCGCCTGGAGGATTACGAACGTGTGGAGAGAACGGACAAGCACGAGAGGCGGTCTTCTGTGCACTTGAATGCACAAGTCCCTCAACACACAAACAGCACATCACACTCCACATCAAACCCCACCACACACCGAGAACATAACTGCACACCACCACACACGGGAACCACGGCTCTCGGAGGGAACACAACATAGCACGCACAGTGAGGCACACGGACCGAGATTGACCGTACACAGTACCCACATCACAAATTGCACTCACTACTCCAAGAGCCGACCACACGCACAAACTGTCAAACGCAACCACCCACATAGAAACCCACATGCGAAACGCACACAAACCACGACAGAAAGAACACCGAGTTCATGCAACGCCCATTTCACACACTACACACACCACTACAGACACACACAGCACGTACAGCGCGCAGAGCCTCACAGAATGCACAATGCCAAACACGCAACACATACACGAAGGTATCAGTCATAACACGCAAAATATCTCACTCAACTTGCAAAACGCACAGGCCACAGAACAGAGTAGAATACACACAACACAAACACAAATCACAGAACAACACATCACACGGCACACACAAGCATCACACACCGAAAGTAATAATATCGCAACTCATCACACACACAACTCAATAACATCAACAATGCAACAACACACACACAGAGCAACGCAACCACTGAACACCACACATAAAGCCACACGCAACACACACTCAAGGAGCAGCAAAACGCACACAACACCCGCAGACACGTACGTAGAGAACACACACACACACACACACACACACACACACACACACAGAACCTCTCAACACGCACACGGCACAACACAGAGAACAACGCACACCTCAAACATCGCAGGGCAGAAGAGCGCACAATTCACGCAAATCACACTGCAATGAGCACACACAATGCACACCAGGAGGCACGCAAACAAGCACAGCCACACACACAGACCACACACATCTCACATCACACGCAGAACTCAACCAAACACACACACAACCTCTCAAACGCAGCCAAGCACAAATCCCAATCACACACGCAAAACAGACACACCACATACAAAACCAAGTGCGACACACACACACACACACACACACACAAAACCAACGAAAACCCACGTAGCGCACACTTCACACACCACGCATCGCACGCACGACCACGCACAGACAACCCACGCTCACGTCCATGCACACGGGCTGCACTGTGCAGCGCGTACACACACAGAACCCAGAGTGTATCAACACAAGTCACAGGACGCACACCAGACACGTCGAAGCACGCAGCTGCTCACAACACACGCCAGCGACATTTCGCAGAGTACCCACAGCACACACAATGAGGCACAGGAAACAAGCACAACCACACAGACAACCAGTTTCAAATCACACACGTAACACACACGCAACCACTCAAACACAGCAACACCTCAGTCACAGTCGCAGACGCACGAAACGCGCAAAACCCTCTCAGACATAAAGGCGAAACGCACAACCAACAGAGGAGACAGCATACCTTTCATTTCACACACTACACGCTACGCACACAACCACGTAGAGACAACACCACCCAGACAGCCTCACACAGGAGCGCAGAACGGAACACACACTACACAGAAGCATGACACACACCGGACACATCCACATCAAGGCACATAACTGCTCACAATACACATGAAATTCATTGCACAGATGCCCTACTGCAGCACACCATGAGACATACTAAAACAAGCACAACCACACGCGGCCAGCACATCCCTCATCATGCGCATAACACGCGCAGCCGAACGTCACCTCAACCGCTTGGTGCTGCCGGCTTTTCAACCTGTTGAACAGAACGCCCACACGTCCTGCTTCCAATGCCCGTACAGAAAGCAACTTGCCCTGCCTCTTCCCCTGAGGCTGGGCAGAAGACCTCGTCATAGTAGTCTTGTGCCTGGGAGTGTGAATACATATCAGAAGCTCGCCTTCACACAGCAGTGTTTAGCCGCCAATCTGGATATGGCTGAGCAGCCGATCACGTGGGCTGAGCCGGCAGCGTCAGGGCCTTCTCTGCAGGACAACAGCTCTGCGGCTCAGGGCCCATCTGCCACCAGGCTCTGGAGCAGCTTGCACACACATGTCTCTTGCTGACACGATGCCTGGGGACTGAAGCCGACGGGCACTTAGTTTTCAATGCTCAGACTGTGGCATGGGAGATCGGCTCACATACCCCACGGACCAACCTGGGCATCTCTGAAGCAGCCACATAGTCGCAGGAAAAGCGACTTTTTAAGTTTCCACGCGAAATTCGTTGCATGCGGGCATTTCCCTTACAGCCGGGCTTCCTCGGCAAGGCCTCACGCTAGGGGGCCACACAAGCGAGCACCCCCGCCGCTCAGCGAAAGGGAGCTCTACGCGGCAGAGTCCACGCGGGCACTTAGAGTGCAGGCACGCGGGACAGACGTGGAAAGCACACGACAAGGTAAATTCGTTGTATGCGGGCATTCCCCCCGACAGCCAGGCCGCACGTCGATGGCCACACAAGCGAGTGCCCGGCACTCAGCAAAAGAGAGCTCTACGCAGGAGGAGACTTCACTCAGGTGCCTGGAGTGCAGGCACACGGGACACACACGGAAAGCGTGTAGCAAGCTCAGTTTCCGAGCAAAGCTGACTTGCCTCCACTGCTGCTTCCTTCAGAGCATCTCGTTCTGCAACTTCCTAGTGTGTCTAGTGCGAAGGCCTCATCGCAGCCCACTTACGCCCTCGAGATAAAGGGCGTACAGAGAAGACCGCCTTCTACTGCAATGTTTACTCTTTTCCTCATCCCCTAGGAGAATATTGCACGCAAGGCGAAAGCAGCCTGGTATTCTCTCAGGGAGGGAGGGGTCGCCTCAGTGCACGGTGAGTCGTTTCCCCAGCAAAGTCTGGCATAAGGCTCTCTCTCCTGCAGCAGTTTCTGACACGTTCCGACAAAGGCATCTTCAGGGCCTTGCGATGAAATGGGTGAGGGGGCTTTTTTGCGTCCTCAGGGGAAAAGGCCCGCCTGGAGGATTACGAACGTGTGGAGAGAACGGACAAGCACGAGAGGCGGTCTTCTGTGCACTTGAATGCACAAGTCCCTCAACACACAAACAGCACATCACACTCCACATCAAACCCCACCACACACCGAGAACATAACTGCACACCACCACACACGGGAACCACGGCTCTCGGAGGGAACACAACATAACACGCACAGTGAGGCACACGGACCGAGCTTGACCGTACACAGTACCCACATCACAAATTGCACTCACTACTCCAAGAGCCGACCACACGCACAAACTGTCAAACGCAACCACCCACATAGAAACCCACATGCGAAACGCACACAAACCACGACAGAAAGAACACCGAGTTCATGCAACGCCCATTTCACACACTACACACACCACTACAGACACACACAGCACGTACAGCGCGCAGAGCCTCACAGAATGCACAATGCCAAACACGCAACACATACACGAAGGTAGCAGTCATAACACGCAAAATATCTCACTCAACTTGCAAAACGCACAGGCCACAGAACAGAGTAGAATACACACAACACAAACACAAATCACAGAACAACACATCACACGGCACACACAAGCATCACACACCGAAAGTAATAATATCGCAACTCATCACACACACAACTCAATAACATCAACAATGCAACAACACACACACAGAGCAACGCAACCACTGCACACCACACATAAAGCCACACGCAACACACACTCAAGGAGCAGCCACAACGCACACAACACCCGCAGACACGTACGTAGAGAACACACACACACACACACACACACACACACACACAGAACCTCTCAACACGCACACGGCACAACACAGAGAACAATGCACACCTCAAACATCGCAGGGCAGAAGAGCGCACAATTCACGCAAATCACACTGCAATGAGCACACACAATGCACACCAGGAGGCACGCAAACAAGCACAGCCACACACACAGACCACACACATCTCACATCACACGCAGAACTCAACCAAACACACACACAACCTCTCAAACGCAGCCAAGCACAAATCCCAATCACACACGCAAAACAGACACACCACATACAAAACCAAGTGCGACACACACACACACACACACACACAAAACCAACGAAAACCCACGTAGCGCACACTTCACACACCACGCATCGCACGCACGACCACGCACAGACAACCCACGCTCACGTCCATGCACACGGGCTGCACTGTGCAGCGCGTACACACACAGAACCCAGAGTGTATCAACACAAGTCACAGGACGCACACCAGACACGTCGAAGCACGCAGCTGCTCACAACACACGCCAGCGACATTTCGCAGAGTACCCACAGCACACACAATGAGGCACAGGAAACAAGCACAACCACACAGACAACCAGTTTCAAATCACACACGTAACACACACGCAACCACTCAAACACAGCAACACCTCAGTCACAGTCGCAGACGCACGAAACGCGCAAAACCCTCTCAGACATAAAGGCGAAACGCACAACCAACAGAGGAGACAGCATACCTTTCATTTCACACACTACACACTACGCACACAACCACGTAGAGACAACACCACCCAGACAGCCTCACACAGGAGCGCAGAACGGAACACACACTACACAGAAGCATGACACACACCGGACACATCCACATCAAGGCACATAACTGCTCACAATACACATGAAATTCATTGCACAGATGCCCTACTGCAGCACACCATGAGACATACTAAAACAAGCACAACCACACGCGGCCAGCACATCCCTCATCATGCGCATAACACGCGCAGCCGAACGTCACCTCAACCGCTTGTTGCTGCCGGCTTTTCAACCTGTTGAACAGAACGCCCACATGTCCTGCTTCCAATGCCCGTACAGAAAGCAACTTGCCCTGCCTCTTCCCCTGAGGCTGGGCAGAAGACCTCGTCATAGTAGTCTTGTGCCTGGGAGTGTGAATACATATCAGAAGCTCGCCTTCACACAGCAGTGTTTAGCCGCCAATCTGGATATGGCTGAGCAGCCGATCACGTGGGCTGAGCCGGCAGCGTCAGGGCCTTCTCTGCAGGACAACAGCTCTGCGGCTCAGGGCCCATCTGCCACCAGGCTCTGGAGCAGCTTGCACACACATGTCTCTTGCTGACACGATGCCTGGGGACTGAAGCCGACGGGCACTTAGTTTTCAATGCTCAGACTGTGGCATGGGAGATCGGCTCACATACCCCACGGACCAACCTGGGCATCTCTGAAGCAGCCACATAGTCGCAGGAAAAGCGACTTTTTAAGTTTCCACGCGAAATTCGTTGCATGCGGGCATTTCCCTTACAGCCGGGCTTCCTCGGCAAGGCCTCACGCTAGGGGGCCACACAAGCGAGCACCCCCGCCGCTCAGCGAAAGGGAGCTCTACGCGGCAGAGTCCACGCGGGCACTTAGAGTGCAGGCACGCGGGACAGACGTGGAAAGCACACGACAAGGTAAATTCGTTGTATGCGGGCATTCCCCCCGACAGCCAGGCCGCACGTCGATGGCCACACAAGCGAGTGCCCGGCACTCAGCAAAAGAGAGCTCTACGCAGGAGGAGACTTCACTCAGGTGCCTGGAGTGCAGGCACACGGGACACACACGGAAAGCGTGTAGCAAGCTCAGTTTCCGAGCAAAGCTGACTTGCCTCCACTGCTGCTTCCTTCAGAGCATCTCGTTCTGCAACTTCCTAGTGTGTCTAGTGCGAAGGGCCTCATCGCAGCCCACTTACGCCCTCGAGATAAAGGGCGTACAGAGAAGACCGCCTTCTACTGCAATGTTTACTCTTTTCCTCATCCCCTAGGAGAATATTGCACGCAAGGCGAAAGCAGCCTGGTATTCTCTCAGGGAGGGAGGGGTCGCCTCAGTGCACGGTGAGTCGTTTCCCCAGCAAAGTCTGGCATAAGGCTCCTCTCTCCTGCAGCAGTTTCTGACACGTTCCGACAAAGGCATCTTCAGGGCCTTGCGATGAAATGGGTTGAGGGGGCTTTTATGCGTCCTCAGGGGAAAAGGCCCGCCTGGAGGATTACGAACGTGTGGAGAGAACGGACAAGCACGAGAGGCGGTCTTCTGTGCACTTGAATGCACAAGTCCCTCAACACACAAACAGCACATCACACTCCACATCAAACCCCACCACACACCGAGAACATAACTGCACACCACCACACACGGGAACCACGGCTCTCGGAGGGAACACAACATAACACGCACAGTGAGGCACACGGACCGAGCTTGACCGTACACAGTACCCACATCACAAATTGCACTCACTACTCCAAGAGCCGACCACACGCACAAACTGTCAAACGCAACCACCCACATAGAAACCCACATGCGAAACGCACACAAACCACGACAGAAAGAACACCGAGTTCATGCAACGCCCATTTCACACACTACACACACCACTCCAGACACACACAGCACGTACAGCGCGCAGAGCCTCACAGAATGCACAATGCCAAACACGCAACACATACACGAAGGTATCAGTCATAACACGCAAAATATCTCACTCAACTTGCAAAACGCACAGGCCACAGAACAGAGTAGAATACACACAACACAAACACAAATCACAGAACAACACATCACACGGCACACACAAGCATCACACACCGAAAGTAATAATATCGCAACTCATCACACACACAACTCAATAACATCAACAATGCAACAACACACACACAGAGCAACGCAACCACTGCCACACCACACATAAAGCCACACGCAACACACACTCAAGGAGCAGCCACAACGCACACAACACCCGCAGACACGTACGTAGAGAACACACACACACACACACACACACACACACAGAACCTCTCAACACGCACACGGCACAACACAGAGAACAACGCACACCTCAAACATCGCAGGGCAGAAGAGCGCACAATTCACGCAAATCACACTGCAATGAGCACACACAATGCACACCAGGAGGCACGCAAACAAGCACAGCCACACACACAGACCACACACATCTCACATCACACGCAGAACTCAACCAAACACACACACAACCTCTCAAACGCAGCCAAGCACAAATCCCAATCACACACGCAAAACAGACACACCACATACAAAACCAAGTGCGACACACACACACACACACACACACACACACAAAACCAACGAAAACCCACGTAGCGCACACTTCACACACCACGCATCGCACGCACGACCACGCACAGACAACCCACGCTCACGTCCATGCACACGGGCTGCACTGTGCAGCGCGTACACACACAGAACCCAGAGTGTATCAACACAAGTCACAGGACGCACACCAGACACGTCGAAGCACGCAGCTGCTCACAACACACGCCAGCGACATTTCGCAGAGTACCCACAGCACACACAATGAGGCACAGGAAACAAGCACAACCACACAGACAACCAGTTTCAAATCACACACGTAACACACACGCAACCACTCAAACACAGCAACACCTCAGTCAGAGTCGCAGACGCACGAAACGCGCAAAACCCTCTCAGACATAAAGGCGAAACGCACAACCAACAGAGGAGACAGCATACCTTTCATTTCACACACTACACGCTACGCACACAACCACGTAGAGACAACACCACCCAGACAGCCTCACACAGGAGCGCAGAACGGAACACACACTACACAGAAGCATGACACACACCGGACACATCCACATCAAGGCACATAACTGCTCACAATACACATGAAATTCATTGCACAGATGCCCTACTGCAGCACACCATGAGACATACTAAAACAAGCACAACCACACGCGGCCAGCACATCCCTCATCATGCGCATAACACGCGCAGCCGAACGTCACCTCAACCGCTTGGTGCTGCCGGCTTTTCAACCTGTTGAACAGAACGCCCACACGTCCTGCTTCCAATGCCCGTACAGAAAGCAACTTGCCCTGCCTCTTCCCCTGAGGCTGGGCAGAAGACCTCGTCATAGTAGTCTTGTGCCTGGGAGTGTGAATACATATCAGAAGCTCGCCTTCACACAGCAGTGTTTAGCCGCCAATCTGGATATGGCTGAGCAGCCGATCACGTGGGCTGAGCCGGCAGCGTCAGGGCCTTCTCTGCAGGACAACAGCTCTGCGGCTCAGGGCCCATCTGCCACCAGGCTCTGGAGCAGCTTGCACACACATGTCTCTTGCTGACACGATGCCTGGGGACTGAAGCCGACGGGCACTTAGTTTTCAATGCTCAGACTGTGGCATGGGAGATCGGCTCACATACCCCACGGACCAACCTGGGCATCTCTGAAGCAGCCACATAGTCGCAGGAAAAGCGACTTTTTAAGTTTCCACGCGAAATTCGTTGCATGCGGGCATTTCCCTTACAGCCGGGCTTCCTAGGCAAGGCCTCACGCTAGGGGGGCCACACAAGCGAGCACCCCCGCCGCTCAGCGAAAGGGAGCTCTACGCGGCAGAGTCCACGCGGGCACTTAGAGTGCAGGCACGCGGGACAGACGTGGAAAGCACACGACAAGGTAAATTCGTTGTATGCGGGCATTCCCCCCGACAGCCAGGCCGCACGTCGATGGCCACACAAGCGAGGGCCCGGCACTCAGCAAAAGAGAGCTCTACGCAGGAGGAGCCTTCACTCAGGTCCCTGGAGTGCAGGCACACGGGACACACACGGAAAGCGTGTAGCAAGCTCAGTTTCCGAGCAAAGCTGACTTGCCTCCACTGCTGCTTCCTTCAGAGCATCTCGTTCTGCAACTTCCTAGTGTGTCTAGTGCGAAGGCCTCATCGCAGCCCACTTACGCCCTCGAGATAAAGGGCGTACAGAGAAGACCGCCTTCTACTGCAATGTTTACTCTTTTTCCTCATCCCCTAGGAGAATATTGCACGCAAGGCGAAAGCAGCCTGGTATTCTCTCAGGGAGGGAGGGGTCGCCTCAGTGCACGGTGAGTCGTTTCCCCAGCAAAGTCTGGCATAAGGCTCTCTCTCCTGCAGCAGTTTCTGACACGTTCCGACAAAGGCATCTTCAGGGCCTTGCGATGAAATGGGTGAGGGGGCTTTTTTGCGTCCTCAGGGGAAAAGGCCCGCCTGGAGGATTACGAACGTGTGGAGAGAACGGACAAGCACGAGAGGCGGTCTTCTGTGCACTTGAATGCACAAGTCCCTCAACACACAAACAGCACATCACACTCCACATCAAACCCCACCACACACCGAGAACATAACTGCACACCACCACACACGGGAACCACGGCTCTCGGAGGGAACACAACATAACACGCACAGTGAGGCACACGGACCGAGCTTGACCGTACACAGTACCCACATCACAAATTGCACTCACTACTCCAAGAGCCGACCACACGCACAAACTGTCAAACGCAACCACCCACATAGAAACCCACATGCGAAACGCACACAAACCACGACAGAAAGAACACCGAGTTCATGCAACGCCCATTTCACACACTACACACACCACTCCAGACACACACAGCACGTACAGCGCGCAGAGCCTCACAGAATGCACAATGCCAAACACGCAACACATACACGAAGGTAGCAGTCATAACACGCAAAATATCTCACTCAACTTGCAAAACGCACAGGCCACAGAACAGAGTAGAATACACACAACACAAACACAAATCACAGAACAACACATCACACGGCACACACAAGCATCACACACCGAAAGTAATAATATCGCAACTCATCACACACACAACTCAATAACATCAACAATGCAACAACACACACACAGAGCAACGCAACCACTGCACACCACACATAAAGCCACACGCAACACACACTCAAGGAGCAGCCACAACGCACACAACACCCGCAGACACGTACGTAGAGAACACACACACACACACACACACACACACACACACACACACACACAGAACCTCTCAACACGCACACGGCACAACACAGAGAACAACGCACACCTCAAACATCGCAGGGCAGAAGAGCGCACAATTCACGCAAATCACACTGCAATGAGCACACACAATGCACACCAGGAGGCACGCAAACAAGCACAGCCACACACACAGACCACACACATCTCACATCACACGCAGAACTCAACCAAACACACACACAACCTCTCAAACGCAGCCAAGCACAAATCCCAATCACACACGCAAAACAGACACACCACATACAAAACCAAGTGCGACACACACACACACACACACACACACACACACAAAACCAACGAAAACCCACGTAGCGCACACTTCACACACCACGCATCACACGCACGACCACGCACAGACAACCCACGCTCACGTCCATGCACACGGGCTGCACTGTGCAGCGCGTACACACACAGAACCCAGAGTGTATCAACACAAGTCACAGGACGCACACCAGACACGTCGAAGCACGCAGCTGCTCACAACACACGCCAGCGACATTTCGGAAAGTTCACACAGCACAGACAATGAGGCACAGGAAACAAGCACAACCACACAGACAACCAGTTTCAAATCACACACGTAACACACACGCAACCACTCAAACACAGCAACACCTCAGTCACAGTCGCAGACGCACGAAACGCGCAAAACCCTCTCAGACATAAAGGCGAAACGCACAACCAACAGAGGAGACAGCATACCTTTCATTTCACACACTACACGCTACGCACACAACCACGTAGAGACAACACCACCCAGACAGCCTCACACAGGAGCGCAGAACGGAACACACACTACACAGAAGCATGACACACACCGGACACATCCACATCAAGGCACATAACTGCTCACAATACACATGAAATTCATTGCACAGATGCCCTACTGCAGCACACCATGAGACATACTAAAACAAGCACAACCACACGCGGCCAGCACATCCCTCATCATGCGCATAACACGCGCAGCCGAACGTCACCTCAACCGCTTGGTGCTGCCGGCTTTTCAACCTGTTGAACAGAACGCCCACACGTCCTGCTTCCAATGCCCGTACAGAAAGCAACTTGCCCTGCCTCTTCCCCTGAGGCTGGGCAGAAGACCTCGTCATAGTAGTCTTGTGCCTGGGAGTGTGAATACATATCAGAAGCTCGCCTTCACACAGCAGTGTTTAGCCGCCAATCTGGATATGGCTGAGCAGCCGATCACGTGGGCTGAGCCGGCAGCGTCAGGGCCTTCTCTGCAGGACAACAGCTCTGCGGCTCAGGGCCCATCTGCCACCAGGCTCTGGAGCAGCTTGCACACACATGTCTCTTGCTGACACGATGCCTGGGGACTGAAGCCGACGGGCACTTAGTTTTCAATGCTCAGACTGTGGCATGGGAGATCGGCTCACATACCCCACGGACCAACCTGGGCATCTCTGAAGCAGCCACATAGTCGCAGGAAAAGCGACTTTTTAAGTTTCCACGCGAAATTCGTTGCATGCGGGCATTTCCCTTACAGCCGGGCTTCCTCGGCAAGGCCTCACGCTAGGGGGCCACACAAGCGAGCACCCCCGCCGCTCAGCGAAAGGGAGCTCTACGCGGCAGAGTCCACGCGGGCACTTAGAGTGCAGGCACGCGGGACAGACGTGGAAAGCACACGACAAGGTAAATTCGTTGTATGCGGGCATTCCCCCCGACAGCCAGGCCGCACGTCGATGGCCACACAAGCGAGTGCCCGGCACTCAGCAAAAGAGAGCTCTACGCAGGAGGAGACTTCACTCAGGTGCCTGGAGTGCAGGCACACGGGACACACACGGAAAGCGTGTAGCAAGCTCAGTTTCCGAGCAAAGCTGACTTGCCTCCACTGCTGCTTCCTTCAGAGCATCTCGTTCTGCAACTTCCTAGTGTGTCTAGTGCGAAGGCCTCATCGCAGCCCACTTACGCCCTCGAGATAAAGGGCGTACAGAGAAGACCGCCTTCTACTGCAATGTTTACTCTTTTCCTCATCCCCTAGGAGAATATTGCACGCAAGGCGAAAGCAGCCTGGTATTCTCTCAGGGAGGGAGGGGTCGCCTCAGTGCACGGTGAGTCGTTTCCCCAGCAAAGTCTGGCATAAGGCTCTCTCTCCTGCAGCAGTTTCTGACACGTTCCGACAAAGGCATCTTCAGGGCCTTGCGATGAAATGGGTGAGGGGGCTTTTTTGCGTCCTCAGGGGAAAAGGACCGCCTGGAGGATTACGAACGTGTGGAGAGAACGGACAAGCACGAGAGGCGGTCTTCTGTGCACTTGAATGCACAAGTCCCTCAACACACAAACAGCACATCACACTCCACATCAAACCCCACCACACACCGAGAACATAACTGCACACCACCACACACGGGAACCACGGCTCTCGGAGGGAACACAACATAACACGCACAGTGAGGCACACGGACCGAGCTTGACCGTACACAGTACCCACATCACAAATTGCACTCACTACTCCAAGAGCCGACCACACGCACAAACTGTCAAACGCAACCACCCACATAGAAACCCACATGCGAAACGCACACAAACCACGACAGAAAGAACACCGAGTTCATGCAACGCCCATTTCACACACTACACACACCACTCCAGACACACACAGCGCGTACAGCGCGCAGAGCCTCACAGAATGCACAATGCCAAACACGCAACACATACACGAAGGTATCAGTCATAACACGCAAAATATCTCACTCAACTTGCAAAACGCACAGGCCACAGAACAGAGTAGAATACACACAACACAAACACAAATCACAGAACAACACATCACACGGCACACACAAGCATCACACACCGAAAGTAATAATATCGCAACTCATCACACACACAACTCAATAACATCAACAATGCAACAACACACACACAGAGCAACGCAACCACTGCACACCACACATAAAGCCACACGCAACACACACTCAAGGAGCAGCCACAACGCACACAACACCCGCAGACACGTACGTAGAGAACACACACACACACACACACACACACACAGAACCTCTCAACACGCACACGGCACAACACAGAGAACAACGCACACCTCAAACATCGCAGGGCAGAAGAGCGCACAATTCACGCAAATCACACTGCAATGAGCACACACAATGCACACCAGGAGGCACGCAAACAAGCACAGCCACACACACAGACCACACACATCTCACATCACACGCAGAACTCAACCAAACACACACACAACCTCTCAAACGCAGCTCAAGCACAAATCCCAATCACACACACAAAACAGACACCCCACATACAAAACCAAGTGCGACACACACACACACACACACACACACACACAAAACCAACGAAAACCCACGTAGCGCACACTTCACACACCACGCATCACACGCACGACCACGCACAGACAACCCACGCTCACGTCCATGCACACGGGCTGCACTGTGCAGCGCGTACACACACAGAACCCAGAGTGTATCAACACAAGTCACAGGACGCACACCAGACACGTCGAAGCACGCAGCTGCTCACAACACACGCCAGCGAACATTTCGCAGAGTACCCACAGCACACACAATGAGGCACAGGAAAACAAGCACAACCTACACAGACAACCAGTTTCAAATCACACACGTAACACACACGCAACCACTCAAACACAGCAACACCTCAGTCACAGTCGCAGACGCACGAAACGCGGCAAAACCCTCTCAGACATAAAGGCGAAACGCACAACCAACAGAGGAGACAGCATACCTTTCATTTCACACACTACACACTTATGCACACAACCACGTAGAGACAACACCACCCAGACAGCCTCACACAGGAGCGCAGAACGGAACACACACTACACAGAAGCATGGACACACACCGGACACATCCACATCAAGGCACATAACTGCTCACAATACACATGAAATTCATTGCACAGATGCCCTACTGCAGCACACCATGAGACATACTAAAACAAGCACAACCACACGCGGCCAGCACATCCCTCATCATGCGCATAACACGCGCAGCAGACCGACGTCACCTCAACCCGCTTCGTGCTGCCGGCTTTTCAACCTGTTGAACAGAACGCCCACACGTCCTGCTTCCAATGCCCGTACAGAAAGCAACTTGCCCTGCCTCTTCCCCTGAGGCTGGGCAGAAGACCTCGTCATAGTAGTCTTGTGCCTGGGAGTGTGAATACATATCAGAAGCTCGCCTTCACACAGCAGTGTTTAGCCGCCAATCTGGATATGGCTGAGCAGCCGATCACGTGGGCTGAGCCGGCAGCGTCAGGGCCTTCTCTGCAGGACAACAGCTCTGCGGCTCAGGGCCCATCTGCCACCAGGCTCTGGAGCAGCTTGCACACACATGTCTCTTGCTGACACGATGCCTGGGGACTGAAGCCGACGGGCACTTAGTTTTCAATGCTCAGACTGTGGCATGGGAGATCGGCTCACATACCCCACGGACCAACCTGGGCATCTCTGAAGCAGCCACATAGTCGCAGGAAAAGCGACTTTTTAAGTTTCCACGCGAAATTCGTTGCATGCGGGCATTTCCCTTACAGCCGGGCTTCCTCGGCAAGGCCTCACGCTAGGGGGCCACACAAGCGAGCACCCCCGCCGCTCAGCGAAAGGGAGCTCTACGTGGCAGAGTCCACGCGGGCACTTAGAGTGCAGGCACGCGGGACAGACGTGGAAAGCACACGACAAGGTAAATTCGTTGTATGCGGGCATTCCCCCCCGACAGCCAGGCCGCACGTCGATGGCCACACAAGCGAGTGCCCGGCACTCAGCAAAAGAGAGCTCTACGCAGGAGGAGACTTCACTCAGGTGCCTGGAGTGCAGGCACACGGGACACACACGGAAAGCGTGTAGCAAGCTCAGTTTCCGAGCAAAGCTGACTTGCCTCCACTGCTGCTTCCTTCAGAGCATCTCGTTCTGCAACTTCCTAGTGTGTCTAGTGCGAAGGCCTCATCGCAGCCCACTTACGCCCTCGAGATAAAGGGCGTACAGAGAAGACCGCCTTCTACTGCAATGTTTACTCTTTTCCTCATCCCCTAGGAGAATATTGCACGCAAGGCGAAAGCAGCCTGGTATTCTCTCAGGGAGGGAGGGGTCGCCTCAGTGCACGGTGAGTCGTTTCCCCAGCAAAGTCTGGCATAAGGCTCTCTCTCCTGCAGCAGTTTCTGACACGTTCCGACAAAGGCATCTTCAGGGCCTTGCGATGAAATGGGTGAGGGGGCTTTTTTGCGTCCTCAGGGGAAAAGGACCGCCTGGAGGATTACGAACGTGTGGAGAGAACGGACAAGCACGAGAGGCGGTCTTCTGTGCACTTGAATGCACAAGTCCCTCAACACACAAACAGCACATCACACTCCACATCAAACCCCACCACACACCGAGAACATAACTGCACACCACCACACACGGGAACCACGGCTCTCGGAGGGAACACAACATAACACGCACAGTGAGGCACACGGACCGAGCTTGACCGTACACAGTACCCACATCACAAATTGCACTCACTACTCCAAGAGCCGACCACACGCACAAACTGTCAAACGCAACCACCCACATAGAAACCCACATGCGAAACGCACACAAACCACGACAGAAAGAACACCGAGTTCATGCAACGCCCATTTCACACACTACACACACCACTCCAGACACACACAGCGCGTACAGCGCGCAGAGCCTCACAGAATGCACAATGCCAAACACGCAACACATACACGAAGGTATCAGTCATAACACGCAAAATATCTCACTCAACTTGCAAAACGCACAGGCCACAGAACAGAGTAGAATACACACAACACAAACACAAATCACAGAACAACACATCACACGGCACACACAAGCATCACACACCGAAAGTAATAATATCGCAACTCATCACACACACAACTCAATAACATCAACAATGCAACAACACACACACAGAGCAACGCAACCACTGCACACCACACATAAAGCCACACGCAACACACACTCAAGGAGCAGCCACAACGCACACAACACCCGCAGACACGTACGTAGAGAACACACACACACACACACACACACACACACAGAACCTCTCAACACGCACACGGCACAACACAGAGAACAACGCACACCTCAAACATCGCAGGGCAGAAGAGCGCACAATTCACGCAAATCACACTGCAATGAGCACACACAATGCACACCAGGAGGCACGCAAACAAGCACAGCCACACACACAGACCACACACATCTCACATCACACGCAGAACTCAACCAAACACACACACAACCTCTCAAACGCAGCCAAGCACAAATCCCAATCACACACGCAAAACAGACACACCACATACAAAACCAAGTGCGACACACACACACACACACACACACACACACAAAACCAACGAAAACCCACGTAGCGCACACTTCACACACCACGCATCGCACGCACGACCACGCACAGACAACCCACGCTCACGTCCATGCACACGGGCTGCACTGTGCAGCGCGTACACACACAGAACCCAGAGTGTATCAACACAAGTCACAGGACGCACACCAGACACGTCGAAGCACGCAGCTGCTCACAACACACGCCAGCGACATTTCGCAGAGTACCCACAGCACACACAATGAGGCACAGGAAACAAGCACAACCACACAGACAACCAGTTTCAAATCACACACGTAACACACACGCAACCACTCAAACACAGCAACACCTCAGTCACAGTCGCAGACGCACGAAACGCGCAAAACCCTCTCAGACATAAAGGCGAAACGCACAACCAACAGAGGAGACAGCATACCTTTCATTTCACACACTACACGCTACGCACACAACCACGTAGAGACAACACCACCCAGACAGCCTCACACAGGAGCGCAGAACGGAACACACACTACACAGAAGCATGACACACACCGGACACATCCACATCAAGGCACATAACTGCTCACAATACACATGAAATTCATTGCACAGATGCCCTACTGCAGCACACCATTGAGACATACTAAAACAAGCACAACCACACGCGGCCAGCACATCCCTCATCATGCGCATAACACGCGCAGCCGAACGTCACCTCAACCGCTTGGTGCTGCCGGCTTTTCAACCTGTTGAACAGAACGCCCACACGTCCTGCTTCCAATGCCCGTACAGAAAGCAACTTGCCCTGCCTCTTCCCCTGAGGCTGGGCAGAAGACCTCGTCATAGTAGTCTTGTGCCTGGGAGTGTGAATACATATCAGAAGCTCGCCTTCACACAGCAGTGTTTAGCCGCCAATCTGGATATGGCTGAGCAGCCGATCACGTGGGCTGAGCCGGCAGCGTCAGGGCCTTCTCTGCAGGACAACAGCTCTGCGGCTCAGGGCCCATCTGCAACCAGGCTCTGGAGCAGCTTTGCACACACATGTCTCTTGCTGACACGATGCCTGGGGACTGAAGCCGACGGGCACTTAGTTTTCAATGCTCAGACTGTGGCATGGGAGATCGGCTCACATACCCCACGGACCAACCTGGGCATCTCTGAAGCAGCCACATAGTCGCAGGAAAAGCGACTTTTTAAGTTTCCAAGCGAAATTCGTTGCATGCAGGCATTTCCCTTACAGCCGGGCTTCCTCGGCAAGGCCTCACGCTAGGGGGCCACACAAGCGAGCACCCCCGCCGCTCAGCGAAAGGGAGCTCTACGCGGCAGAGTCCACGCGGGCACTTAGAGTGCAGGCACGCGGGAGAGACGTGGAAAGCACACGACAAGGTAAATTCGTTGTATGCGGGCATTCCCCCCGACAGCCAGGCCGCACGTCGATGGCCACACAAGCGAGTGCCCGGCACTCAGCAAAAGAGAGCTCTACGCAGGAGGAGACTTCACTCAGGTGCCTGGAGTGCAGGCACACGGGACACACACGGAAAGCGTGTAGCAAGCACAGTTTCCGAGCAAAGCTGACTTGCCTCCACTGCTGCTTCCTTCAGAGCATCTCGTTCTGCAACTTCCTAGTGTGTCTAGTGCGAAGGCCTCATCGCAGCCCACTTACGCCCTCGAGATAAAGGGCGTACAGAGAAGACCGCCTTCTACTGCAATGTTTACTCTTTTCCTCATCCCCTAGGAGATATATTGCACGCAAGGCGAAAGCAGCCTGGTATTCTCTCGGGGAGGGAGGGGTCGCCTCAGTGCACAGTGAGGTCGTTTCCCCAGCAAAGTCTGGCATAAGGCTCTCTCTCCTGCAGCAGTTTCTGACACGTTCCGACAAAGGCATCTTCAGGGCCTTGCGATGAAATGGGTGAGGGGGGCTTTTATGCGTCCTCAGGGGAAAAGGGCCCGCCTGGAGGATTACGAACGTGTGGAGAGACACGGACAAGCACGAGAGGCGGTCTTCTGTGCACTTGAATGCACAAGTCCCTCAACACACAAACAGCACATCACACTCCACATCAAACCCCACCACACACCGAGAACATAACTGCACACCACCACACACGGGAACCACGGCTCTTGGAGGGGAACACAACAGAACACGCACAGTGAGGCACACGGACCCGAGCTTGGACCGGTACACAGTACCCACATCACAAATTGCCACTCACTACTCCAAGAGCCGACCACACGCACAAACTGTCAAACGCCAACCACCCACATAGAAACCCACATGCGAAACGCACACAAACCACGACAGAAAGAACACCGAGTTCATGCAACGCCCATTTCACACACTACACACACCACTCCAGACCACACACAGCACGTACAGCGCGCAGAGCCTCACAGAATGCGCAATGCCAAACACGCAACACATACACGAAGGTATCAGTCATAACACGCAAAATATCTCACTCAACTTGCAAAACGCACAGGCCACAGAACAGAGTAGAATACACACAACACAAACACAAATGCACAGAACAACACATCACACGGCACACACAAGCATCACACACCGAAAGTAATAATATCGCAACTCATCACACACACAACTCAATAACATCAGACAATGCAACAACACACACACAGAGCAACGCAACCACTGCACACCACACATAAAGCCCACACGCAACACACACTCAAGGAGCAGCCACAACGCACACAACACCCGCAGACACGTACGTAGAGAACACACACACACACACACACACACACACACAGAACCTCTCAACACGCACACGGCACAACACAGAGAACAACGCACACCTCAAACATCGCACGGCACAAGAGCGCACAATTCACCCAAATCACACTGCAATGAGCACACACAATGCACACCAGGAGGCACCCAAACAAGCACAGCCACACACACAGACCACACACATCTCACATCACACGCACAACTCAACCAAACCACACACACAACCTCTCAAACGCAGCCAAGCACAAATCCCAATCACACACGCAAAACAGACACACCACATACAAAACCAAGTGCGACACACACACACACACACACACACACACACAAAACCCAACGAAAACCCACGTAGCGCACACTTCACACACCACGCATCGCACGCACGACCACGCACAGACAACCCACGCTCACGTCCATGCACACGGGCTGCACTGTGCAGCGCGTACACACACAGAACCCAGAGTGTATCAACACAAGTCACAGGACGCACACCAGACACGTCGAAGCACGCAGCTGCTCACAACACACGCCAGCGACATTTCGCAGAGTACCCACAGCACACACAATGAGGCACAGGAAACAAGCACAACCACACAGACAACCAGTTTCAAATCACACACGTAACACACACGCAACCACTCAAACACAGCAACACCTCAGTCACAGTCGCAGACGCACGAAACGCGCAAAACCCTCTCAGACATAAAGGCGAAACGCACAACCAACAGAGGAGACAGCATACCTTTCATTTCACACACTACACGCTACGCACACAACCACGTAGAGACAACACCACCCAGACAGCCTCACACAGGAGCGCAGAACGGAACACACACTACACAGAAGCATGACACACACCGGACACATCCACATCAAGGCACATAACTGCTCACAATACACATGAAATTCATTGCACAGATGCCCTACTGCAGCACACCATGAGACATACTAAAACAAGCACAACCACACGCGGCCAGCACATCCCTCATCATGCGCATAACACGCGCAGCCGAACGTCACCTCAACCGCTTGGTGCTGCCGGCTTTTCAACCTGTTGAACAGAACGCCCACACGTCCTGCTTCCAATGCCCGTACAGAAAGCAACTTGCCCTGCCTCTTCCCCTGAGGCTGGGCAGAAGACCTCGTCATAGTAGTCTTGTGCCTGGGAGTGTGAATACATATCAGAAGCTCGCCTTCACACAGCAGTGTTTAGCCGCCAATCTGGATATGGCTGAGCAGCCGATCACGTGGGCTGAGCCGGCAGCGTCAGGGCCTTCTCTGCAGGACAACAGCTCTGCGGCTCAGGGCCCATCTGCCACCAGGCTCTGGAGCAGCTTGCACACACATGTCTCTTGCTGACACGATGCCTGGGGACTGAAGCCGACGGGCACTTAGTTTTCAATGCTCAGACTGTGGCATGGGAGATCGGCTCACATACCCCACGGACCAACCTGGGCATCTCTGAAGCAGCCACATAGTCGCAGGAAAAGCGACTTTTTAAGTTTCCACGCGAAATTCGTTGCATGCGGGCATTTCCCTTACAGCCGGGCTTCCTCGGCAAGGCCTCACGCTAGGGGGCCACACAAGCGAGCACCCCCGCCGCTCAGCGAAAGGGAGCTCTACGCGGCAGAGTCCACGCGGGCACTTAGAGTGCAGGCACGCGGGACAGACGTGGAAAGCACACGACAAGGTAAATTCGTTGTATGCGGGCATTCCCCCCGACAGCCAGGCCGCACGTCGATGGCCACACAAGCGAGTGCCCGGCACTCAGCAAAAGAGAGCTCTACGCAGGAGGAGACTTCACTCAGGTGCCTGGAGTGCAGGCACACGGGACACACACGGAAAGCGTGTAGCAAGCTCAGTTTCCGAGCAAAGCTGACTTGCCTCCACTGCTGCTTCCTTCAGAGCATCTCGTTCTGCAACTTCCTAGTGTGTCTAGTGCGAAGGCCTCATCGCAGCCCACTTACGCCCTCGAGATAAAGGGCGTACAGAGAAGACCGCCTTCTACTGCAATGTTTACTCTTTTCCTCATCCCCTAGGAGAATATTGCACGCAAGGCGAAAGCAGCCTGGTATTCTCTCAGGGAGGGAGGGGTCGCCTCAGTGCACGGTGAGTCGTTTCCCCAGCAAAGTCTGGCATAAGGCTCTCTCTCCTGCAGCAGTTTCTGACACGTTCCGACAAAGGCATCTTCAGGGCCTTGCGATGAAATGGGTTGAGGGGGCTTTTATGCGTCCTCAGGGGAAAAGGCCCGCCTGGAGGATTACGAACGTGTGGAGAGAACGGACAAGCACGAGAGGCGGTCTTCTGTGCACTTGAATGCACAAGTCCCTCAACACACAAACAGCACATCACACTCCACATCAAACCCCACCACACACCGAGAACATAACTGCACACCACCACACACGGGAACCACGGCTCTCGGAGGGAACACAACATAACACGCACAGTGAGGCACACGGACCGAGCTTGACCGTACACAGTACCCACATCACAAATTGCACTCACTACTCCAAGAGCCGACCACACGCACAAACTGTCAAACGCAACCACCCACATAGAAACCCACATGCGAAACGCACACAAACCACGACAGAAAGAACACCGAGTTCATGCAACGCCCATTTCACACACTACACACACCACTCCAGACACACACAGCACGTACAGCGCGCAGAGCCTCACAGAATGCACAATGCCAAACACGCAACACATACACGAAGGTATCAGTCATAACACGCAAAATATCTCACTCAACTTGCAAAACGCACAGGCCACAGAACAGAGTAGAATACACACAACACAAACACAAATCACAGAACAACACATCACACGGCACACACAAGCATCACACACCGAAAGTAATAATATCGCAACTCATCACACACACAACTCAATAACATCAACAATGCAACAACACACACACAGAGCAACGCAACCACTGCACACCACACATAAAGCCACACGCAACACACACTCAAGGAGCAGCCACAACGCACACAACACCCGCAGACACGTACGTAGAGAACACACACACACACACACACACACACACACACAGAACCTCTCAACACGCACACGGCACAACACAGAGAACAACGCACACCTCAAACATCGCAGGGCAGAAGAGCGCACAATTCACGCAAATCACACTGCAATGAGCACACACAATGCACACCAGGAGGCACGCAAACAAGCACAGCCACACACACAGACCACACACATCTCACATCACACGCAGAACTCAACCAAACACACACACAACCTCTCAAACGCAGCCAAGCACAAATCCCAATCACACACGCAAAACAGACACACCACATACAAAACCAAGTGCGACACACACACACACACACACACACACACACAAAACCAACGAAAACCCACGTAGCGCACACTTCACACACCACGCATCGCACGCACGACCACGCACAGACAACCCACGCTCACGTCCATGCACACGGGCTGCACTGTGCAGCGCGTACACACACAGAACCCAGAGTGTATCAACACAAGTCACAGGACGCACACCAGACACGTCGAAGCACGCAGCTGCTCACAACACACGCCAGCGACATTTCGCAGAGTACCCACAGCACACACAATGAGGCACAGGAAACAAGCACAACCACACAGACAACCAGTTTCAAATCACACACGTAACACACACGCAACCACTCAAACACAGCAACACCTCAGTCACAGTCGCAGACGCACGAAACGCGCAAAACCCTCTCAGACATAAAGGCGAAACGCACAACCAACAGAGGAGACAGCATACCTTTCATTTCACACACTACACGCTACGCACACAACCACGTAGAGACAACACCACCCAGACAGCCTCACACAGGAGCGCAGAACGGAACACACACTACACAGAAGCATGACACACACCGGACACATCCACATCAAGGCACATAACTGCTCACAATACACATGAAATTCATTGCACAGATGCCCTACTGCAGCACACCATGAGACATACTAAAACAAGCACAACCACACGCGGCCAGCACATCCCTCATCATGCGCATAACACGCGCAGCCGAACGTCACCTCAACCGCTTGGTGCTGCCGGCTTTTCAACCTGTTGAACAGAACGCCCACACGTCCTGCTTCCAATGCCCGTACAGAAAGCAACTTGCCCTGCCTCTTCCCCTGAGGCTGGGCAGAAGACCTCGTCATAGTAGTCTTGTGCCTGGGAGTGTGAATACATATCAGAAGCTCGCCTTCACACAGCAGTGTTTAGCCGCCAATCTGGATATGGCTGAGCAGCCGATCACGTGGGCTGAGCCGGCAGCGTCAGGGCCTTCTCTGCAGGACAACAGCTCTGCGGCTCAGGGCCCATCTGCCACCAGGCTCTGGAGCAGCTTGCACACACATGTCTCTTGCTGACACGATGCCTGGGGACTGAAGCCGACGGGCACTTAGTTTTCAATGCTCAGACTGTGGCATGGGAGATCGGCTCACATACCCCACGGACCAAC
Organism: Manis javanica; assembly: GCF_040802235.1. Classification (NCBI taxonomy): domain Eukaryota; kingdom Metazoa; phylum Chordata; class Mammalia; order Pholidota; family Manidae; genus Manis; species Manis javanica. Next base: position 109,304,634 of record NC_133161.1, read on the forward strand.
CTGGGCATCTCTGAAGCAGCCACATAGTCGCAGGAAAAGCGACTTTTTAAGTTTCCACGCGAAATTCGTTGCATGCGGGCATTTCCCTTACAGCCGGGCTTCCTCGGCAAGGCCTCACGCTAGGGGGCCACACAAGCGAGCACCCCCGCCGCTCAGCGAAAGGGAGCTCTACGCGGCAGAGTCCACGCGGGCACTTAGAGTGCAGGCACGCGGGACAGACGTGGAAAGCACACGACAAGGTAAATTCGTTGTATGCGGGCATTCCCCCCGACAGCCAGGCCGCACGTCGATGGCCACACAAGCGAGTGCCCGGCACTCAGCAAAAGAGAGCTCTACGCAGGAGGAGACTTCACTCAGGTGCCTGGAGTGCAGGCACACGGGACACACACGGAAAGCGTGTAGCAAGCTCAGTTTCCGAGCAAAGCTGACTTGCCTCCACTGCTGCTTCCTTCAGAGCATCTCGTTCTGCAACTTCCTAGTGTGTCTAGTGCGAAGGCCTCATCGCAGCCCACTTACGCCCTCGAGATAAAGGGCGTACAGAGAAGACCGCCTTCTACTGCAATGTTTACTCTTTTCCTCATCCCCTAGGAGAATATTGCACGCAAGGCGAAAGCAGCCTGGTATTCTCTCAGGGAGGGAGGGGTCGCCTCAGTGCACGGTGAGTCGTTTCCCCAGCAAAGTCTGGCATAAGGCTCTCTCTCCTGCAGCAGTTTCTGACACGTTCCGACAAAGGCATCTTCAGGGCCTTGCGATGAAATGGGTGAGGGGGCTTTTTTGCGTCCTCAGGGGAAAAGGCCCGCCTGGAGGATTACGAACGTGTGGAGAGAACGGACAAGCACGAGAGGCGGTCTTCTGTGCACTTGAATGCACAAGTCCCTCAACACACAAACAGCACATCACACTCCACATCAAACCCCACCACACACCGAGAACATAACTGCACACCACCACACACGGGAACCACGGCTCTCGGAGGGAACACAACATAACACGCACAGTGAGGCACACGGACCGAGCTTGACCGTACACAGTACCCACATCACAAATTGCACTCACTACTCCAAGAGCCGACCACACGCACAAACTGTCAAACGCAACCACCCACATAGAAACCCACATGCGAAACGCACACAAACCACGACAGAAAGAACACCGAGTTCATGCAACGCCCATTTCACACACTACACACACCACTCCAGACACACACAGCACGTACAGCGCGCAGAGCCTCACAGAATGCACAATGCCAAACACGCAACACATACACGAAGGTATCAGTCATAACACGCAAAATATCTCACTCAACTTGCAAAACGCACAGGCCACAGAACAGAGTAGAATACACACAACACAAACACAAATCACAGAACAACACATCACACGGCACACACAAGCATCACACACCGAAAGTAATAATATCGCAACTCATCACACACACAACTCAATAACATCAACAATGCAACAACACACACACAGAGCAACGCAACCACTGCACACCACACATAAAGCCACACGCAACACACACTCAAGGAGCAGCCACAACGCACACAACACCCGCAGACACGTACGTAGAGAACACACACACACACACACACACACACACACACACACACAGAACCTCTCAACACGCACACGGCACAACACAGAGAACAACGCACACCTCAAACATCGCAGGGCAGAAGAGCGCACAATTCACGCAAATCACACTGCAATGAGCACACACAATGCACACCAGGAGGCACGCAAACAAGCACAGCCACACACACAGACCACACACATCTCACATCACACGCAGAACTCAACCAAACACACACACAACCTCTCAAACGCAGCCAAGCACAAATCCCAATCACACACGCAAAACAGACACACCACATACAAAACCAAGTGCGACACACACACACACACACACACACACACACAAAACCAACGAAAACCCACGTAGCGCACACTTCACACACCACGCATCGCACGCACGACCACGCACAGACAACCCACGCTCACGTCCATGCACACGGGCTGCACTGTGCAGCGCGTACACACACAGAACCCAGAGTGTATCAACACAAGTCACAGGACGCACACCAGACACGTCGAAGCACGCAGCTGCTCACAACACACGCCAGCGACATTTCGCAGAGTACCCACAGCACACACAATGAGGCACAGGAAACAAGCACAACCACACAGACAGTTTCAAATCACACACGTAACACACACGCAACCACTCAAACACAGCAACACCTCAGTCACAGTCGCAGACGCACGAAACGCGCAAAACCCTCTCAGACATAAAGGCGAAACGCACAACCAACAGAGGAGACAGCATACCTTTCATTTCACACACTACACACTACGCACACAACCACGTAGAGACAACACCACCCAGACAGCCTCACACAGGAGCGCAGAACGGAACACACACTACACAGAAGCATGACACACACCGGACACATCCACATCAAGGCACATAACTGCTCACAATACACATGAAATTCATTGCACAGATGCCCTACTGCAGCACACCATGAGACATACTAAAACAAGCACAACCACACGCGGCCAGCACATCCCTCATCATGCGCATAACACGCGCAGCCGAACGTCACCTCAACCGCTTGGTGCTGCCGGCTTTTCAACCTGTTGAACAGAACGCCCACACGTCCTGCTTCCAATGCCCGTACAGAAAGCAACTTGCCCTGCCTCTTCCCCTGAGGCTGGGCAGAAGACCTCGTCATAGTAGTCTTGTGCCTGGGAGTGTGAATACATATCAGAAGCTCGCCTTCACACAGCAGTGTTTAGCCGCCAATCTGGATATGGCTGAGCAGCCGATCACGTGGGCTGAGCCGGCAGCGTCAGGGCCTTCTCTGCAGGACAACAGCTCTGCGGCTCAGGGCCCATCTGCCACCAGGCTCTGGAGCAGCTTGCACACACATGTCTCTTGCTGACACGATGCCTGGGGACTGAAGCCGACGGGCACTTAGTTTTCAATGCTCAGACTGTGGCATGGGAGATCGGCTCACATACCCCACGGACCAACCTGGGCATCTCTGAAGCAGCCACATAGTCGCAGGAAAAGCGACTTTTTAAGTTTCCACGCGAAATTCGTTGCATGCGGGCATTTCCCTTACAGCCGGGCTTCCTCGGCAAGGCCTCACGCTAGGGGGCCACACAAGCGAGCACCCCCGCCGCTCAGCGAAAGGGAGCTCTACGCGGCAGAGTCCACGCGGGCACTTAGAGTGCAGGCACGCGGGACAGACGTGGAAAGCACACGACAAGGTAAATTCGTTGTATGCGGGCATTCCCCCCGACAGCCAGGCCGCACGTCGATGGCCACACAAGCGAGTGCCCGGCACTCAGCAAAAGAGAGCTCTACGCAGGAGGAGACTTCACTCAGGTGCCTGGAGTGCAGGCACACGGGACACACACGGAAAGCGTGTAGCAAGCTCAGTTTCCGAGCAAAGCTGACTTGCCTCCACTGCTGCTTCCTTCAGAGCATCTCGTTCTGCAACTTCCTAGTGTGTCTAGTGCGAAGGCCTCATCGCAGCCCACTTACGCCCTCGAGATAAAGGGCGTACAGAGAAGACCGCCTTCTACTGCAATGTTTACTCTTTTCCTCATCCCCTAGGAGAATATTGCACGCAAGGCGAAAGCAGCCTGGTATTCTCTCAGGGAGGGAGGGGTCGCCTCAGTGCACGGTGAGTCGTTTCCCCAGCAAAGTCTGGCATAAGGCTCTCTCTCCTGCAGCAGTTTCTGACACGTTCCGACAAAGGCATCTTCAGGGCCTTGCGATGAAATGGGTGAGGGGGCTTTTTTGCGTCCTCAGGGGAAAAGGACCGCCTGGAGGATTACGAACGTGTGGAGAGAACGGACAAGCACGAGAGGCGGTCTTCTGTGCACTTGAATGCACAAGTCCCTCAACACACAAACAGCACATCACACTCCACATCAAACCCCACCACACACCGAGAACATAACTGCACACCACCACACACGGGAACCACGGCTCTCGGAGGGAACACAACATAACACGCACAGTGAGGCACACGGACCGAGCTTGACCGTACACAGTACCCACATCACAAATTGCACTCACTACTCCAAGAGCCGACCACACGCACAAACTGTCAAACGCAACCACCCACATAGAAACCCACATGCGAAACGCACACAAACCACGACAGAAAGAACACCGAGTTCATGCAACGCCCATTTCACACACTACACACACCACTCCAGACACACACAGCGCGTACAGCGCGCAGAGCCTCACAGAATGCACAATGCCAAACACGCAACACATACATGAAGGTATCAGTCATAACACGCAAAATATCTCACTCAACTTGCAAAACGCACAGGCCACAGAACAGAGTAGAATACACACAACACAAACACAAATCACAGAACAACACATCACACGGCACACACAAGCATCACACACCGAAAGTAATAATATCGCAACTCATCACACACACAACTCAATAACATCAACAATGCAACAACACACACACAGAGCAACGCAACCACTGCACACCACACATAAAGCCACACGCAACACACACTCAAGGAGCAGCCACAACGCACACAACACCCGCAGACACGTACGTAGAGAACACACACACACACACACACACACACACACAGAACCTCTCAACACGCACACGGCACAACACAGAGAACAACGCACACCTCAAACATCGCAGGGCAGAAGAGCGCACAATTCACGCAAATCACACTGCAATGAGCACACACAATGCACACCAGGAGGCACGCAAACAAGCACAGCCACACACACAGACCACACACATCTCACATCACACGCAGAACTCAACCAAACACACACACAACCTCTCAAACGCAGCCAAGCACAAATCCCAATCACACACGCAAAACAGACACACCACATACAAAACCAAGTGCGACACACACACACACACACACACACACACACAAAACCAACGAAAACCCACGTAGCGCACACTTCACACACCACGCATCGCACGCACGACCACGCACAGACAACCCACGCTCACGTCCATGCACACGGGCTGCACTGTGCAGCGCGTACACACACAGAACCCAGAGTGTATCAACACAAGTCACAGGACGCACACCAGACACGTCGAAGCACGCAGCTGCTCACAACACACGCCAGCGACATTTCGCAGAGTACCCACAGCACACACAATGAGGCACAGGAAACAAGCACAACCACACAGACAACCAGTTTCAAATCACACACGTAACACACACGCAACCACTCAAACACAGCAACACCTCAGTCACAGTCGCAGACGCACGAAACGCGCAAAACCCTCTCAGACATAAAGGCGAAACGCACAACCAACAGAGGAGACAGCATACCTTTCATTTCACACACTACACGCTACGCACACAACCACGTAGAGACAACACCACCCAGACAGCCTCACACAGGAGCGCAGAACGGAACACACACTACACAGAAGCATGACACACACCGGACACATCCACATCAAGGCACATAACTGCTCACAATACACATGAAATTCATTGCACAGATGCCCTACTGCAGCACACCATGAGACATACTAAAACAAGCACAACCACACGCGGCCAGCACATCCCTCATCATGCGCATAACACGCGCAGCCGAACGTCACCTCAACCGCTTGGTGCTGCCGGCTTTTCAACCTGTTGAACAGAACGCCCACACGTCCTGCTTCCAATGCCCGTACAGAAAGCAACTTGCCCTGCCTCTTCCCCTGAGGCTGGGCAGAAGACCTCGTCATAGTAGTCTTGTGCCTGGGAGTGTGAATACATATCAGAAGCTCGCCTTCACACAGCAGTGTTTAGCCGCCAATCTGGATATGGCTGAGCAGCCGATCACGTGGGCTGAGCCGGCAGCGTCAGGGCCTTCTCTGCAGGACAACAGCTCTGCGGCTCAGGGCCCATCTGCCACCAGGCTCTGGAGCAGCTTGCACACACATGTCTCTTGCTGACACGATGCCTGGGGACTGAAGCCGACGGGCACTTAGTTTTCAATGCTCAGACTGTGGCATGGGAGATCGGCTCACATACCCCACGGACCAACCTGGGCATCTCTGAAGCAGCCACATAGTCGCAGGAAAAGCGACTTTTTAAGTTTCCACGCGAAATTCGTTGCATGCGGGCATTTCCCTTACAGCCGGGCTTCCTCGGCAAGGCCTCACGCTAGGGGGCCACACAAGCGAGCACCCCCGCCGCTCAGCGAAAGGGAGCTCTACGCGGCAGAGTCCACGCGGGCACTTAGAGTGCAGGCACGCGGGAGAGACGTGGAAAGCACACGACAAGGTAAATTCGTTGTATGCGGGCATTCCCCCCGACAGCCAGGCCGCACGTCGATGGCCACACAAGCGAGTGCCCGGCACTCAGCAAAAGAGAGCTCTACGCAGGAGGAGACTTCACTCAGGTGCCTGGAGTGCAGGCACACGGGACACACACGGAAAGCGTGTAGCAAGCACAGTTTCCGAGCAAAGCTGACTTGCCTCCACTGCTGCTTCCTTCAGAGCATCTCGTTCTGCAACTTCCTAGTGTGTCTAGTGCGAAGGCCTCATCGCAGCCCACTTACGCCCTCGAGATAAAGGGCGTACAGAGAAGACCGCCTTCTACTGCAATGTTTACTCTTTTCCTCATCCCCTAGGAGAATATTGCACGCAAGGCGAAAGCAGCCTGGTATTCTCTCGGGGAGGGAGGGGTCGCCTCAGTGCACGGTGAGTCGTTTCCCCAGCAAAGTCTGGCATAAGGCTCTCTCTCCTGCAGCAGTTTCTGACACGTTCCGACAAAGGCATCTTCAGGGCCTTGCGATGAAATGGGTGAGGGGGCTTTTATGCGTCCTCAGGGGAAAAGGCCCGCCTGGAGGATTACGAACGTGTGGAGAGAACGGACAAGCACGAGAGGCGGTCTTCTGTGCACTTGAATGCACAAGTCCCTCAACACACAAACAGCACATCACACTCCACATCAAACCCCACCACACACCGAGAACATAACTGCACACCACCACACACGGGAACCACGGCTCTTGGAGGGAACACAACATAACACGCACAGTGAGGCACACGGACCGAGCTTGACCGTACACAGTACCCACATCACAAATTGCACTCACTACTCCAAGAGCCGACCACACGCACAAACTGTCAAACGCAACCACCCACATAGAAACCCACATGCGAAACGCACACAAACCACGACAGAAAGAACACCGAGTTCATGCAACGCCCATTTCACACACTACACACACCACTCCAGACACACACAGCACGTACAGCGCGCAGAGCCTCACAGAATGCGCAATGCCAAACACGCAACACATACACGAAGGTATCAGTCATAACACGCAAAATATCTCACTCAACTTGCAAAACGCACAGGCCACAGAACAGAGTAGAATACACACAACACAAACACAAATCACAGAACAACACATCACACGGCACACACAAGCATCACACACCGAAAGTAATAATATCGCAACTCATCACACACACAACTCAATAACATCAACAATGCAACAACACACACACAGAGCAACGCAACCACTGCACACCACACATAAAGCCACACGCAACACACACTCAAGGAGCAGCCACAACGCACACAACACCCGCAGACACGTACGTAGAGAACACACACACACACACACACACACACACACACACACACACAGAACCTCTCAACACGCACACGGCACAACACAGAGAACAACGCACACCTCAAACATCGCAGGGCAGAAGAGCGCACAATTCACGCAAATCACACTGCAATGAGCACACAATGCACACCAGGAGGCACGCAAACAAGCACAGCCACACACACAGACCACACACATCTCACATCACACGCAGAACTCAACCAAACACACACACAACCTCTCAAACGCAGCCAAGCACAAATCCCAATCACACACGCAAAACAGACACACCACATACAAAGCCAAGTGCGACACACACACACACACACACACACACACACAAAACCAACGAAAACCCACGTAGCGCACACTTCACACACCACGCATCGCACGCACGACCACGCACAGACAACCCACGCTCACGTCCATGCACACGGGCTGCACTGTGCAGCGCGTACACACACAGAACCCAGAGTGTATCAACACAAGTCACAGGACGCACACCAGACACGTCGAAGCACGCAGCTGCTCACAACACACGCCAGCGACATTTCGCAGAGTACCCACAGCACACACAATGAGGCACAGGAAACAAGCACAACCACACAGACAACCAGTTTCAAATCACACACGTAACACACACGCAACCACTCAAACACAGCAACACCTCAGTCACAGTCGCAGACGCACGAAACGCGCAAAACCCTCTCAGACATAAAGGCGAAACGCACAACCAACAGAGGAGACAGCATACCTTTCATTTCACACACTACACGCTACGCACACAACCACGTAGAGACAACACCACCCAGACAGCCTCACACAGGAGCGCAGAACGGAACACACACTACACAGAAGCATGACACACACCGGACACATCCACATCAAGGCACATAACTGCTCACAATACACATGAAATTCATTGCACAGATGCCCTACTGCAGCACACCATGAGACATACTAAAACAAGCACAACCACACGCGGCCAGCACATCCCTCATCATGCGCATAACACGCGCAGCCGAACGTCACCTCAACCGCTTGGTGCTGCCGGCTTTTCAACCTGTTGAACAGAACGCCCACACGTCCTGCTTCCAATGCCCGTACAGAAAGCAACTTGCCCTGCCTCTTCCCCTGAGGCTGGGCAGAAGACCTCGTCATAGTAGTCTTGTGCCTGGGAGTGTGAATACATATCAGAAGCTCGCCTTCACACAGCAGTGTTTAGCCGCCAATCTGGATATGGCTGAGCAGCCGATCACGTGGGCTGAGCCGGCAGCGTCAGGGCCTTCTCTGCAGGACAACAGCTCTGCGGCTCAGGGCCCATCTGCCACCAGGCTCTGGAGCAGCTTGCACACACATGTCTCTTGCTGACACGATGCCTGGGGACTGAAGCCGACGGGCACTTAGTTTTCAATGCTCAGACTGTGGCATGGGAGATCGGCTCACATACCCCACGGACCAACCTGGGCATCTCTGAAGCAGCCACATAGTCGCAGGAAAAGCGACTTTTTAAGTTTCCACGCGAAATTCGTTGCATGCGGGCATTTCCCTTACAGCCGGGCTTCCTCGGCAAGGCCTCACGCTAGGGGGCCACACAAGCGAGCACCCCCGCCGCTCAGCGAAAGGGAGCTCTACGCGGCAGAGTCCACGCGGGCACTTAGAGTGCAGGCACGCGGGACAGACGTGGAAAGCACACGACAAGGTAAATTCGTTGTATGCGGGCATTCCCCCCGACAGCCAGGCCGCACGTCGATGGCCACACAAGCGAGTGCCCGGCACTCAGCAAAAGAGAGCTCTACGCAGGAGGAGACTTCACTCAGGTGCCTGGAGTGCAGGCACACGGGACACACACGGAAAGCGTGTAGCAAGCTCAGTTTCCGAGCAAAGCTGACTTGCCTCCACTGCTGCTTCCTTCAGAGCATCTCGTTCTGCAACTTCCTAGTGTGTCTAGTGCGAAGGCCTCATCGCAGCCCACTTACGCCCTCGAGATAAAGGGCGTACAGAGAAGACCGCCTTCTACTGCAATGTTTACTCTTTTCCTCATCCCCTAGGAGAATATTGCACGCAAGGCGAAAGCAGCCTGGTATTCTCTCAGGGAGGGAGGGGTCGCCTCAGTGCACGGTGAGTCGTTTCCCCAGCAAAGTCTGGCATAAGGCTCTCTCTCCTGCAGCAGTTTCTGACACGTTCCGACAAAGGCATCTTCAGGGCCTTGCGATGAAATGGGTGAGGGGGCTTTTATGCGTCCTCAGGGGAAAAGGCCCGCCTGGAGGATTACGAACGTGTGGAGAGAACGGACAAGCACGAGAGGCGGTCTTCTGTGCACTTGAATGCACAAGTCCCTCAACACACAAACAGCACATCACACTCCACATCAAACCCCACCACACACCGAGAACATAACTGCACACCACCACACACGGGAACCACGGCTCTCGGAGGGAACACAACATAACACGCACAGTGAGGCACACGGACCGAGCTTGACCGTACACAGTACCCACATCACAAATTGCACTCACTACTCCAAGAGCCGACCACACGCACAAACTGTCAAACGCAACCACCCACATAGAAACCCACATGCGAAACGCACACAAACCACGACAGAAAGAACACCGAGTTCATGCAACGCCCATTTCACACACTACACACACCACTCCAGACACACACAGCACGTACAGCGCGCAGAGCCTCACAGAATGCACAATGCCAAACACGCAACACATACACGAAGGTATCAGTCATAACACGCAAAATATCTCACTCAACTTGCAAAACGCACAGGCCACAGAACAGAGTAGAATACACACAACACAAACACAAATCACAGAACAACACATCACACGGCACACACAAGCATCACACACCGAAAGTAATAATATCGCAACTCATCACACACACAACTCAATAACATCAACAATGCAACAACACACACACAGAGCAACGCAACCACTGCACACCACACATAAAGCCACACGCAACACACACTCAAGGAGCAGCCACAACGCACACAACACCCGCAGACACGTACGTAGAGAACACACACACACACACACACACACACACACAGAACCTCTCAACACGCACACGGCACAACACAGAGAACAACGCACACCTCAAACATCGCAGGGCAGAAGAGCGCACAATTCACGCAAATCACACTGCAATGAGCACACACAATGCACACCAGGAGGCACGCAAACAAGCACAGCCACACACACAGACCACACACATCTCACATCACACGCAGAACTCAACCAAACACACACACAACCTCTCAAACGCAGCCAAGCACAAATCCCAATCACACACGCAAAACAGACACACCACATACAAAACCAAGTGCGACACACACACACACACACACACACACACACAAAACCAACGAAAACCCACGTAGCGCACACTTCACACACCACGCATCGCACGCACGACCACGCACAGACAACCCACGCTCACGTCCATGCACACGGGCTGCACTGTGCAGCGCGTACACACACAGAACCCAGAGTGTATCAACACAAGTCACAGGACGCACACCAGACACGTCGAAGCACGCAGCTGCTCACAACACACGCCAGCGACATTTCGCAGAGTACCCACAGCACACACAATGAGGCACAGGAAACAAGCACAACCACACAGACAACCAGTTTCAAATCACACACGTAACACACACGCAACCACTCAAACACAGCAACACCTCAGTCACAGTCGCAGACGCACGAAACGCGCAAAACCCTCTCAGACATAAAGGCGAAACGCACAACCAACAGAGGAGACAGCATACCTTTCATTTCACACACTACACGCTACGCACACAACCACGTAGAGACAACACCACCCAGACAGCCTCACACAGGAGCGCAGAACGGAACACACACTACACAGAAGCATGACACACACCGGACACATCCACATCAAGGCACATAACTGCTCACAATACACATGAAATTCATTGCACAGATGCCCTACTGCAGCACACCATGAGACATACTAAAACAAGCACAACCACACGCGGCCAGCACATCCCTCATCATGCGCATAACACGCGCAGCCGAACGTCACCTCAACCGCTTGGTGCTGCCGGCTTTTCAACCTGTTGAACAGAACGCCCACACGTCCTGCTTCCAATGCCCGTACAGAAAGCAACTTGCCCTGCCTCTTCCCCTGAGGCTGGGCAGAAGACCTCGTCATAGTAGTCTTGTGCCTGGGAGTGTGAATACATATCAGAAGCTCGCCTTCACACAGCAGTGTTTAGCCGCCAATCTGGATATGGCTGAGCAGCCGATCACGTGGGCTGAGCCGGCAGCGTCAGGGCCTTCTCTGCAGGACAACAGCTCTGCGGCTCAGGGCCCATCTGCCACCAGGCTCTGGAGCAGCTTGCACACACATGTCTCTTGCTGACACGATGCCTGGGGACTGAAGCCGACGGGCACTTAGTTTTCAATGCTCAGACTGTGGCATGGGAGATCGGCTCACATACCCCACGGACCAACCTGGGCATCTCTGAAGCAGCCACATAGTCGCAGGAAAAGCGACTTTTTAAGTTTCCACGCGAAATTCGTTGCATGCGGGCATTTCCCTTACAGCCGGGCTTCCTCGGCAAGGCCTCACGCTAGGGGGCCACACAAGCGAGCACCCCCGCCGCTCAGCGAAAGGGAGCTCTACGCGGCAGAGTCCACGCGGGCACTTAGAGTGCAGGCACGCGGGACAGACGTGGAAAGCACACGACAAGGTAAATTCGTTGTATGCGGGCATTCCCCCCGACAGCCAGGCCGCACGTCGATGGCCACACAAGCGAGTGCCCGGCACTCAGCAAAAGAGAGCTCTACGCAGGAGGAGACTTCACTCAGGTGCCTGGAGTGCAGGCACACGGGACACACACGGAAAGCGTGTAGCAAGCTCAGTTTCCGAGCAAAGCTGACTTGCCTCCACTGCTGCTTCCTTCAGAGCATCTCGTTCTGCAACTTCCTAGTGTGTCTAGTGCGAAGGCCTCATCGCAGCCCACTTACGCCCTCGAGATAAAGGGCGTACAGAGAAGACCGCCTTCTACTGCAATGTTTACTCTTTTCCTCATCCCCTAGGAGAATATTGCACGCAAGGCGAAAGCAGCCTGGTATTCTCTCAGGGAGGGAGGGGTCGCCTCAGTGCACGGTGAGTCGTTTCCCCAGCAAAGTCTGGCATAAGGCTCTCTCTCCTGCAGCAGTTTCTGACACGTTCCGACAAAGGCATCTTCAGGGCCTTGCGATGAAATGGGTGAGGGGGCTTTTTTGCGTCCTCAGGGGAAAAGGCCCGCCTGGAGGATTACGAACGTGTGGAGAGAACGGACAAGCACGAGAGGCGGTCTTCTGTGCACTTGAATGCACAAGTCCCTCAACACACAAACAGCACATCACACTCCACATCAAACCCCACCACACACCGAGAACATAACTGCACACCACCACACACGGGAACCACGGCTCTCGGAGGGAACACAACATAGCACGCACAGTGAGGCACACGGACCGAGCTTGACCGTACACAGTACCCACATCACAAATTGCACTCACTACTCCAAGAGCCGACCACACGCACAAACTGTCAAACGCAACCACCCACATAGAAACCCACATGCGAAACGCACACAAACCACGACAGAAAGATCACCGAGTTCATGCAACGCCCATTTCACACACTACACACACCACTACAGACACACACAGCACGTACAGCGCGCAGAGCCTCACAGAATGCACAATGCCAAACACGCAACACATACACGAAGGTATCAGTCATAACACGCAAAATATCTCACTCAACTTGCAAAACGCACAGGCCACAGAACAGAGTAGAATACACACAACACAAACACAAATCACAGAACAACACATCACACGGCACACACAAGCATCACACACCGAAAGTAATAATATCGCAACTCATCACACACACAACTCAATAACATCAACAATGCAACAACACACACACAGAGCAACGCAACCACTGCACACCACACATAAAGCCACACGCAACACACACTCAAGGAGCAGCCACAACGCACACAACACCCGCAGACACGTACGTAGAGAACACACACACACACACACACACACACACACAGAACCTCTCAACACGCACACGGCACAACACAGAGAACAACGCACACCTCAAACATCGCAGGGCAGAAGAGTGCACAATTCACGCAAATCACACTTCAATGAGCACACACAATGCACACCAGGAGGCACGCAAACAAGCACAGCCACACACACAGACCACACACATCTCACATCACACGCAGAACTCAACCAAACACACACACAACCTCTCAAACGCAGCCAAGCACAAATCCCAATCACACACGCAAAACAGACACACCACATACAAAACCAAGTGCGACACACACACACACACACACACACACACACAAAACCAACCAAAACCCACGTAGCGCACACTTCACACACCACGCATCGCACGCAGCACCACGCACAGACAACCCACGCTCACGTCCATGCACACGGGCTGCACTGTGCAGCGCGTACACACACAGAACCCAGAGTGTATCAACACAAGTCACAGGACGCACACCAGACACGTCGAAGCACGCAGCTGCTCACAACACACGCCAGCGACATTTCGCAGAGTACCCACAGCACACACAATGAGGCACAGGAAACAAGCACAACCACACAGACAACCAGTTTCAAATCACACACGTAACACACACGCAACCACTCAAACACAGCAACACCTCAGTCACAGTCGCAGACGCACGAAACGCGCAAAACCCTCTCAGACATAAAGGCGAAACGCACAACCAACAGAGGAGACAGCATACCTTTCATTTCACACACTACACGCTACGCACACAACCACGTAGAGACAACACCACCCAGACAGCCTCACACAGGAGCGCAGAACGGAACACACACTACACAGAAGCATGACACACACCGGACACATCCACATCAAGGCACATAACTGCTCACAATACACATGAAATTCATTGCACAGATGCCCTACTGCAGCACACCATGAGACATACAAAAACAAGCACAACCACACACGCGGCCAGCACATCCCTCATCATGCGCATAACACGCGCAGCCGAACGTCACCTCAACCGCTTGGTGCTGCCGGCTTTTCAACCTGTTGAACAGAACGCCCACACGTCCTGCTTCCAATGCCCGTACAGAAAGCAACTTGCCCTGCCTCTTCCCCTGAGGCTGGGCAGAAGACCTCGTCATAGTAGTCTTGTGCCTGGGAGTGTGAATACATATCAGAAGCTCGCCTTCACACAGCAGTGTGTTTAGCCGCCAATCTGGATATGGCTGAGCAGCCGATCACGTGGGCTGAGCCGGCAGCGTCAGGGCCTTCTCTGCAGGACAACAGCTCTGCGGCTCAGGGCCCATCTGCCACCAGGCTCTGGAGCAGCTTGCACACACATGTCTCTTGCTGACACGATGCCTGAGGACTGAAGCCGACGGGCACTTAGTTTTCAATGCTCAGACTGTGGCATGGGAGATCGGCTCACATACCCCACGGACCAACCTGGGCATCTCTGAAGCAGCCACATAGTCGCAGGAAAAGCGACTTTTTAAGTTTCCACGCGAAATTCGTTGCATGCGGGCATTTCCCTTACAGCCGGGCTTCCTCGGCAAGGCCTCACGCTAGGGGGCCACACAAGCGAGCACCCCCGCCGCTCAGCGAAAGGGAGCTCTACGCGGCAGAGTCCACGCGGGCACTTAGAGTGCAGGCACGCGGGACAGACGTGGAAAGCACACGACAAGGTAAATTCGTTGTATGCGGGCATTCCCCCCGACAGCCAGGCCGCACGTCGATGGCCACACAAGCGAGTGCCCGGCACTCAGCAAAAGAGAGCTCTACGCAGGAGGAGACTTCACTCAGGTGCCTGGAGTGCAGGCACACGGGACACACACGGAAAGCGTGTAGCAAGCTCAGTTTCCGAGCAAAGCTGACTTGCCTCCACTGCTGCTTCCTTCAGAGCATCTCGTTCTGCAACTTCCTAGTGTGTCTAGTGCGAAGGCCTCATCGCAGCCCACTTACGCCCTCGAGATAAAGGGCGTACAGAGAAGACCGCCTTCTACTGCAATGTTTACTCTTTTCCTCATCCCCTAGGAGAATATTGCACGCAAGGCGAAAGCAGCCTGGTATTCTCTCAGGGAGGGAGGGGTCGCCTCAGTGCACGGTGAGTCGTTACCCCAGCAAAGTCTGGCATAAGGCTCTCTCTCCTGCAGCAGTTTCTGACACGTTCCGACAAAGGCATCTTCAGGGCCTTGCGATGAAATGGGTGAGGGGGCTTTTTTGCGTCCTCAGGGGAAAAGGCCCGCCTGGAGGATTACGAACGTGTGGAGAGAACGGACAAGCACGAGAGGCGGTCTTCTGTGCACTTGAATGCACAAGTCCCTCAACACACAAACAGCACATCACACTCCACATCAAACCCCACCACACACCGAGAACATAACTGCACACCACCACACACGGGAACCACGGCTCTTGGAGGGAACACAACATAACACGCACAGTGAGGCACACGGACCGAGCTTGACCGTACACAGTACCCACATCACAAATTGCACTCACTACTCCAAGAGCCGACCACACGCACAAACTGTCAAACGCAACCACCCACATAGAAACCCACATGCGAAACGCACACAAACCACGACAGAAAGAACACCGAGTTCATGCAACGCCCATTTCACACACTACACACACCACTCCAGACACACACAGCACGTACAGCGCGCAGAGCCTCACAGAATGCGCAATGCCAAACACGCAACACATACACGAAGGTATCAGTCATAACACGCAAAATATCTCACTCAACTTGCAAAACGCACAGGCCACAGAACAGAGTAGAATACACACAACACAAACACAAATCACAGAACAACACATCACACGGCACACACAAGCATCACACACCGAAAGTAATAATATCGCAACTCATCACACACACAACTCAATAACATCAACAATGCAACAACACACACACAGAGCAACGCAACCACTGCACACCACACATAAAGCCACACGCAACACACACTCAAGGAGCAGCCACAACGCACACAACACCCGCAGACACGTACGTAGAGAACACACACACACACACACACACACACACACACACACACAGAACCTCTCAACACGCACACGGCACAACACAGAGAACAACGCACACCTCAAACATCGCAGGGCAGAAGAGCGCACAATTCACGCAAATCACACTGCAATGAGCACACAATGCACACCAGGAGGCACGCAAACAAGCACAGCCACACACACAGACCACACACATCTCACATCACACGCAGAACTCAACCAAACACACACACAACCTCTCAAACGCAGCCAAGCACAAATCCCAATCACACACGCAAAACAGACACACCACATACAAAGCCAAGTGCGACACACACACACACACACACACACACACAAAACCAACGAAAACCCACGTAGCGCACACTTCACACACCACGCATCGCACGCACGACCACGCACAGACAACCCACGCTCACGTCCATGCACACGGGCTGCACTGTGCAGCGCGTACACACACAGAACCCAGAGTGTATCAACACAAGTCACAGGACGCACACCAGACACGTCGAAGCACGCAGCTGCTCACAACACACGCCAGCGACATTTCGCAGAGTACCCACAGCACACACAATGAGGCACAGGAAACAAGCACAACCACACAGACAACCAGTTTCAAATCACACACGTAACACACACGCAACCACTCAAACACAGCAACACCTCAGTCACAGTCGCAGACGCACGAAACGCGCAAAACCCTCTCAGACATAAAGGCGAAACGCACAACCAACAGAGGAGACAGCATACCTTTCATTTCACACACTACACGCTACGCACACAACCACGTAGAGACAACACCACCCAGACAGCCTCACACAGGAGCGCAGAACGGAACACACACTACACAGAAGCATGACACACACCGGACACATCCACATCAAGGCACATAACTGCTCACAATACACATGAAATTCATTGCACAGATGCCCTACTGCAGCACACCATGAGACATACTAAAGCAAGCACAACCACACGCGGCCAGCACATCCCTCATCATGCGCATAACACGCGCAGCCGAACGTCACCTCAACCGCTTGGTGCTGCCGGCTTTTCAACCTGTTGAACAGAACGCCCACACGTCCTGCTTCCAATGCCCGTACAGAAAGCAACTTGCCCTGCCTCTTCCCCTGAGGCTGGGCAGAAGACCTCGTCATAGTAGTCTTGTGCCTGGGAGTGTGAATACATATCAGAAGCTCGCCTTCACACAGCAGTGTTTAGCCGCCAATCTGGATATGGCTGAGCAGCCGATCACGTGGGCTGAGCCAGCAGCGTCAGGGCCTTCTCTGCAGGACAACAGCTCTGCGGCTCAGGGCCCATCTGCCACCAGGCTCTGGAGCAGCTTGCACACACATGTCTCTTGCTGACACGATGCCTGGGGACTGAAGCCGACGGGCACTTAGTTTTCAATGCTCAGACTGTGGCATGGGAGATCGGCTCACATACCCCACGGACCAACCTGGGCATCTCTGAAGCAGCCACATAGTCGCAGGAAAAGCGACTTTTTAAGTTTCCACGCGAAATTCGTTGCATGCGGGCATTTCCCTTACAGCCGGGCTTCCTCGGCAAGGCCTCACGCTAGGGGGCCACACAAGCGAGCACCCCCGCCGCTCAGCGAAAGGGAGCTCTACGCGGCAGAGTCCACGCGGGCACTTAGAGTGCAGGCACGCGGGACAGACGTGGAAAGCACACGACAAGGTAAATTCGTTGTATGCGGGCATTCCCCCCGACAGCCAGGCCGCACGTCGATGGCCACACAAGCGAGTGCCCGGCACTCAGCAAAAGAGAGCTCTACGCAGGAGGAGACTTCACTCAGGTGCCTGGAGTGCAGGCACACGGGACACACACGGAAAGCGTGTAGCAAGCTCAGTTTCCGAGCAAAGCTGACTTGCCTCCACTGCTGCTTCCTTCAGAGCATCTCGTTCTGCAACTTCCTAGTGTGTCTAGTGCGAAGGCCTCATCGCAGCCCACTTACGCCCTCGAGATAAAGGGCGTACAGAGAAGACCGCCTTCTACTGCAATGTTTACTCTTTTCCTCATCCCCTAGGAGAATATTGCACGCAAGGCGAAAGCAGCCTGGTATTCTCTCAGGGAGGGAGGGGTCGCCTCAGTGCACGGTGAGTCGTTTCCCCAGCAAAGTCTGGCATAAGGCTCTCTCTCCTGCAGCAGTTTCTGACACGTTCCGACAAAGGCATCTTCAGGGCCTTGCGATGAAATGGGTGAGGGGGCTTTTTTGCGTCCTCAGGGGAAAAGGCCCGCCTGGAGGATTACGAACGTGTGGAGAGAACGGACAAGCACGAGAGGCGGTCTTCTGTGCACTTGAATGCACAAGTCCCTCAACACACAAACAGCACATCACACTCCACATCAAACCCCACCACACACCGAGAACATAACTGCACACCACCACACACGGGAACCACGGCTCTCGGAGGGAACACAACATAACACGCACAGTGAGGCACACGGACCGAGCTTGACCGTACACAGTACCCACATCACAAATTGCACTCACTACTCCAAGAGCCGACCACACGCACAAACTGTCAAACGCAACCACCCACATAGAAACCCACATGCGAAACGCACACAAACCACGACAGAAAGAACACCGAGTTCATGCAACGCCCATTTCACACACTACACACACCACTCCAGACACACACAGCACGTACAGCGCGCAGAGCCTCACAGAATGCACAATGCCGAACACGCAACACATACACGAAGGTATCAGTCATAACACGCAAAATATCTCACTCAACTTGCAAAACGCACAGGCCACAGAACAGAGTAGAATACACACAACACAAACACAAATCACAGAACAACACATCACACGGCACACACAAGCATCACACACCGAAAGTAATAATATCGCAACTCATCACACACACAACTCAATAACATCAACAATGCAACAACACACACACAGAGCAACGCAACCACTGCACACCACACATAAAGCCACACGCAACACACACTCAAGGAGCAGCCACAACGCACACAACACCCGCAGACACGTACGTAGAGAACACACACACACACACACACACACACACACAGAACCTCTCAACACGCACACGGCACAACACAGAGAACAACGCACACCTCAAACATCGCAGGGCAGAAGAGCGCACAATTCACGCAAATCACACTGCAATGAGCACACACAATGCACACCAGGAGGCACGCAAACAAGCACAGCCACACACACAGACCACACACATCTCACATCACACGCAGAACTCAACCAAACACACACACAACCTCTCAAACGCAGCCAAGCACAAATCCCAATCACACACGCAAAACAGACACACCACATACAAAACCAAGTGCGACACACACACACACACACACACACACACACAAAACCAACGAAAACCCACGTAGCGCACACTTCACACACCACGCATCGCACGCACGACCACGCACAGACAACCCACGCTCACGTCCATGCACACGGGCTGCACTGTGCAGCGCGTACACACACAGAACCCAGAGTGTATCAACACAAGTCACAGGACGCACACCAGACACGTCGAAGCACGCAGCTGCTCACAACACACGCCAGCGACATTTCGCAGAGTACCCACAGCACACACAATGAGGCACAGGAAACAAGCACAACCACACAGACAACCAGTTTCAAATCACACACGTAACACACACGCAACCACTCAAACACAGCAACACCTCAGTCACAGTCGCAGACGCACGAAACGCGCAAAACCCTCTCAGACATAAAGGCGAAACGCACAACCAACAGAGGAGACAGCATACCTTTCATTTCACACACTACACGCTACGCACACAACCACGTAGAGACAACACCACCCAGACAGCCTCACACAGGAGCGCAGAACGGAACACACACTACACAGAAGCATGACACACACCGGACACATCCACATCAAGGCACATAACTGCTCACAATACACATGAAATTCATTGCACAGATGCCCTACTGCAGCACACCATGAGACATACTAAAACAAGCACAACCACACGCGGCCAGCACATCCCTCATCATGCGCATAACACGCGCAGCCGAACGTCACCTCAACCGCTTGGTGCTGCCGGCTTTTCAACCTGTTGAACAGAACGCCCACACGTCCTGCTTCCAATGCCCGTACAGAAAGCAACTTGCCCTGCCTCTTCCCCTGAGGCTGGGCAGAAGACCTCGTCATAGTAGTCTTGTGCCTGGGAGTGTGAATACATATCAGAAGCTCGCCTTCACACAGCAGTGTTTAGCCGCCAATCTGGATATGGCTGAGCAGCCGATCACGTGGGCTGAGCCGGCAGCGTCAGGGCCTTCTCTGCAGGACAACAGCTCTGCGGCTCAGGGCCCATCTGCCACCAGGCTCTGGAGCAGCTTGCACACACATGTCTCTTGCTGACACGATGCCTGGGGACTGAAGCCGACGGGCACTTAGTTTTCAATGCTCAGACTGTGGCATGGGAGATCGGCTCACATACCCCACGGACCAACCTGGGCATCTCTGAAGCAGCCACATAGTCGCAGGAAAAGCGACTTTTTAAGTTTCCACGCGAAATTCGTTGCATGCGGGCATTTCCCTTACAGCCGGGCTTCCTCGGCAAGGCCTCACGCTAGGGGGCCACACAAGCGAGCACCCCCGCCGCTCAGCGAAAGGGAGCTCTACGCGGCAGAGTCCACGCGGGCACTTAGAGTGCAGGCACGCGGGACAG
The DNA here is from genome assembly GCF_040802235.1 of Manis javanica. Classification (NCBI taxonomy): domain Eukaryota; kingdom Metazoa; phylum Chordata; class Mammalia; order Pholidota; family Manidae; genus Manis; species Manis javanica. The sequence goes on from NC_133161.1 coordinate 109,326,124, forward strand.
ACGTGGAAAGCACACGACAAGGTAAATTCGTTGTATGCGGGCATTCCCCCCGACAGCCAGGCCGCACGTCGATGGCCACACAAGCGAGTGCCCGGCACTCAGCAAAAGAGAGCTCTACGCAGGAGGAGACTTCACTCAGGTGCCTGGAGTGCAGGCACACGGGACACACACGGAAAGCGTGTAGCAAGCTCAGTTTCCGAGCAAAGCTGACTTGCCTCCACTGCTGCTTCCTTCAGAGCATCTCGTTCTGCAACTTCCTAGTGTGTCTAGTGCGAAGGCCTCATCGCAGCCCACTTACGCCCTCGAGATAAAGGGCGTACAGAGAAGACCGCCTTCTACTGCAATGTTTACTCTTTTCCTCATCCCCTAGGAGAATATTGCACGCAAGGCGAAAGCAGCCTGGTATTCTCTCAGGGAGGGAGGGGTCGCCTCAGTGCACGGTGAGTCGTTTCCCCAGCAAAGTCTGGCATAAGGCTCTCTCTCCTGCAGCAGTTTCTGACACGTTCCGACAAAGGCATCTTCAGGGCCTTGCGATGAAATGGGTGAGGGGGCTTTTTTGCGTCCTCAGGGGAAAAGGCCCGCCTGGAGGATTACGAACGTGTGGAGAGAACGGACAAGCACGAGAGGCGGTCTTCTGTGCACTTGAATGCACAAGTCCCTCAACACACAAACAGCACATCACACTCCACATCAAACCCCACCACACACCGAGAACATAACTGCACACCACCACACACGGGAACCACGGCTCTCGGAGGGAACACAACATAGCACGCACAGTGAGGCACACGGACCGAGCTTGACCGTACACAGTACCCACATCACAAATTGCACTCACTACTCCAAGAGCCGACCACACGCACAAACTGTCAAACGCAACCACCCACATAGAAACCCACATGCGAAACGCACACAAACCACGACAGAAAGATCACCGAGTTCATGCAACGCCCATTTCACACACTACACACACCACTACAGACACACACAGCACGTACAGCGCGCAGAGCCTCACAGAATGCACAATGCCAAACACGCAACACATACACGAAGGTATCAGTCATAACACGCAAAATATCTCACTCAACTTGCAAAACGCACAGGCCACAGAACAGAGTAGAATACACACAACACAAACACAAATCACAGAACAACACATCACACGGCACACACAAGCATCACACACCGAAAGTAATAATATCGCAACTCATCACACACACAACTCAATAACATCAACAATGCAACAACACACACACAGAGCAACGCAACCACTGCACACCACACATAAAGCCACACGCAACACACACTCAAGGAGCAGCCACAACGCACACAACACCCGCAGACACGTACGTAGAGAACACACACACACACACACACACACACACAGAACCTCTCAACACGCACACGGCACAACACAGAGAACAACGCACACCTCAAACATCGCAGGGCAGAAGAGTGCACAATTCACGCAAATCACACTGCAATGAGCACACACAATGCACACCAGGAGGCACGCAAACAAGCACAGCCACACACACAGACCACACACATCTCACATCACACGCAGAACTCAACCAAACACACACACAACCTCTCAAACGCAGCCAAGCACAAATCCCAATCACACACGCAAAACAGACACACCACATACAAAACCAAGTGCGACACACACACACACACACACACACAAAACCAACGAAAACCCACGTAGCGCACACTTCACACACCACGCATCGCACGCACGACCACGCACAGACAACCCACGCTCACGTCCATGCACACGGGCTGCACTGTGCAGCGCGTACACACACAGAACCCAGAGTGTATCAACACAAGTCACAGGACGCACACCAGACACGTCGAAGCACGCAGCTGCTCACAACACACGCCAGCGACATTTCGCAGAGTACCCACAGCACACACAATGAGGCACAGGAAACAAGCACAACCACACAGACAACCAGTTTCAAATCACACACGTAACACACACGCAACCACTCAAACACAGCAACACCTCAGTCACAGTCGCAGACGCACGAAACGCGCAAAACCCTCTCAGACATAAAGGCGAAACGCACAACCAACAGAGGAGACAGCATACCTTTCATTTCACACACTACACGCTACGCACACAACCACGTAGAGACAACACCACCCAGACAGCCTCACACAGGAGCGCAGAACGGAACACACACTACACAGAAGCATGACACACACCGGACACATCCACATCAAGGCACATAACTGCTCACAATACACATGAAATTCATTGCACAGATGCCCTACTGCAGCACACCATGAGACATACTAAAACAAGCACAACCACACGCGGCCAGCACATCCCTCATCATGCGCATAACACGCGCAGCCGAACGTCACCTCAACCGCTTGGTGCTGCCGGCTTTTCAACCTGTTGAACAGAACGCCCACACGTCCTGCTTCCAATGCCCGTACAGAAAGCAACTTGCCCTGCCTCTTCCCCTGAGGCTGGGCAGAAGACCTCGTCATAGTAGTCTTGTGCCTGGGAGTGTGAATACATATCAGAAGCTCGCCTTCACACAGCAGTGTTTAGCCGCCAATCTGGATATGGCTGAGCAGCCGATCACGTGGGCTGAGCCGGCAGCGTCAGGGCCTTCTCTGCAGGACAACAGCTCTGCGGCTCAGGGCCCATCTGCCACCAGGCTCTGGAGCAGCTTGCACACACATGTCTCTTGCTGACACGATGCCTGGGGACTGAAGCCGACGGGCACTTAGTTTTCAATGCTCAGACTGTGGCATGGGAGATCGGCTCACATACCCCACGGACCAACCTGGGCATCTCTGAAGCAGCCACATAGTCGCAGGAAAAGCGACTTTTTAAGTTTCCACGCGAAATTCGTTGCATGCGGGCATTTCCCTTACAGCCGGGCTTCCTCGGCAAGGCCTCACGCTAGGGGGCCACACAAGCGAGCACCCCCGCCGCTCAGCGAAAGGGAGCTCTACGCGGCAGAGTCCACGCGGGCACTTAGAGTGCAGGCACGCGGGACAGACGTGGAAAGCACACGACAAGGTAAATTCGTTGTATGCGGGCATTCCCCCCGACAGCCAGGCCGCACGTCGATGGCCACACAAGCGAGTGCCCGGCACTCAGCAAAAGAGAGCTCTACGCAGGAGGAGACTTCACTCAGGTGCCTGGAGTGCAGGCACACGGGACACACACGGAAAGCGTGTAGCAAGCTCAGTTTCCGAGCAAAGCTGACTTGCCTCCACTGCTGCTTCCTTCAGAGCATCTCGTTCTGCAACTTCCTAGTGTGTCTAGTGCGAAGGCCTCATCGCAGCCCACTTACGCCCTCGAGATAAAGGGCGTACAGAGAAGACCGCCTTCTACTGCAATGTTTACTCTTTTCCTCATCCCCTAGGAGAATATTGCACGCAAGGCGAAAGCAGCCTGGTATTCTCTCAGGGAGGGAGGGGTCGCCTCAGTGCACGGTGAGTCGTTTCCCCAGCAAAGTCTGGCATAAGGCTCTCTCTCCTGCAGCAGTTTCTGACACGTTCCGACAAAGGCATCTTCAGGGCCTTGCGATGAAATGGGTGAGGGGGCTTTTTTGCGTCCTCAGGGGAAAAGGCCCGCCTGGAGGATTACGAACGTGTGGAGAGAACGGACAAGCACGAGAGGCGGTCTTCTGTGCACTTGAATGCACAAGTCCCTCAACACACAAACAGCACATCACACTCCACATCAAACCCCACCACACACCGAGAACATAACTGCACACCACCACACACGGGAACCACGGCTCTCGGAGGGAACACAACATAACACGCACAGTGAGGCACACGGACCGAGCTTGACCGTACACAGTACCCACATCACAAATTGCACTCACTACTCCAAGAGCCGACCACACGCACAAACTGTCAAACGCAACCACCCACATAGAAACCCACATGCGAAACGCACACAAACCACGACAGAAAGAACACCGAGTTCATGCAACGCCCATTTCACACACTACACACACCACTCCAGACACACACAGCACGTACAGCGCGCAGAGCCTCACAGAATGCACAATGCCAAACACGCAACACATACACGAAGGTAGCAGTCATAACACGCAAAATATCTCACTCAACTTGCAAAACGCACAGGCCACAGAACAGAGTAGAATACACACAACACAAACACAAATCACAGAACAACACATCACACGGCACACACAAGCATCACACACCGAAAGTAATAATATCGCAACTCATCACACACACAACTCAATAACATCAACAATGCAACAACACACACACAGAGCAACGCAACCACTGCACACCACACATAAAGCCACACGCAACACACACTCAAGGAGCAGCCACAACGCACACAACACCCGCAGACACGTACGTAGAGAACACACACACACACACACACACACACACACACACAGAACCTCTCAACACGCACACGGCACAACACAGAGAACAACGCACACCTCAAACATCGCAGGGCAGAAGAGCGCACAATTCACGCAAATCACACTGCAATGAGCACACACAATGCACACCAGGAGGCACGCAAACAAGCACAGCCACACACACAGACCACACACATCTCACATCACACGCAGAACTCAACCAAACACACACACAACCTCTCAAACGCAGCCAAGCACAAATCCCAATCACACACGCAAAACAGACACACCACATACAAAACCAAGTGCGACACACACACACACACACACACACAAAACCAACGAAAACCCACGTAGCGCACACTTCACACACCACGCATCGCACGCACGACCACGCACAGACAACCCACGCTCACGTCCATGCACACGGGCTGCACTGTGCAGCGCGTACACACACAGAACCCAGAGTGTATCAACACAAGTCACAGGACGCACACCAGACACGTCGAAGCACGCAGCTGCTCACAACACACGCCAGCGACATTTCGCAGAGTACCCACAGCACACACAATGAGGCACAGGAAACAAGCACAACCACACAGACAACCAGTTTCAAATCACACACGTAACACACACGCAACCACTCAAACACAGCAACACCTCAGTCACAGTCGCAGACGCACGAAACGCGCAAAACCCTCTCAGACATAAAGGCGAAACGCACAACCAACAGAGGAGACAGCATACCTTTCATTTCACACACTACACACTACGCACACAACCACGTAGAGACAACACCACCCAGACAGCCTCACACAGGAGCGCAGAACGGAACACACACTACACAGAAGCATGACACACACCGGACACATCCACATCAAGGCACATAACTGCTCACAATACACATGAAATTCATTGCACAGATGCCCTACTGCAGCACACCATGAGACATACTAAAACAAGCACAACCACACGCGGCCAGCACATCCCTCATCATGCGCATAACACGCGCAGCCGAACGTCACCTCAACCGCTTGGTGCTGCCGGCTTTTCAACCTGTTGAACAGAACGCCCACACGTCCTGCTTCCAATGCCCGTACAGAAAGCAACTTGCCCTGCCTCTTCCCCTGAGGCTGGGCAGAAGACCTCGTCATAGTAGTCTTGTGCCTGGGAGTGTGAATACATATCAGAAGCTCGCCTTCACACAGCAGTGTTTAGCCGCCAATCTGGATATGGCTGAGCAGCCGACCACGTGGGCTGAGCCGGCAGCGTCAGGGCCTTCTCTGCAGGACAACAGCTCTGCGGCTCAGGGCCCATCTGCCACCAGGCTCTGGAGCAGCTTGCACACACATGTCTCTTGCTGACACGATGCCTGGGGACTGAAGCCGACGGGCACTTAGTTTTCAATGCTCAGACTGTGGCATGGGAGATCGGCTCACATACCCCACGGACCAACCTGGGCATCTCTGAAGCAGCCACATAGTCGCAGGAAAAGCGACTTTTTAAGTTTCCACGCGAAATTCGTTGCATGCGGGCATTTCCCTTACAGCCGGGCTTCCTCGGCAAGGCCTCACGCTAGGGGGCCACACAAGCGAGCACCCCCGCCGCTCAGCGAAAGGGAGCTCTACGCGGCAGAGTCCACGCGGGCACTTAGAGTGCAGGCACCCGGGACAGACGTGGAAAGCACACGACAAGGTAAATTCGTTGTATGCGGGCATTCCCCCCGACAGCCAGGCCGCACGTCGATGGCCACACAAGCGAGTGCCCGGCACTCAGCAAAAGAGAGCTCTACGCAGGAGGAGACTTCACTCAGGTGCCTGGAGTGCAGGAACACGGGACACACACGGAAAGCGTGTAGCAAGCTCAGTTTCCGAGCAAAGCTGACTTGCCTCCACTGCTGCTTCCTTCAGAGCATCTCGTTCTGCAACTTCCTAGTGTGTCTAGTGCGAAGGCCTCATCGCAGCCCACTTACGCCCTCGAGATAAAGGGCGTACAGAGAAGACCGCCTTCTACTGCAATGTTTACTCTTTTCCTCATCCCCTAGGAGAATATTGCACGCAAGGCGAAAGCAGCCTGGTATTCTCTCAGGGAGGGAGGGGTCGCCTCAGTGCACGGTGAGTCGTTTCCCCAGCAAAGTCTGGCATAAGGCTCTCTCTCCTGCAGCAGTTTCTGACACGTTCCGACAAAGGCATCTTCAGGGCCTTGCGATGAAATGGGTGAGGGGGCTTTTTTGCGTCCTCAGGGGAAAAGGCCCGCCTGGAGGATTACGAACGTGTGGAGAGAACGGACAAGCACGAGAGGCGGTCTTCTGTGCACTTGAATGCACAAGTCCCTCAACACACAAACAGCACATCACACTCCACATCAAACCCCACCACACACCGAGAACATAACTGCACACCACCACACACGGGAACCACGGCTCTCGGAGGGAACACAACATAACACGCACAGTGAGGCACACGGACCGAGCTTGACCGTACACAGTACCCACATCACAAATTGCACTCACTACTCCAAGAGCCGACCACACGCACAAACTGTCAAACGCAACCACCCACATAGAAACCCACATGCGAAACGCACACAAACCACGACAGAAAGAACACCGAGTTCATGCAACGCCCATTTCACACACTACACACACCACTACAGACACACACAGCACGTACAGCGCGCAGAGCCTCACAGAATGCACAATGCCAAACACGCAACACATACACGAAGGTATCAGTCATAACACGCAAAATATCTCACTCAACTTGCAAAACGCACAGGCCACAGAACAGAGTAGAATACACACAACACAAACACAAATCACAGAACAACACATCACACGGCACACACAAGCATCACACACCGAAAGTAATAATATCGCAACTCATCACACACACAACTCAATAACATCAACAATGCAACAACACACACACAGAGCAACGCAACCACTGCACACCACACATAAAGCCACACGCAACACACACTCAAGGAGCAGCCACAACGCACACAACACCCGCAGACACGTACGTAGAGAACACACACACACACACACACACACACACACACAGAACCTCTCAACACGCACACGGCACAACACAGAGAACAACGCACACCTCAAACATCGCAGGGCAGAAGAGCGCACAATTCACGCAAATCACACTGCAATGAGCACACACAATGCACACCAGGAGGCACGCAAACAAGCACAGCCACACACACAGACCACACACATCTCACATCACACGCAGAACTCAACCAAACACACACACAACCTCTCAAACGCAGCCAAGCACAAATCCCAATCACACACGCAAAACAGACACACCACATACAAAACCAAGTGCGACACACACACACACACACACACACACACACACAAAACCAACGAAAACCCACGTAGCGCACACTTCACACACCACGCATCGCACGCACGACCACGCAGAGACAACCCACGCTCACGTCCATGCACACGGGCTGCACTGTGCAGCGCGTACACACACAGAACCCAGAGTGTATCAACACAAGTCACAGGACGCACACCAGACACGTCGAAGCACGCAGCTGCTCACAACACACGCCAGCGACATTTCGCAGAGTACCCACAGCACACACAATGAGGCACAGGAAACAAGCACAACCACACAGACAACCAGTTTCAAATCACACACGTAACACACACGCAACCACTCAAACACAGCAACACCTCAGTCACAGTCGCAGACGCACGAAACGCGCAAAACCCTCTCAGACATAAAGGCGAAACGCACAACCAACAGAGGAGACAGCATACCTTTCATTTCACACACTACACGCTACGCACACAACCACGTAGAGACAACACCACCCAGACAGCCTCACACAGGAGCGCAGAACGGAACACACACTACACAGAAGCATGACACACACCGGACACATCCACATCAAGGCACATAACTGCTCACAATACACATGAAATTCATTGCACAGATGCCCTACTGCAGCACACCATGAGACATACTAAAACAAGCACAACCACACGCGGCCAGCACATCCCTCATCATGCGCATAACACGCGCAGCCGAACGTCACCTCAACCGCTTGGTGCTGCCGGCTTTTCAACCTGTTGAACAGAACGCCCACACGTCCTGCTTCCAATGCCCGTACAGAAAGCAACTTGCCCTGCCTCTTCCCCTGAGGCTGGGCAGAAGACCTCGTCATAGTAGTCTTGTGCCTGGGAGTGTGAATACATATCAGAAGCTCGCCTTCACACAGCAGTGTTTAGCCGCCAATCTGGATATGGCTGAGCAGCCGATCACGTGGGCTGAGCCGGCAGCGTCAGGGCCTTCTCTGCAGGACAACAGCTCTGCGGCTCAGGGCCCATCTGCCACCAGGCTCTGGAGCAGCTTGCACACACATGTCTCTTGCTGACACGATGCCTGGGGACTGAAGCCGACGGGCACTTAGTTTTCAATGCTCAGACTGTGGCATGGGAGATCGGCTCACATACCCCACGGACCAACCTGGGCATCTCTGAAGCAGCCACATAGTCGCAGGAAAAGCGACTTTTTAAGTTTCCACGCGAAATTCGTTGCATGCGGGCATTTCCCTTACAGCCGGGCTTCCTCGGCACGGCCTCACACTAGGGGGCTACACAAGCGAGCACCCCCGCCGCTCAGCGAAAGGGAGCTCTACGCGGCAGAGTCCACGCGGGCACTTAGAGTGCAGGCACGCGGGACAGACGTGGAAAGCACACGACAAGGTAAATTCGTTGTATGCGGGCATTCCCCCCGACAGCCAGGCCGCACGTCGATGGCCACACAAGCGAGTGCCCGGCACTCAGCAAAAGAGAGCTCTACGCAGGAGGAGACTTCACTCAGGTGCCTGGAGTGCAGGCACACGGGACACACACGGAAAGCGTGTAGCAAGCTCAGTTTCCGAGCAAAGCTGACTTGCCTCCACTGCTGCTTCCTTCAGAGCATCTCGTTCTGCAACTTCCTAGTGTGTCTAGTGCGAAGGCCTCATCGCAGCCCACTTACGCCCTCGAGATAAAGGGCGTACAGAGAAGACCGCCTTCTACTGCAATGTTTACTCTTTTCCTCATCCCCTAGGAGAATATTGCACGCAAGGCGAAAGCAGCCTGGTATTCTCTCAGGGAGGGAGGGGTCGCCTCAGTGCACGGTGAGTCGTTTCCCCAGCAAAGTCTGGCATAAGGCTCTCTCTCCTGCAGCAGTTTCTGACACGTTCCGACAAAGGCATCTTCAGGGCCTTGCGATGAAATGGGTGAGGGGGCTTTTTTGCGTCCTCAGGGGAAAAGGCCCGCCTGGAGGATTACGAACGTGTGGAGAGAACGGACAAGCACGAGAGGCGGTCTTCTGTGCACTTGAATGCACAAGTCCCTCAACACACAAACAGCACATCACACTCCACATCAAACCCCACCACACACCGAGAACATAACTGCACACCACCACACACGGGAACCACGGCTCTCGGAGGGAACACAACATAACACGCACAGTGAGGCACACGGACCGAGCTTGACCGTACACAGTACCCACATCACAAATTGCACTCACTACTCCAAGAGCCGACCACACGCACAAACTGTCAAACGCAACCACCCACATAGAAACCCACATGCGAAACGCACACAAACCACGACAGAAAGAACACCGAGTTCATGCAACGCCCATTTCACACACTACACACACCACTCCAGACACACACAGCACGTACAGCGCGCAGAGCCTCACAGAATGCACAATGCCAAACACGCAACACATACACGAAGGTAGCAGTCATAACACGCAAAATATCTCACTCAACTTGCAAAACGCACAGGCCACAGAACAGAGTGGAATACACACAACACAAACACAAATCACAGAACAACACATCACACGGCACACACAAGCACAACACACCGAAAGTAATAATATCGCAACTCATCACACACACAACTCAATAACATCAACAATGCAACAACACACACACAGAGCAACGCAACCACTGCACACCACACATAAAGCCACACGCAACACACACTCAAGGAGCAGCCACAACGCACACAACACCCGCAGACACGTACGTAGAGAACACACACACACACACACACACACACACACACAGAACCTCTCAACACGCACACGGCACAACACAGAGAACAACGCACACCTCAAACATCGCAGGGCAGAAGAGAGCACAATTCACGCAAATCACACTGCAATGAGCACACACAATGCACACCAGGAGGCACGCAAACAAGCACAGCCACACACACAGACCACACACATCTCACATCACACGCAGAACTCAACCAAACACACACACAACCTCTCAAACGCAGCCAAGCACAAATCCCAATCACACACGCAAAACAGACACACCACATACAAAACCAAGTGCGACACACACACACACACACACACACAAAACCAACGAAAACCCACGTAGCGCACACTTCACACACCACGCATCGCACGCACGACCACGCACAGACAACCCACGCTCACGTCCATGCACACGGGCTGCACTGTGCAGCGCGTACACACACAGAACCCAGAGTGTATCAACACAAGTCACAGGACGCACACCAGACACGTCGAAGCACGCAGCTGCTCACAACACACGCCAGCGACATTTCGCAGAGTACCCACAGCACACACAATGAGGCACAGGAAACAAGCACAACCACACAGACAACCAGTTTCAAATCACACACGTAACACACACGCAACCACTCAAACACAGCAACACCTCAGTCACAGTCGCAGACGCACGAAACGCGCAAAACCCTCTCAGACATAAAGGCGAAACGCACAACCAACAGAGGAGACAGCATACCTTTCATTTCACACACTACACGCTACGCACACAACCACGTAGAGACAACACCACCCAGACAGCCTCACACAGGAGCGCAGAACGGAACACACACTACACAGAAGCATGACACACACCGGACACATCCACATCAAGGCACATAACTGCTCACAATACACATGAAATTCATTGCACAGATGCCCTACTGCAGCACACCATGAGACATACTAAAACAAGCACAACCACACGCGGCCAGCACATCCCTCATCATGCGCATAACACGCGCAGCCGAACGTCACCTCAACCGCTTGGTGCTGCCGGCTTTTCAACCTGTTGAACAGAACGCCCACACGTCCTGCTTCCAATGCCCGTACAGAAAGCAACTTGCCCTGCCTCTTCCCCTGAGGCTGGGCAGAAGACCTCGTCATAGTAGTCTTGTGCCTGGGAGTGTGAATACATATCAGAAGCTCGCCTTCACACAGCAGTGTTTAGCCGCCAATCTGGATATGGCTGAGCAGCCGATCACGTGGGCTGAGCCGGCAGCGTCAGGGCCTTCTCTGCAGGACAACAGCTCTGCGGCTCAGGGCCCATCTGCCACCAGGCTCTGGAGCAGCTTGCACACACATGTCTCTTGCTGACACGATGCCTGGGGACTGAAGCCGACGGGCACTTAGTTTTCAATGCTCAGACTGTGGCATGGGAGATCGGCTCACATACCCCACGGACCAACCTGGGCATCTCTGAAGCAGCCACATAGTCGCAGGAAAAGCGACTTTTTAAGTTTCCACGCGAAATTCGTTGCATGCGGGCATTTCCCTTACAGCCGGGCTTCCTCGGCAAGGCCTCACGCTAGGGGGCCACACAAGCGAGCACCCCCGCCGCTCAGCGAAAGGGAGCTCTACGCGGCAGAGTCCACGCGGGCACTTAGAGTGCAGGCACGCGGGACAGACGTGGAAAGCACACGACAAGGTAAATTCGTTGTATGCGGGCATTCCCCCCGACAGCCAGGCCGCACGTCGATGGCCACACAAGCGAGTGCCCGGCACTCAGCAAAAGAGAGCTCTACGCAGGAGGAGACTTCACTCAGGTGCCTGGAGTGCAGGCACACGGGACACACACGGAAAGCGTGTAGCAAGCTCAGTTTCCGAGCAAAGCTGACTTGCCTCCACTGCTGCTTCCTTCAGAGCATCTCGTTCTGCAACTTCCTAGTGTGTCTAGTGCGAAGGCCTCATCGCAGCCCACTTACGCCCTCGAGATAAAGGGCGTACAGAGAAGACCGCCTTCTACTGCAATGTTTACTCTTTTCCTCATCCCCTAGGAGAATATTGCACGCAAGGCGAAAGCAGCCTGGTATTCTCTCAGGGAGGGAGGGGTCGCCTCAGTGCACGGTGAGTCGTTTCCCCAGCAAAGTCTGGCATAAGGCTCTCTCTCCTGCAGCAGTTTCTGACACGTTCCGACAAAGGCATCTTCAGGGCCTTGCGATGAAATGGGTGAGGGGGCTTTTTTGCGTCCTCAGGGGAAAAGGCCCGCCTGGAGGATTACGAACGTGTGGAGAGAACGGACAAGCACGAGAGGCGGTCTTCTGTGCACTTGAATGCACAAGTCCCTCAACACACAAACAGCACATCACACTCCACATCAAACCCCACCACACACCGAGAACATAACTGCACACCACCACACACGGGAACCACGGCTCTCGGAGGGAACACAACATAACACGCACAGTGAGGCACACGGACCGAGCTTGACCGTACACAGTACCCACATCACAAATTGCACTCACTACTCCAAGAGCCGACCACACGCACAAACTGTCAAACGCAACCACCCACATAGAAACCCACATGCGAAACGCACACAAACCACGACAGAAAGAACACCGAGTTCATGCAACGCCCATTTCACACACTACACACACCACTCCAGACACACACAGCACGTACAGCGCGCAGAGCCTCACAGAATGCACAATGCCAAACACGCAACACATACACGAAGGTAGCAGTCATAACACGCAAAATATCTCACTCAACTTGCAAAACGCACAGGCCACAGAACAGAGTAGAATACACACAACACAAACACAAATCACAGAACAACACATCACACGGCACACACAAGCACAACACACCGAAAGTAATAATATCGCAACTCATCACACACACAACTCAATAACATCAACAATGCAACAACACACACACAGAGCAACGCAACCACTGCACACCACACATAAAGCCACACGCAACACACACTCAAGGAGCAGCCACAACGCACACAACACCCGCAGACACGTACGTAGAGAACACACACACACACACACACACACACACACACACAGAACCTCTCAACACGCACACGGCACAACACAGAGAACAACGCACACCTCAAACATCGCAGGGCAGAAGAGAGCACAATTCACGCAAATCACACTGCAATGAGCACACACAATGCACACCAGGAGGCACGCAAACAAGCACAGCCACACACACAGACCACACACATCTCACATCACACGCAGAACTCAACCAAACACACACACAACCTCTCAAACGCAGCCAAGCACAAATCCCAATCACACACGCAAAACAGACACACCACATACAAAACCAAGTGCGACACACACACACACACACACACACAAAACCAACGAAAACCCACGTAGCGCACACTTCACACACCACGCATCGCACGCACGACCACGCACAGACAACCCACGCTCACGTCCATGCACACGGGCTGCACTGTGCAGCGCGTACACACACAGAACCCAGAGTGTATCAACACAAGTCACAGGACGCACACCAGACACGTCGAAGCACGCAGCTGCTCACAACACACGCCAGCGACATTTCGCAGAGTACCCACAGCACACACAATGAGGCACAGGAAACAAGCACAACCACACAGACAACCAGTTTCAAATCACACACGTAACACACACGCAACCACTCAAACACAGCAACACCTCAGTCACAGTCGCAGACGCACTAAACGCGCAAAACCCTCTCAGACATAAAGGCGAAACGCACAACCAACAGAGGAGACAGCATACCTTTCATTTCACACACTACACGCTACGCACACAACCACGTAGAGACAACACCACCCAGACAGCCTCACACAGGAGCGCAGAACGGAACACACACTACACAGAAGCATGACACACACCGGACACATCCACATCAAGGCACATAACTGCTCACAATACACATGAAATTCATTGCACAGATGCCCTACTGCAGCACACCATGAGACATACTAAAACAAGCACAACCACACGCGGCCAGCACATCCCTCATCATGCGCATAACACGCGCAGCCGAACGTCACCTCAACCGCTTGGTGCTGCCGGCTTTTCAACCTGTTGAACAGAACGCCCACACGTCCTGCTTCCAATGCCCGTACAGAAAGCAACTTGCCCTGCCTCTTCCCCTGAGGCTGGGCAGAAGACCTCGTCATAGTAGTCTTGTGCCTGGGAGTGTGAATACATATCAGAAGCTCGCCTTCACACAGCAGTGTTTAGCCGCCAATCTGGATATGGCTGAGCAGCCGATCACGTGGGCTGAGCCGGCAGCGTCAGGGCCTTCTCTGCAGGACAACAGCTCTGCGGCTCAGGGCCCATCTGCCACCAGGCTCTGGAGCAGCTTGCACACACATGTCTCTTGCTGACACGATGCCTGGGGACTGAAGCCGACGGGCACTTAGTTTTCAATGCTCAGACTGTGGCATGGGAGATCGGCTCACATACCCCACGGACCAACCTGGGCATCTCTGAAGCAGCCACATAGTCGCAGGAAAAGCGACTTTTTAAGTTTCCACGCGAAATTCGTTGCATGCGGGCATTTCCCTTACAGCCGGGCTTCCTCGGCAAGGCCTCACGCTAGGGGGCCACACAAGCGAGCACCCCCGCCGCTCAGCGAAAGGGAGCTCTACGCGGCAGAGTCCACGCGGGCACTTAGAGTGCAGGCACGCGGGACAGACGTGGAAAGCACACGACAAGGTAAATTCGTTGTATGCGGGCATTCCCCCCGACAGCCAGGCCGCACGTCGATGGCCACACAAGCGAGTGCCCGGCACTCAGCAAAAGAGAGCTCTACGCAGGAGGAGACTTCACTCAGGTGCCTGGAGTGCAGGCACACGGGACACACACGGAAAGCGTGTAGCAAGCTCAGTTTCCGAGCAAAGCTGACTTGCCTCCACTGCTGCTTCCTTCAGAGCATCTCGTTCTGCAACTTCCTAGTGTGTCTAGTGCGAAGGCCTCATCGCAGCCCACTTACGCCCTCGAGATAAAGGGCGTACAGAGAAGACCGCCTTCTACTGCAATGTTTACTCTTTTCCTCATCCCCTAGGAGAATATTGCACGCAAGGCGAAAGCAGCCTGGTATTCTCTCAGGGAGGGAGGGGTCGCCTCAGTGCACGGTGAGTCGTTTCCCCAGCAAAGTCTGGCATAAGGCTCTCTCTCCTGCAGCAGTTTCTGACACGTTCCGACAAAGGCATCTTCAGGGCCTTGCGATGAAATGGGTGAGGGGGCTTTTTTGCGTCCTCAGGGGAAAAGGCCCGCCTGGAGGATTACGAACGTGTGGAGAGAACGGACAAGCACGAGAGGCGGTCTTCTGTGCACTTGAATGCACAAGTCCCTCAACACACAAACAGCACATCACACTCCACATCAAACCCCACCACACACCGAGAACATAACTGCACACCACCACACACGGGAACCACGGCTCTCGGAGGGAACACAACATAACACGCACAGTGAGGCACACGGACCGAGCTTGACCGTACACAGTACCCACATCACAAATTGCACTCACTACTCCAAGAGCCGACCACACGCACAAACTGTCAAACGCAACCACCCACATAGAAACCCACATGCGAAACGCACACAAACCACGACAGAAAGAACACCGAGTTCATGCAACGCCCATTTCACACACTACACACACCACTCCAGACACACACAGCACGTACAGCGCGCAGAGCCTCACAGAATGCACAATGCCAAACACGCAACACATACACGAAGGTAGCAGTCATAACACGCAAAATATCTCACTCAACTTGCAAAACGCACAGGCCACAGAACAGAGTAGAATACACACAACACAAACACAAATCACAGAACAACACATCACACGGCACACACAAGCACAACACACCGAAAGTAATAATATCGCAACTCATCACACACACAACTCAATAACATCAACAATGCAACAACACACACACAGAGCAACGCAACCACTGCACACCACACATAAAGCCACACGCAACACACACTCAAGGAGCAGCCACAACGCACACAACACCCGCAGACACGTACGTAGAGAACACACACACACACACACACACACACACACACACACAGAACCTCTCAACACGCACACGGCACAACACAGAGAACAACGCACACCTCAAACATCGCAGGGCAGAAGAGCGCACAATTCACGCAAATCACACTGCAATGAGCACACACAATGCACACCAGGAGGCACGCAAACAAGCACAGCCACACACACAGACCACACACATCTCACATCACACGCAGAACTCAACCAAACACACACACAACCTCTCAAACGCAGCCAAGCACAAATCCCAATCACACACGCAAAACAGACACACCACATACAAAACCAAGTGCGACACACACACACACACACACACACAAAACCAACGAAAACCCACGTAGCGCACACTTCACACACCACGCATCGCACGCACGACCACGCACAGACAACCCACGCTCACGTCCATGCACACGGGCTGCACTGTGCAGCGCGTACACACACAGAACCCAGAGTGTATCAACACAAGTCACAGGACGCACACCAGACACGTCGAAGCACGCAGCTGCTCACAACACACGCCAGCGACATTTCGCAGAGTACCCACAGCACACACAATGAGGCACAGGAAACAAGCACAACCACACAGACAACCAGTTTCAAATCACACACGTAACACACACGCAACCACTCAAACACAGCAACACCTCAGTCACAGTCGCAGACGCACTAAACGCGCAAAACCCTCTCAGACATAAAGGCGAAACGCACAACCAACAGAGGAGACAGCATACCTTTCATTTCACACACTACACGCTACGCACACAACCACGTAGAGACAACACCACCCAGACAGCCTCACACAGGAGCGCAGAACGGAACACACACTACACAGAAGCATGACACACACCGGACACATCCACATCAAGGCACATAACTGCTCACAATACACATGAAATTCATTGCACAGATGCCCTACTGCAGCACACCATGAGACATACTAAAACAAGCACAACCACACGCGGCCAGCACATCCCTCATCATGCGCATAACACGCGCAGCCGAACGTCACCTCAACCGCTTGGTGCTGCCGGCTTTTCAACCTGTTGAACAGAACGCCCACACGTCCTGCTTCCAATGCCCGTACAGAAAGCAACTTGCCCTGCCTCTTCCCCTGAGGCTGGGCAGAAGACCTCGTCATAGTAGTCTTGTGCCTGGGAGTGTGAATACATATCAGAAGCTCGCCTTCACACAGCAGTGTTTAGCCGCCAATCTGGATATGGCTGAGCAGCCGATCACGTGGGCTGAGCCGGCAGCGTCAGGGCCTTCTCTGCAGGACAACAGCTCTGCGGCTCAGGGCCCATCTGCCACCAGGCTCTGGAGCAGCTTGCACACACATGTCTCTTGCTGACACGATGCCTGGGGACTGAAGCCGACGGGCACTTAGTTTTCAATGCTCAGACTGTGGCATGGGAGATCGGCTCACATACCCCACGGACCAACCTGGGCATCTCTGAAGCAGCCACATAGTCGCAGGAAAAGCGACTTTTTAAGTTTCCACGCGAAATTCGTTGCATGCGGGCATTTCCCTTACAGCCGGGCTTCCTCGGCAAGGCCTCACGCTAGGGGGCCACACAAGCGAGCACCCCCGCCGCTCAGCGAAAGGGAGCTCTACGCGGCAGAGTCCACGCGGGCACTTAGAGTGCAGGCACGCGGGACAGACGTGGAAAGCACACGACAAGGTAAATTCGTTGTATGCGGGCATTCCCCCCGACAGCCAGGCCGCACGTCGATGGCCACACAAGCGAGTGCCCGGCACTCAGCAAAAGAGAGCTCTACGCAGGAGGAGACTTCACTCAGGTGCCTGGAGTGCAGGCACACGGGACACACACGGAAAGCGTGTAGCAAGCTCAGTTTCCGAGCAAAGCTGACTTGCCTCCACTGCTGCTTCCTTCAGAGCATCTCGTTCTGCAACTTCCTAGTGTGTCTAGTGCGAAGGCCTCATCGCAGCCCACTTACGCCCTCGAGATAAAGGGCGTACAGAGAAGACCGCCTTCTACTGCAATGTTTACTCTTTTCCTCATCCCCTAGGAGAATATTGCACGCAAGGCGAAAGCAGCCTGGTATTCTCTCAGGGAGGGAGGGGTCGCCTCAGTGCACGGTGAGTCGTTTCCCCAGCAAAGTCTGGCATAAGGCTCTCTCTCCTGCAGCAGTTTCTGACACGTTCCGACAAAGGCATCTTCAGGGCCTTGCGATGAAATGGGTGAGGGGGCTTTTTTGCGTCCTCAGGGGAAAAGGCCCGCCTGGAGGATTACGAACGTGTGGAGAGAACGGACAAGCACGAGAGGCGGTCTTCTGTGCACTTGAATGCACAAGTCCCTCAACACACAAACAGCACATCACACTCCACATCAAACCCCACCACACACCGAGAACATAACTGCACACCACCACACACGGGAACCACGGCTCTCGGAGGGAACACAACATAACACGCACAGTGAGGCACACGGACCGAGCTTGACCGTACACAGTACCCACATCACAAATTGCACTCACTACTCCAAGAGCCGACCACACGCACAAACTGTCAAACGCAACCACCCACATAGAAACCCACATGCGAAACGCACACAAACCACGACAGAAAGAACACCGAGTTCATGCAACGCCCATTTCACACACTACACACACCACTCCAGACACACACAGCGCGTACAGCGCGCAGAGCCTCACAGAATGCACAATGCCAAACACGCAACACATACACGAAGGTATCAGTCATAACACGCAAAATATCTCACTCAACTTGCAAAACGCACAGGCCACAGAACAGAGTAGAATACACACAACACAAACACAAATCACAGAACAACACATCACACGGCACACACAAGCATCACACACCGAAAGTAATAATATCGCAACTCATCACACACACAACTCAATAACATCAACAATGCAACAACACACACACAGAGCAACGCAACCACTGCACACCACACATAAAGCCACACGCAACACACACTCAAGGAGCAGCCACAACGCACACAACACCCGCAGACACGTACGTAGAGAACACACACACACACACACACACACACACACAGAACCTCTCAACACGCACACGGCACAACACAGAGAACAACGCACACCTCAAACATCGCAGGGCAGAAGAGCGCACAATTCACGCAAATCACACTGCAATGAGCACACACAATGCACACCAGGAGGCACGCAAACAAGCACAGCCACACACACAGACCACACACATCTCACATCACACGCAGAACTCAACCAAACACACACACAACCTCTCAAACGCAGCCAAGCACAAATCCCAATCACACACGCAAAACAGACACACCACATACAAAACCAAGTGCGACACACACACACACACACACACACACACAAAACCAACGAAAACCCACGTAGCGCACACTTCACACACCACGCATCGCACGCACGACCACGCACAGACAACCCACGCTCACGTCCATGCACACGGGCTGCACTGTGCAGCGCGTACACACACAGAACCCAGAGTGTATCAACACAAGTCACAGGACGCACACCAGACACGTCGAAGCACGCAGCTGCTCACAACACACGCCAGCGACATTTCGCAGAGTACCCACAGCACACACAATGAGGCACAGGAAACAAGCACAACCACACAGACAACCAGTTTCAAATCACACACGTAACACACACGCAACCACTCAAACACAGCAACACCTCAGTCACAGTCGCAGACGCACGAAACGCGCAAAACCCTCTCAGACATAAAGGCGAAACGCACAACCAACAGAGGAGACAGCATACCTTTCATTTCACACACTACACGCTACGCACACAACCACGTAGAGACAACACCACCCAGACAGCCTCACACAGGAGCGCAGAACGGAACACACACTACACAGAAGCATGACACACACCGGACACATCCACATCAAGGCACATAACTGCTCACAATACACATGAAATTCATTGCACAGATGCCCTACTGCAGCACACCATGAGACATACTAAAACAAGCACAACCACACGCGGCCAGCACATCCCTCATCATGCGCATAACACGCGCAGCCGAACGTCACCTCAACCGCTTGGTGCTGCCGGCTTTTCAACCTGTTGAACAGAACGCCCACACGTCCTGCTTCCAATGCCCGTACAGAAAGCAACTTGCCCTGCCTCTTCCCCTGAGGCTGGGCAGAAGACCTCGTCATAGTAGTCTTGTGCCTGGGAGTGTGAATACATATCAGAAGCTCGCCTTCACACAGCAGTGTTTAGCCGCCAATCTGGATATGGCTGAGCAGCCGATCACGTGGGCTGAGCCGGCAGCGTCAGGGCCTTCTCTGCAGGACAACAGCTCTGCGGCTCAGGGCCCATCTGCCACCAGGCTCTGGAGCAGCTTGCACACACATGTCTCTTGCTGACACGATGCCTGGGGACTGAAGCCGACGGGCACTTAGTTTTCAATGCTCAGACTGTGGCATGGGAGATCGGCTCACATACCCCACGGACCAACCTGGGCATCTCTGAAGCAGCCACATAGTCGCAGGAAAAGCGACTTTTTAAGTTTCCACGCGAAATTCGTTGCATGCGGGCATTTCCCTTACAGCCGGGCTTCCTCGGCAAGGCCTCACGCTAGGGGGCCACACAAGCGAGCACCCCCGCCGCTCAGCGAAAGGGAGCTCTACGCGGCAGAGTCCACGCGGGCACTTAGAGTGCAGGCACGCGGGACAGACGTGGAAAGCACACGACAAGGTAAATTCGTTGTATGCGGGCATTCCCCCCGACAGCCAGGCCGCACGTCGATGGCCACACAAGCGAGTGCCCGGCACTCAGCAAAAGAGAGCTCTACGCAGGAGGAGACTTCACTCAGGTGCCTGGAGTGCAGGCACACGGGACACACACGGAAAGCGTGTAGCAAGCTCAGTTTCCGAGCAAAGCTGACTTGCCTCCACTGCTGCTTCCTTCAGAGCATCTCGTTCTGCAACTTCCTAGTGTGTCTAGTGCGAAGGCCTCATCGCAGCCCACTTACGCCCTCGAGATAAAGGGCGTACAGAGAAGACCGCCTTCTACTGCAATGTTTACTCTTTTCCTCATCCCCTAGGAGAATATTGCACGCAAGGCGAAAGCAGCCTGGTATTCTCTCAGGGAGAGAGGGGTCGCCTCAGTGCACGGTGAGTCGTTTCCCCAGCAAAGTCTGGCATAAGGCTCTCTCTCCTGCAGCAGTTTCTGACACGTTCCGACAAAGGCATCTTCAGGGCCTTGCGATGAAATGGGTGAGGGGGCTTTTTTGCGTCCTCAGGGGAAAAGGCCCGCCTGGAGGATTACGAACGTGTGGAGAGAACGGACAAGCACGAGAGGCGGTCTTCTGTGCACTTGAATGCACAAGTCCCTCAACACACAAACAGCACATCACACTCCACATCAAACCCCACCACACACCGAGAACATAACTGCACACCACCACACACGGGAACCACGGCTCTCGGAGGGAACACAACATAACACGCACAGTGAGGCACACGGACCGAGCTTGACCGTACACAGTACCCACATCACAAATTGCACTCACTACTCCAAGAGCCGACCACACGCACAAACTGTCAAACGCAACCACCCACATAGAAACCCACATGCGAAACGCACACAAACCACGACAGAAAGAACACCGAGTTCATGCAACGCCCATTTCACACACTACACACACCACTCCAGACACACACAGCACGTACAGTGCGCAGAGCCTCACAGAATGCACAATGCCAAACACGCAACACATACATGAAGGTATCAGTCATAACACGCAAAATATCTCACTCAACTTGCAAAACGCACAGGCCACAGAACAGAGTAGAATACACACAACACAAACACAAATCACAGAACAACACATCACACGGCACACACAAGCATCACACACCGAAAGTAATAATATCGCAACTCATCACACACACAACTCAATAACATCAACAATGCAACAACACACACACAGAGCAACGCAACCACTGCACACCACACATAAAGCCACACGCAACACACACTCAAGGAGCAGCCACAACGCACACAACACCCGCAGACACGTACGTAGAGAACACACACACACACACACACACACACACACAGAACCTCTCAACACGCACACGGCACAACACAGAGAACAACGCACACCTCAAACATCGCAGGGCAGAAGAGCGCACAATTCACGCAAATCACACTGCAATGAGCACACACAATGCACACCAGGAGGCACGCAAACAAGCACAGCCACACACACAGACCACACACATCTCACATCACACGCAGAACTCAACCAAACACACACACAACCTCTCAAACGCAGCCAAGCACAAATCCCAATCACACACGCAAAACAGACACACCACATACAAAACCAAGTGCGACACACACACACACACACACACACACACACAAAACCAACGAAAACCCACGTAGCGCACACTTCACACACCACGCATCGCACGCACGACCACGCACAGACAACCCACGCTCACGTCCATGCACACGGGCTGCACTGTGCAGCGCGTACACACACAGAACCCAGAGTGTATCAACACAAGTCACAGGACGCACACCAGACACGTCGAAGCACGCAGCTGCTCACAACACACGCCAGCGACATTTCGCAGAGTACCCACAGCACACACAATGAGGCACAGGAAACAAGCACAACCACACAGACAACCAGTTTCAAATCACACACGTAACACACACGCAACCACTCAAACACAGCAACACCTCAGTCACAGTCGCAGACGCACGAAACGCGCAAAACCCTCTCAGACATAAAGGCGAAACGCACAACCAACAGAGGAGACAGCATACCTTTCATTTCACACACTACACGCTACGCACACAACCACGTAGAGACAACACCACCCAGACAGCCTCACACAGGAGCGCAGAACGGAACACACACTACACAGAAGCATGACACACACCGGACACATCCACATCAAGGCACATAACTGCTCACAATACACATGAAATTCATTGCACAGATGCCCTACTGCAGCACACCATGAGACATACTAAAACAAGCACAACCACACGCGGCCAGCACATCCCTCATCATGCGCATAACACGCGCAGCCGAACGTCACCTCAACCGCTTGGTGCTGCTGGCTTTTCAACCTGTTGAACAGAACGCCCACACGTCCTGCTTCCAATGCCCGTACAGAAAGCAACTTGCCCTGCCTCTTCCCCTGAGGCTGGGCAGAAGACCTCGTCATAGTAGTCTTGTGCCTGGGAGTGTGAATACATATCAGAAGCTCGCCTTCACACAGCAGTGTTTAGCCGCCAATCTGGATATGGCTGAGCAGCCGATCACGTGGGCTGAGCCGGCAGCGTCAGGGCCTTCTCTGCAGGACAACAGCTCTGCGGCTCAGGGCCCATCTGCCACCAGGCTCTGGAGCAGCTTGCACACACATGTCTCTTGCTGACACGATGCCTGGGGACTGAAGCCGACGGTCACTTAGTTTTCAATGCTCAGACTGTGGCATGGGAGATCAGCTCACATACCCCAAGGACCAACCTGGGCATCTCTGAAGCAGCCACATAGTCGCAGGAAAAGCGACTTTTTAAGTTTCCACGCGAAATTCGTTGCATGCGGGCATTTCCCTTACAGCCGGGCTTCCTCGGCAAGGCCTCACGCTAGGGGGCCACACAAGCGAGCACCCCCGCCGCTCAGCGAAAGGGAGCTCTACGCGGCACAGTCCACGCGGGCACTTAGAGTGCAGGCACGCGGGACAGACGTGGAAAGCACACGACAAGGTAAATTCGTTGTATGCGGGCATTCCCCCCGACAGCCAGGCCGCACGTCGATGGCCACACAAGCCAGTGCCCGGCACTCAGCAAAAGAGAGCTCTACGCAGGAGGAGACTTCACTCAGGTGCCTGGAGTGCAGGCACACGGGACACACACGGAAAGCGTGTAGCAAGCTCAGTTTCCGAGCAAAGCTGACTTGCCTCCACTGCTGCTTCCTTCAGAGCATCTCGTTCTGCAACTTCCTAGTGTGTCTAGTGCGAAGGCCTCATCGCAGCCCACTTACGCCCTCGAGATAAAGGGCGTACAGAGAAGACCGCCTTCTACTGCAATGTTTACTCTTTTCCTCATCCCCTAGGAGAATATTGCACGCAAGGCGAAAGCAGCCTGGTATTCTCTCAGGGAGGGAGGGGTCGCCTCAGTGCACGGTGAGTCGTTTCCCCAGCAAAGTCTGGCATAAGGCTCTCTCTCCTGCAGCAGTTTCTGACACGTTCCGACAAAGGCATCTTCAGGGCCTTGCGATGAAATGGGTGAGGGGGCTTTTTTGCGTCCTCAGGGGAAAAGGCCCGCCTGCAGGATTACGAACGTGTGGAGAGAACGGACAAGCACGAGAGGCGGTCTTCTGTGCACTTGAATGCACAAGTCCCTCAACACACAAACAGCACATCACACTCCACATCAAACCCCACCACACACCGAGAACATAACTGCACACCACCACACACGGGAACCACGGCTCTCGGAGGGAACACAACATAACACGCACAGTGAGGCACACGGACCGAGCTTGACCGTACACAGTACCCACATCACAAATTGCACTCACTACTCCAAGAGCCGACCACACGCACAAACTGTCAAACGCAACCACCCACATAGAAACCCACATGCGAAACGCACACAAACCACGACAGAAAGAACACCGAGTTCATGCAACGCCCATTTCACACACTACACACACCACTCCAGACACACACAGCACGTACAGCGCGCAGAGCCTCACAGAATGCACAATGCCAAACACGCAACACATACACGAAGGTATCAGTCATAACACGCAAAATATCTCACTCAACTTGCAAAACGCACAGGCCACAGAACAGAGTAGAATACACACAACACAAACACAAATCACAGAACAACACATCACACGGCACACACAAGCATCACACACCGAAAGTAATAATATCGCAACTCATCACACACACAACTCAATAACATCAACAATGCAACAACACACACACAGAGCAACGCAACCACTGCACACCACACATAAAGCCACACGCAACACACACTCAAGGAGCAGCCACAACGCACACAACACCCGCAGACACGTACGTAGAGAACACACACACACACACACACACACACACAGAACCTCTCAACACGCACACGGCACAACACAGAGAACAACGCACACCTCAAACATCGCAGGGCAGAAGAGCGCACAATTCACGCAAATCACACTGCAATGAGCACACACAATGCACACCAGGAGGCACGCAAACAAGCACAGCCACACACACAGACCACACACATCTCACATCACACGCAGAACTCAACCAAACACACACACAACCTCTCAAACGCAGCCAAGCACAAATCCCAATCACACACGCAAAACAGACACACCACATACAAAACCAAGTGCGACACACACACACACACACACACACACACACACACAAAACCAACGAAAACCCACGTAGCGCACACTTCACACACCACGCATCGCACGCACGACCACGCACAGACAACCCACGCTCACGTCCATGCACACGGGCTGCACTGTGCAGCGCGTACACACACAGAACCCAGAGTGTATCAACACAAGTCACAGGACGCACACCAGACACGTCGAAGCACGCAGCTGCTCACAACACACGCCAGCGACATTTCGCAGAGTACCCACAGCACACACAATGAGGCACAGGAAACAAGCACAACCACACAGACAACCAGTTTCAAATCACACACGTAACACACACGCAACCACTCAAACACAGCAACACCTCAGTCACAGTCGCAGACGCACGAAACGCGCAAAACCCTCTCAGACATAAAGGCGAAACGCACAACCAACAGAGGAGACAGCATACCTTTCATTTCACACACTACACGCTACGCACACAACCACGTAGAGACAACACCACCCAGACAGCCTCACACAGGAGCGCAGAACGGAACACACACTACACAGAAGCATGACACACACCGGACACATCCACATCAAGGCACATAACTGCTCACAATACACATGAAATTCATTGCACAGATGCCCTACTGCAGCACACCATGAGACATACTAAAACAAGCACAACCACACGCGGCCAGCACATCCCTCATCATGCGCATAACACGCGCAGCCGAACGTCACCTCAACCGCTTGGCGCTGCCGGCTTTTCAACCTGTTGAACAGAACGCCCACACGTCCTGCTTCCAATGCCCGTACAGAAAGCAACTTGCCCTGCCTCTTCCCCTGAGGCTGGGCAGAAGACCTCGTCATAGTAGTCTTGTGCCTGGGAGTGTGAATACATATCAGAAGCTCGCCTTCACACAGCAGTGTTTAGCCGCCAATCTGGATATGGCTGAGCAGCCGATCACGTGGGCTGAGCCGGCAGCGTCAGGGCCTTCTCTGCAGGACAACAGCTCTGCGGCTCAGGGCCCATCTGCCACCAGGCTCTGGAGCAGCTTGCACACACATGTCTCTTGCTGACACGATGCCTGGGGACTGAAGCCGACGGGCACTTAGTTTTCAATGCTCAGACTGTGGCATGGGAGATCGGCTCACATACCCCACGGACCAACCTGGGCATCTCTGAAGCAGCCACATAGTCGCAGGAAAAGCGACTTTTTAAGTTTCCACGCGAAATTCGTTGCATGCGGGCATTTCCCTTACAGCCGGGCTTCCTCGGCAAGGCCTCACGCTAGGGGGCCACACAAGCGAGCACCCCCGCCGCTCAGCGAAAGGGAGCTCTACGCGGCACAGTCCACGCGGGCACTTAGAGTGCAGGCACGCGGGACAGACGTGGAAAGCACACGACAAGGTAAATTCGTTGTATGCGGGCATTCCCCCCGACAGCCAGGCCGCACGTCGATGGCCACACAAGCGAGTGCCCGGCACTCAGCAAAAGAGAGCTCTACGCAGGAGGAGACTTCACTCAGGTGCCTGGAGTGCAGGCACACGGGACACACACGGAAAGCGTGTAGCAAGCTCAGTTTCCGAGCAAAGCTGACTTGCCTCCACTGCTGCTTCCTTCAGAGCATCTCGTTCTGCAACTTCCTAGTGTGTCTAGTGCGAAGGCCTCATCGCAGCCCACTTACGCCCTCGAGATAAAGGGCGTACAGAGAAGACCGCCTTCTACTGCAATGTTTACTCTTTTCCTCATCCCCTAGGAGAATATTGCACGCAAGGCGAAAGCAGCCTGGTATTCTCTCAGGGAGGGAGGGGTCGCCTCAGTGCACGGTGAGTCGTTTCCCCAGCAAAGTCTGGCATAAGGCTCTCTCTCCTGCAGCAGTTTCTGACACGTTCCGACAAAGGCATCTTCAGGGCCTTGCGATGAAATGGGTGAGGGGGCTTTTTTGCGTCCTCAGGGGAAAAGGCCCGCCTGGAGGATTACGAACGTGTGGAGAGAACGGACAAGCACGAGAGGCGGTCTTCTGTGCACTTGAATGCACAAGTCCCTCAACACACAAACAGCACATCACACTCCACATCAAACCCCACCACACACCGAGAACATAACTGCACACCACCACACACGGGAACCACGGCTCTCGGAGGGAACACAACATAACACGCACAGTGAGGCACACGGACCGAGCTTGACCGTACACAGTACCCACATCACAAATTGCACTCACTACTCCAAGAGCCGACCACACGCACAAACTGTCAAACGCAACCACCCACATAGAAACCCACATGCGAAACGCACACAAACCACGACAGAAAGAACACCGAGTTCATGCAACGCCCATTTCACACACTACACACACCACTCCAGACACACACAGCACGTACAGCGCGCAGAGCCTCACAGAATGCACAATGCCAAACACGCAACACATACACGAAGGTATCAGTCATAACACGCAAAATATCTCACTCAACTTGCAAAACGCACAGGCCACAGAACAGAGTAGAATACACACAACACAAACACAAATCACAGAACAACACATCACACGGCACACACAAGCATCACACACCGAAAGTAATAATATCGCAACTCATCACACACACAACTCAATAACATCAACAATGCAACAACACACACACAGAGCAACGCAACCACTGCACACCACACATAAAGCCACACGCAACACACACTCAAGGAGTAGCCACAACGCACACAACACCCGCAGACACGTACGTAGAGAACACACACACACACACACACACACACACACACACAGAACCTCTCAACACGCACACGGCACAACACAGAGAACAACGCACACCTCAAACATCGCAGGGCAGAAGAGCGCACAATTCACGCAAATCACACTGCAATGAGCACACACAATGCACACCAGGAGGCACGCAAACAAGCACAGCCACACACACAGACCACACACATCTCACATCACACGCAGAACTCAACCAAACACACACACAAACTCTCAAACGCAGCCAAGCACAAATCCCAATCACACACGCAAAACAGACACACCACATACAAAACCAAGTGCGACACACACACACACACACACACACACACACACACAAAACCAACGAAAACCCACGTAGCGCACACTTCACACACCACGCATCGCACGCACGACCACGCACAGACAACCCACGCTCACGTCCATGCACACGGGCTGCACTGTGCAGCGCGTACACACACAGAACCCAGAGTGTATCAACACAAGTCACAGGACGCACACCAGACACGTCGAAGCACGCAGCTGCTCACAACACACGCCAGCGACATTTCGCAGAGTACCCACAGCACACACAATGAGGCACAGGAAACAAGCACAACCACACAGACAACCAGTTTCAAATCACACACGTAACACACACGCAACCACTCAAACACAGCAACACCTCAGTCACAGTCGCAGACGCACGAAACGCGCAAAACCCTCTCAGACATAAAGGCGAAACGCACAACCAACAGAGGAGACAGCATACCTTTCATTTCACACACTACACGCTACGCACACAACCACGTAGAGACAACACCACCCAGACAGCCTCACACAGGAGCGCAGAACGGAACACACACTACACAGAAGCATGACACACACCGGACACATCCACATCAAGGCACATAACTGCTCACAATACACATGAAATTCATTGCACAGATGCCCTACTGCAGCACACCATGAGACATACTAAAACAAGCACAACCACACGCGGCCAGCACATCCCTCATCATGCGCATAACACGCGCAGCCGAACGTCACCTCAACCGCTTGGCGCTGCCGGCTTTTCAACCTGTTGAACAGAACGCCCACACGTCCTGCTTCCAATGCCCGTACAGAAAGCAACTTGCCCTGCCTCTTCCCCTGAGGCTGGGCAGAAGACCTCGTCATAGTAGTCTTGTGCCTGGGAGTGTGAATACATATCAGAAGCTCGCCTTCACACAGCAGTGTTTAGCCGCCAATCTGGATATGGCTGAGCAGCCGATCACGTGGGCTGAGCCGGCAGCGTCAGGGCCTTCTCTGCAGGACAACAGCTCTGCGGCTCAGGGCCCATCTGCCACCAGGCTCTGGAGCAGCTTGCACACACATGTCTCTTGCTGACACGATGCCTGGGGACTGAAGCCGACGGGCACTTAGTTTTCAATGCTCAGACTGTGGCATGGGAGATCGGCTCACATACCCCACGGACCAACCTGGGCATCTCTGAAGCAGCCACATAGTCGCAGGAAAAGCGACTTTTTAAGTTTCCACGCGAAATTCGTTGCATGCGGGCATTTCCCTTACAGCCGGGCTTCCTCGGCAAGGCCTCACGCTAGGGGGCCACACAAGCGAGCACCCCCGCCGCTCAGCGAAAGGGAGCTCTACGCGGCAGAGTCCACGCGGGCACTTAGAGTGCAGGCACGCGGGACAGACGTGGAAAGCACACGACAAGGTAAATTCGTTGTATGCGGGCATTCCCCCCGACAGCCAGGCCGCACGTCGATGGCCACACAAGCGAGTGCCCGGCACTCAGCAAAAGAGAGCTCTACGCAGGAGGAGACTTCACTCAGGTGCCTGGAGTGCAGGCACACGGGACACACACGGAAAGCGTGTAGCAAGCTCAGTTTCCGAGCAAAGCTGACTTGCCTCCACTGCTGCTTCCTTCAGAGCATCTCGTTCTGCAACTTCCTAGTGTGTCTAGTGCGAAGGCCTCATCGCAGCCCACTTACGCCCTCGAGATAAAGGGCGTACAGAGAAGACCGCCTTCTACTGCAATGTTTACTCTTTTCCTCATCCCCTAGGAGAATATTGCACGCAAGGCGAAAGCAGCCTGGTATTCTCTCAGGGAGGGAGGGGTCGCCTCAGTGCACGGTGAGTCGTTTCCCCAGCAAAGTCTGGCATAAGGCTCTCTCTCCTGCAGCAGTTTCTGACACGTTCCGACAAAGGCATCTTCAGGGCCTTGCGATGAAATGGGTGAGGGGGCTTTTTTGCGTCCTCAGGGGAAAAGGCCCGCCTGGAGGATTACGAACGTGTGGAGAGAACGGACAAGCACGAGAGGCGGTCTTCTGTGCACTTGAATGCACAAGTCCCTCAACACACAAACAGCACATCACACTCCACATCAAACCCCACCACACACCGAGAACATAACTGCACACCACCACACACGGGAACCACGGCTCTCGGAGGGAACACAACATAACACGCACAGTGAGGCACACGGACCGAGCTTGACCGTACACAGTACCCACATCACAAATTGCACTCACTACTCCAAGAGCCGACCACACGCACAAACTGTCAAACGCAACCACCCACATAGAAACCCACATGCGAAACGCACACAAACCACGACAGAAAGAACACCGAGTTCATGCAACGCCCATTTCACACACTACACACACCACTCCAGACACACACAGCACGTACAGCGCGCAGAGCCTCACAGAATGCACAATGCCAAACACGCAACACATACACGAAGGTATCAGTCATAACACGCAAAATATCTCACTCAACTTGCAAAACGCACAGGCCAGAGAACAGAGTAGAATACACACAACACAAACACAAATCACAGAACAACACATCACACGGCACACACAAGCATCACACACCGAAAGTAATAATATCGCAACTCATCACACACACAACTCAATAACATCAACAATGCAACAACACACACACAGAGCAACGCAACCACTGCACACCACACATAAAGCCACACGCAACACACACTCAAGGAGTAGCCACAACGCACACAACACCCGCAGACACGTACGTAGAGAACACACACACACACACACACACACACACACACAGAACCTCTCAACACGCACACGGCACAACACAGAGAACAACGCACACCTCAAACATCGCAGGGCAGAAGAGCGCACAATTCACGCAAATCACACTGCAATGAGCACACACAATGCACACCAGGAGGCACGCAAACAAGCACAGCCACACACACAGACCACACACATCTCACATCACACGCAGAACTCAACCAAACACACACACAACCTCTCAAACGCAGCCAAGCACAAATCCCAATCACACACGCAAAACAGACACACCACATACAAAACCAAGTGCGACACACACACACACACACACACACAAAACCAACGAAAACCCACGTAGCGCACACTTCACACACCACGCATCGCACGCACGACCACGCACAGACAACCCACGCTCACGTCCATGCACACGGGCTGCACTGTGCAGCGCGTACACACACAGAACCCAGAGTGTATCAACACAAGTCACAGGACGCACACCAGACACGTCGAAGCACGCAGCTGCTCACAACACACGCCAGCGACATTTCGCAGAGTACCCACAGCACACACAATGAGGCACAGGAAACAAGCACAACCACACAGACAACCAGTTTCAAATCACACACGTAACACACACGCAACCACTCAAACACAGCAACACCTCAGTCACAGTCGCAGACGCACGAAACGCGCAAAACCCTCTCAGACATAAAGGCGAAACGCACAACCAACAGAGGAGACAGCATACCTTTCATTTCACACACTACACGCTACGCACACAACCACGTAGAGACAACACCACCCAGACAGCCTCACACAGGAGCGCAGAACGGAACACACACTACACAGAAGCATGACACACACCGGACACATCCACATCAAGGCACATAACTGCTCACAATACACATGAAATTCATTGCACAGATGCCCTACTGCAGCACACCATGAAACATACTAAAACAAGCACAACCACACGCGGCCAGCACATCCCTCATCATGCGCATAACACGCGCAGCCGAACGTCACCTCAACCGCTTGGTGCTGCCGGCTTTTCAACCTGTTGAACAGAACGCCCACACGTCCTGCTTCCAATGCCCGTACAGAAAGCAACTTGCCCTGCCTCTTCCCCTGAGGCTGGGCAGAAGACCTCGTCATAGTAGTCTTGTGCCTGGGAGTGTGAATACATATCAGAAGCTCGCCTTCACACAGCAGTGTTTAGCCGCCAATCTGGATATGGCTGAGCAGCCGATCACGTGGGCTGAGCCGGCAGCGTCAGGGCCTTCTCTGCAGGACAACAGCTCTGCGGCTCAGGGCCCATCTGCCACCAGGCTCTGGAGCAGCTTGCACACACATGTCTCTTGCTGACACGATGCCTGGGGACTGAAGCCGACGGGCACTTAGTTTTCAATGCTCAGACTGTGGCATGGGAGATCGGCTCACATACCCCACGGACCAACCTGGGCATCTCTGAAGCAGCCACATAGTCGCAGGAAAAGCGACTTTTTAAGTTTCCACGCGAAATTCGTTGCATGCGGGCATTTCCCTTACAGCCGGGCTTCCTCGGCAAGGCCTCACGCTAGGGGGCCACACAAGCGAGCACCCCCGCCGCTCAGCGAAAGGGAGCTCTACGCGGCAGAGTCCACGCGGGCACTTAGAGTGCAGGCACGTGGGACAGACGTGGAAAGCACACGACAAGGTAAATTCGTTGTATGCGGGCATTCCCCCCGACAGCCAGGCCGCACGTCGATGGCCACACAAGCGAGTGCCCGGCACTCAGCAAAAGAGAGCTCTACGCAGGAGGAGACTTCACTCAGGTGCCTGGAGTGCAGGCACACGGGACACACACGGAAAGCGTGTAGCAAGCTCAGTTTCCGAGCAAAGCTGACTTGCCTCCACTGCTGCTTCCTTCAGAGCATCTCGTTCTGCAACTTCCTAGTGTGTCTAGTGCGAAGGCCTCATCGCAGCCCACTTACGCCCTCGAGATAAAGGGCGTACAGAGAAGACCGCCTTCTACTGCAATGTTTACTCTTTTCCTCATCCCCTAGGAGAATATTGCACGCAAGGCGAAAGCAGCCTGGTATTCTCTCGGGGAGGGAGGGGTCGCCTCAGTGCACGGTGAGTCGTTTCCCCAGCAAAGTCTGGCATAAGGCTCTCTCTCCTGCAGCAGTTTCTGACACGTTCCGACAAAGGCATCTTCAGGGCCTTGCGATGAAATGGGTGAGGGGGCTTTTTTGCGTCCTCAGGGGAAAAGGCCCGCCTGGAGGATTACGAACGTGTGGAGAGAACGGACAAGCACGAGAGGCGGTCTTCTGTGCACTTGAATGCACAAGTCCCTCAACACACAAACAGCACATCACACTCCACATCAAACCCCACCACACACCGAGAACATAACTGCACACCACCACACACGGGAACCACGGCTCTCGGAGGGAACACAACATAACACGCACAGTGAGGCACACGGACCGAGCTTGACCGTACACAGTACCCACATCACAAATTGCACTCACTACTCCAAGAGCCGACCACACGCACAAACTGTCAAACGCAACCACCCACATAGAAACCCACATGCGAAACGCACACAAACCACGACAGAAAGAACACCGAGTTCATGCAACGCCCATTTCACACACTACACACACCACTCCAGACACACACAGCACGTACAGCGCGCAGAGCCTCACAGAATGCACAATGCCAAACACGCAACACATACACGAAGGTATCAGTCATAACACGCAAAATATCTCACTCAACTTGCAAAACGCACAGGCCACAGAACAGAGTAGAATACACACAACACAAACACAAATCACAGAACAACACATCACACGGCACACACAAGCATCACACACCGAAAGTAATAATATCGCAACTCATCACACACACAACTCAATAACATCAACAATGCAACAACACACACACAGAGCAACGCAACCACTGCACACCACACATAAAGCCACACGCAACACACACTCAAGGAGCAGCCACAACGCACACAACACCCGCAGACACGTACGTAGAGAACACACACACACACACACACACACACACACACAACCTCTCAACACGCACACGGCACAACACAGAGAACAACGCACACCTCAAACATCGCAGGGCAGAAGAGCGCACAATTCACGCAAATCACACTGCAATGAGCACACACAATGCACACCAGGAGGCACGCAAACAAGCACAGCCACACACACAGACCACACACATCTCACATCACACGCAGAACTCAACCAAACACACACACAACCTCTCAAACGCAGCCAAGCACAAATCCCAATCACACACGCAAAACAGACACACCACATACAAAACCAAGTGCGACACACACACACACACACACACACACACAAAACCAACGAAAACCCACGTAGCGCACACTTCACACACCACGCATCGCACGCACGACCACGCACAGACAACCCACGCTCACGTCCATGCACACGGGCTGCACTGTGCAGCGCGTACACACACAGAACCCAGAGTGTATCAACACAAGTCACAGGACGCACACCAGACACGTCGAAGCACGCAGCTGCTCACAACACACGCCAGCGACATTTCGCAGAGTACCCACAGCACACACAATGAGGCACAGGAAACAAGCACAACCACACAGACAACCAGTTTCAAATCATACACGTAACACACACGCAACCACTCAAACACAGCAACACCTCAGTCACAGTCGCAGACGCACGAAACGCGCAAAACCCTCTCAGACATAAAGGCGAAACGCACAACCAACAGAGGAGACAGCATACCTTTCATTTCACACACTACACGCTACGCACACAACCACGTAGAGACAACACCACCCAGACAGCCTCACACAGGAGCGCAGAACGGAACACACACTACACAGAAGCATGACACACACCGGACACATCCGCATCAAGGCACATAACTGCTCACAATACACATGAAATTCATTGCACAGATGCCCTACTGCAGCACACCATGAGACATACTAAAACAAGCACAACCACACGCGGCCAGCACATCCCTCATCATGCGCATAACACGCGCAGCCGAACGTCACCTCAACCGCTTGGTGCTGCCGGCTTTTCAACCTGTTGAACAGAACGCCCACACGTCCTGCTTCCAATGCCCGTACAGAAAGCAACTTGCCCTGCCTCTTCCCCTGAGGCTGGGCAGAAGACCTCGTCATAGTAGTCTTGTGCCTGGGAGTGTGAATACATATCAGAAGCTCGCCTTCACACAGCAGTGTTTAGCCGCCAATCTGGATATGGCTGAGCAGCCGATCACGTGGGCTGAGCCGGCAGCGTCAGGGCCTTCTCTGCAGGACAACAGCTCTGCGGCTCAGGGCCCATCTGCCACCAGGCTCTGGAGCAGCTTGCACACACATGTCTCTTGCTGACACGATGCCTGGGGACTGAAGCCGACGGGCACTTAGTTTTCAATGCTCAGACTGATGCATGGGAAAGCCGCTCACATACCCCACGGACCAACCTGGGCATCTCTGAAGCAGCCACATAGTCGCAGGAAAAGCGACTTTTTAAGTTTCCACGCGAAATTCGTTGCATGCGGGCATTTCCCTTACAGCCGGGCTTCCTCGGCAAGGCCTCACGCTAGGGGGCCACACAAGCGAGCACCCCCGCCGCTCAGCGAAAGGGAGCTCTACGCGGCAGAGTCCACGCGGGCACTTAGAGTGCAGGCACGCGGGACAGACGTGGAAAGCACACGACAAGGTAAATTCGTTGTATGCGGGCATTCCCCCCGACAGCCAGGCCGCACGTCGATGGCCACACAAGCGAGTGCCCGGCACTCAGCAAAAGAGAGCTCTACGCAGGAGGAGACTTCACTCAGGTGCCTGGAGTGCAGGCACACGGGACACACACGGAAAGCGTGTAGCAAGCTCAGTTTCCGAGCAAAGCTGACTTGCCTCCACTTGCTGCTTCCTTCAGAGCATCTCGTTCTGCAACTTCCTAGTGTGTCTAGTGCGAAGGCCTCATCGCAGCCCACTTACGCCCTCGAGATAAAGGGCGTACAGAGAAGACCGCCTTCTACTGCAATGTTTACTCTTTTCCTCATCCCCTAGGAGAATATTGCACGCAAGGCGAAAGCAGCCTGGTATTCTCTCGGGGAGGGAGGGGTCGCCTCAGTGCACGGTGAGTCGTTTCCCCAGCAAAGTCTGGCATAAGGCTCTCTCTCCTGCAGCAGTTTCTGACACGTTCCGACAAAGGCATCTTCAGGGCCTTGCGATGAAATGGGTGAGGGGGCTTTTTTGCGTCCTCAGGGGAAAAGGCCCGCCTGGAGGATTACGAACGTGTGGAGAGAACGGACAAGCACGAGAGGCGGTCTTCTGTGCACTTGAATGCACAAGTCCCCTCAACACACAAACAGCACATCACACTCCACATCAAACCCCACCACACACCGAGAACATAACTGCACAACCACCACACACGGGAACCACGGCTCTCGGAGGGGAACACAACATAACACGCACAGTGAGGCACACGGACCGAGCTTGACCGTACACAGTACCCACATCACAAATTGCACTCACTACTCCAAGAGCCGACCACACGCACAAACTGTCAAACGCAACCACCCACATAGAAACCCACATGCGAAACGCACACAAACCACGACAGAAAGAACACCGAGTTCATGCAACGCCCATTTCACACACTACACACACCACTCCAGACACACACAGCACGTACAGCGCGCAGAGCCTCACAGAATGCACAATGCCAAACACGCAACACATACACGAAGGTATCAGTCATAACACGCAAAATATCTCACTCAACTTGCAAAACGCACAGGCCACAGAACAGAGTAGAATACACACAACACAAACACAAATCACAGAACAACACATCACACGGCACACACAAGCATCACACACCGAAAGTAATAATATCGCAACTCATCACACACACAACTCAATAACATCAACAATGCAACAACACACACACAGAGCAACGCAACCACTGCACACCACACATAAAGCCACAACGCAACACACACTCAAGGAGCAGCCACAACGCACACAACACCCCCAGACACTTACGTAGAGAACACACACACACACACACACACACACACACACAACCTCTCAACACGCACACGGCACAACACAGAGAACAACGCACACCTCAAACATCGCAGGGCAGAAGAGCGCACAATTCACGCAAATCACACTGCAATGAGCACACACAATGCACACCAGGAGGCACGCAAACAAGCACAGCCACACACACAGACCACACACATCTCACATCACACGCAGAACTCAACCAAACACACACACAACCTCTCAAACGCAGCCAAGCACAAATCCCAATCACACACGCAAAACAGACACACCACATACAAAACCAAGTGCGACACACACACACACACACACACACACACACACAAAACCAACGAAAACCCACGTAGCGCACACTTCACACACCACGCATCGCACGCACGACCACGCACAGACAACCCACGCTCACGTCCATGCACACGGGCTGCACTGTGCAGCGCGTACACACACAGAACCCAGAGTGTATCAACACAAGTCACAGGACGCACACCAGACACGTCGAAGCACGCAGCTGCTCACAACACACGCCAGCGACATTTCGCAGAGTACCCACAGCACACACAATGAGGCACAGGAAACAAGCACAACCACACAGACAACCAGTTTCAAATCACACACGTAACACACACGCAACCACTCAAACACAGCAACACCTCAGTCACAGTCGCAGACGCACTAAACGCGCAAAACCCTCTCAGACATAAAGGCGAAACGCACAACCAACAGAGGAGACAGCATACCTTTCATTTCACACACTACACGCTACGCACACAACCACGTAGAGACAACACCACCCAGACAGCCTCACACAGGAGCGCAGAACGGAACACACACTACACAGAAGCATGACACACACCGGACACATCCACATCAAGGCACATAACTGCTCACAATACACATGAAATTCATTGCACAGATGCCCTACTGCAGCACACCATGAGACATACTAAAACAAGCACAACCACACGCGGCCAGCACATCCCTCATCATGCGCATAACACGCGCAGCCGAACGTCACCTCAACCGCTTGGTGCTGCCGGCTTTTCAACCTGTTGAACAGAACGCCCACACGTCCTGCTTCCAATGCCCGTACAGAAAGCAACTTGCCCTGCCTCTTCCCCTGAGGCTGGGCAGAAGACCTCGTCATAGTAGTCTTGTGCCTGGGAGTGTGAATACATATCAGAAGCTCGCCTTCACACAGCAGTGTTTAGCCGCCAATCTGGATATGGCTGAGCAGCCGATCACGTGGGCTGAGCCGGCAGCGTCAGGGCCTTCTCTGCAGGACAACAGATCTGCGGCTCAGGGCCCATCTGCCACCAGGCTCTGGAGCAGCTTGCACACACATGTCTCTTGCTGACACGATGCCTGGGGACTGAAGCCGACGGGCACTTAGTTTTCAATGCTCAGACTGTGGCATGGGAGATCGGCTCACATACCCCACGGACCAACCTGGGCATCTCTGAAGCAGCCACATAGTCGCAGGAAAAGCGACTTTTTAAGTTTCCACGCGAAATTCGTTGCATGCGGGCATTTCCCTTACAGCCGGGCTTCCTCGGCAAGGCCTCACGCTAGGGGGCCACACAAGCGAGCACCCCCGCCGCTCAGCGAAAGGGAGCTCTACGCGGCAGAGTCCACGCGGGCACTTAGAGTGCAGGCACGCGGGACAGACGTGGAAAGCACACGACAAGGTAAATTCGTTGTATGCGGGCATTCCCCCCGACAGCCAGGCCGCACGTCGATGGCCACACAAGCGAGTGCCCGGCACTCAGCAAAAGAGAGCTCTACGCAGGAGGAGACTTCACTCAGGTGCCTGGAGTGCAGG
Organism: Manis javanica; assembly: GCF_040802235.1. Lineage (NCBI taxonomy): Eukaryota > Metazoa > Chordata > Mammalia > Pholidota > Manidae > Manis > Manis javanica. Next base: position 109,365,744 of record NC_133161.1, read on the forward strand.
CACACGGGACACACACGGAAAGCGTGTAGCAAGCTCAGTTTCCGAGCAAAGCTGACTTGCCTCCACTGCTGCTTCCTTCAGAGCATCTCGTTCTGCAACTTCCTAGTGTGTCTAGTGCGAAGGCCTCATCGCAGCCCACTTACGCCCTCGAGATAAAGGGCGTACAGAGAAGACCGCCTTCTACTGCAATGTTTACTCTTTTCCTCATCCCCTAGGAGAATATTGCACGCAAGGCGAAAGCAGCCTGGTATTCTCTCGGGGAGGGAGGGGTCGCCTCAGTGCACGGTGAGTCGTTTCCCCAGCAAAGTCTGGCATAAGGCTCTCTCTCCTGCAGCAGTTTCTGACACGTTCCGACAAAGGCATCTTCAGGGCCTTGCGATGAAATGGGTGAGGGGGCTTTTTTGCGTCCTCAGGGGAAAAGGCCCGCCTGGAGGATTACGAACGTGTGGAGAGAACGGACAAGCACGAGAGGCGGTCTTCTGTGCACTTGAATGCACAAGTCCCTCAACACACAAACAGCACATCACACTCCACATCAAACCCCACCACACACCGAGAACATAACTGCACACCACCACACACGGGAACCACGGCTCTCGGAGGGAACACAACATAACACGCACAGTGAGGCACACGGACCGAGCTTGACCGTACACAGTACCCACATCACAAATTGCACTCACTACTCCAAGAGCCGACCACACGCACAAACTGTCAAACGCAACCACCCACATAGAAACCCACATGCGAAACGCACACAAACCACGACAGAAAGAACACCGAGTTCATGCAACGCCCATTTCACACACTACACACACCACTCCAGACACACACAGCACGTACAGCGCGCAGAGCCTCACAGAATGCACAATGCCAAACACGCAACACATACACGAAGGTATCAGTCATAACACGCAAAATATCTCACTCAACTTGCAAAACGCACAGGCCACAGAACAGAGTAGAATACACACAACACAAACACAAATCACAGAACAACACATCACACGGCACACACAAGCATCACACACCGAAAGTAATAATATCGCAACTCATCACACACACAACTCAATAACATCAACAATGCAACAACACACACACAGAGCAACGCAACCACTGCACACCACACATAAAGCCACACGCAACACACACTCAAGGAGCAGCCACAACGCACACAACACCCGCAGACACGTACGTAGAGAACACACACACACACACACACACACACACACACAACCTCTCAACACGCACACGGCACAACACAGAGAACAACGCACACCTCAAACATCGCAGGGCAGAAGAGCGCACAATTCACGCAAATCACACTGCAATGAGCACACACAATGCACACCAGGAGGCACGCAAACAAGCACAGCCACACACACAGACCACACACATCTCACATCACACGCAGAACTCAACCAAACACACACACAACCTCTCAAACGCAGCCAAGCACAAATCCCAATCACACACGCAAAACAGACACACCACATACAAAACCAAGTGCGACACACACACACACACACACACACACACAAAACCAACGAAAACCCACGTAGCGCACACTTCACACACCACGCATCGCACGCACGACCACGCACAGACAACCCACGCTCACGTCCATGCACACGGGCTGCACTGTGCAGCGCGTACACACACAGAACCCAGAGTGTATCAACACAAGTCACAGGACGCACACCAGACACGTCGAAGCACGCAGCTGCTCACAACACACGCCAGCGACATTTCGCAGAGTACCCACAGCACACACAATGAGGCACAGGAAACAAGCACAACCACACAGACAACCAGTTTCAAATCATACACGTAACACACACGCAACCACTCAAACACAGCAACACCTCAGTCACAGTCGCAGACGCACGAAACGCGCAAAACCCTCTCAGACATAAAGGCGAAACGCACAACCAACAGAGGAGACAGCATACCTTTCATTTCACACACTACACGCTACGCACACAACCACGTAGAGACAACACCACCCAGACAGCCTCACACAGGAGCGCAGAACGGAACACACACTACACAGAAGCATGACACACACCGGACACATCCGCATCAAGGCACATAACTGCTCACAATACACATGAAATTCATTGCACAGATGCCCTACTGCAGCACACCATGAGACATACTAAAACAAGCACAACCACACGCGGCCAGCACATCCCTCATCATGCGCATAACACGCGCAGCCGAACGTCACCTCAACCGCTTGGTGCTGCCGGCTTTTCAACCTGTTGAACAGAACGCCCACACGTCCTGCTTCCAATGCCCGTACAGAAAGCAACTTGCCCTGCCTCTTCCCCTGAGGCTGGGCAGAAGACCTCGTCATAGTAGTCTTGTGCCTGGGAGTGTGAATACATATCAGAAGCTCGCCTTCACACAGCAGTGTTTAGCCGCCAATCTGGATATGGCTGAGCAGCCGATCACGTGGGCTGAGCCGGCAGCGTCAGGGCCTTCTCTGCAGGACAACAGCTCTGCGGCTCAGGGCCCATCTGCCACCAGGCTCTGGAGCAGCTTGCACACACATGTCTCTTGCTGACACGATGCCTGGGGACTGAAGCCGACGGGCACTTAGTTTTCAATGCTCAGACTGTGGCATGGGAGATCGGCTCACATACCCCACGGACCAACCTGGGCATCTCTGAAGCAGCCACATAGTCGCAGGAAAAGCGACTTTTTAAGTTTCCACGCGAAATTCGTTGCATGCGGGCATTTCCCTTACAGCCGGGCTTCCTCGGCAAGGCCTCACGCTAGGGGGCCACACAAGCGAGCACCCCCGCCGCTCAGCGAAAGGGAGCTCTACGCGGCAGAGTCCACGCGGGCACTTAGAGTGCAGGCACGCGGGACAGACGTGGAAAGCACACGACAAGGTAAATTCGTTGTATGCGGGCATTCCCCCCGACAGCCAGGCCGCACGTCGATGGCCACACAAGCGAGTGCCCGGCACTCAGCAAAAGAGAGCTCTACGCAGGAGGAGACTTCACTCAGGTGCCTGGAGTGCAGGCACACGGGACACACACGGAAAGCGTGTAGCAAGCTCAGTTTCCGAGCAAAGCTGACTTGCCTCCACTGCTGCTTCCTTCAGAGCATCTCGTTCTGCAACTTCCTAGTGTGTCTAGTGCGAAGGCCTCATCGCAGCCCACTTACGCCCTCGAGATAAAGGGCGTACAGAGAAGACCGCCTTCTACTGCAATGTTTACTCTTTTCCTCATCCCCTAGGAGAATATTGCACGCAAGGCGAAAGCAGCCTGGTATTCTCTCGGGGAGGGAGGGGTCGCCTCAGTGCACGGTGAGTCGTTTCCCCAGCAAAGTCTGGCATAAGGCTCTCTCTCCTGCAGCAGTTTCTGACACGTTCCGACAAAGGCATCTTCAGGGCCTTGCGATGAAATGGGTGAGGGGGCTTTTTTGCGTCCTCAGGGGAAAAGGCCCGCCTGGAGGATTACGAACGTGTGGAGAGAACGGACAAGCACGAGAGGCGGTCTTCTGTGCACTTGAATGCACAAGTCCCTCAACACACAAACAGCACATCACACTCCACATCAAACCCCACCACACACCGAGAACATAACTGCACACCACCACACACGGGAACCACGGCTCTCGGAGGGAACACAACATAACACGCACAGTGAGGCACACGGACCGAGCTTGACCGTACACAGTACCCACATCACAAATTGCACTCACTACTCCAAGAGCCGACCACACGCACAAACTGTCAAACGCAACCACCCACATAGAAACCCACATGCGAAACGCACACAAACCACGACAGAAAGAACACCGAGTTCATGCAACGCCCATTTCACACACTACACACACCACTCCAGACACACACAGCACGTACAGCGCGCAGAGCCTCACAGAATGCACAATGCCAAACACGCAACACATACACGAAGGTATCAGTCATAACACGCAAAATATCTCACTCAACTTGCAAAACGCACAGGCCACAGAACAGAGTAGAATACACACAACACAAACACAAATCACAGAACAACACATCACACGGCACACACAAGCATCACACACCGAAAGTAATAATATCGCAACTCATCACACACACAACTCAATAACATCAACAATGCAACAACACACACACAGAGCAACGCAACCACTGCACACCACACATAAAGCCACACGCAACACACACTCAAGGAGCAGCCACAACGCACACAACACCCGCAGACACGTACGTAGAGAACACACACACACACACACACACACACACACACACACCTCTCAACACGCACACGGCACAACACAGAGAACAACGCACACCTCAAACATCGCAGGGCAGAAGAGCGCACAATTCACGCAAATCACACTGCAATGAGCACACACAATGCACACCAGGAGGCACGCAAACAAGCACAGCCACACACACAGATCACACACATCTCACATCACACGCAGAACTCAACCAAACACACACACAACCTCTCAAACGCAGCCAAGCACAAATCCCAATCACACACGCAAAAAAGACACACCACATACAAAACCAAGTGCGACACACACACACACACACACACACACACACAAAACCCAACAAAACCCACGTAGCGCACACTTCACACACCACGCATCGCACGCACGACCACGCACAGACAACCCACGCTCACGTCCATGCACACGGGCTGCACTGTGCAGCGCGTACACACACAGAACCCAGAGTGTATCAACACAAGTCACAGGACGCACACCAGACACGTCGAAGCACGCAGCTGCTCACAACACACGCCAGCGACATTTCGCAGAGTACCCACAGCACACACAATGAGGCACAGGAAACAAGCACAACCACACAGACAACCAGTTTCAAATCACACACGTAACACACACGCAACCACTCAAACACAGCAACACCTCAGTCACAGTCGCAGACGCACGAAACGCGCAAAACCCTCTCAGACATAAAGGCGAAACGCACAACCAACAGAGGAGACAGCATACCTTTCATTTCACACACTACACGCTACGCACACAACCACGTAGAGACAACACCACCCAGACAGCCTCACACAGGAGCGCAGAACGGAACACACACTACACAGAAGCATGACACACACCGGACACATCCACATCAAGGCACATAACTGCTCACAATACACATGAAATTCATTGCACAGATGCCCTACTGCAGCACACCATGAGACATACTAAAACAAGCACAACCACACGCGGCCAGCACATCCCTCATCATGCGCATAACACGCGCAGCCGAACGTCACCTCAACCGCTTGGTGCTGCCGGCTTTTCAACCTGTTGAACAGAACGCCCACACGTCCTGCTTCCAATGCCCGTACAGAAAGCAACTTGCCCTGCCTCTTCCCCTGAGGCTGGGCAGAAGACCTCGTCATAGTAGTCTTGTGCCTGGGAGTGTGAATACATATCAGAAGCTCGCCTTCACACAGCAGTGTTTAGCCGCCAATCTGGATATGGCTGAGCAGCCGATCACGTGGGCTGAGCCGGCAGCGTCAGGGCCTTCTCTGCAGGACAACAGCTCTGCGGCTCAGGGCCCATCTGCCACCAGGCTCTGGAGCAGCTTGCACACACATGTCTCTTGCTGACACGATGCCTGGGGACTGAAGCCGACGGGCACTTAGTTTTCAATGCTCAGACTGTGGCATGGGAGATCGGCTCACATACCCCACGGACCAACCTGGGCATCTCTGAAGCAGCCACATAGTCGCAGGAAAAGCGACTTTTTAAGTTTCCACGCGAAATTCGTTGCATGCGGGCATTTCCCTTACAGCCGGGCTTCCTCGGCAAGGCCTCACGCTAGGGGGCCACACAAGCGAGCACCCCCGCCGCTCAGCGAAAGGGAGCTCTACGCGGCAGAGTCCACGCGGGCACTTAGAGTGCAGGCACGCGGGACAGACGTGGAAAGCACACGACAAGGTAAATTCGTTGTATGCGGGCATTCCCCCCGACAGCCAGGCCGCACGTCGATGGCCACACAAGCGAGTGCCCGGCACTCAGCAAAAGAGAGCTCTACGCAGGAGGAGACTTCACTCAGGTGCCTGGAGTGCAGGCACACGGGACACACACGGAAAGCGTGTAGCAAGCTCAGTTTCCGAGCAAAGCTGACTTGCCTCCACTGCTGCTTCCTTCAGAGCATCTCGTTCTGCAACTTCCTAGTGTGTCTAGTGCGAAGGCCTCATCGCAGCCCACTTACGCCCTCGAGATAAAGGGCGTACAGAGAAGACCGCCTTCTACTGCAATGTTTACTCTTTTCCTCATCCCCTAGGAGAATATTGCACGCAAGGCGAAAGCAGCCTGGTATTCTCTCGGGGAGGGAGGGGTCGCCTCAGTGCACGGTGAGTCGTTTCCCCAGCAAAGTCTGGCATAAGGCTCTCTCTCCTGCAGCAGTTTCTGACACGTTCCGACAAAGGCATCTTCAGGGCCTTGCGATGAAATGGGTGAGGGGGCTTTTTTGCGTCCTCAGGGGAAAAGGCCCGCCTGGAGGATTACGAACGTGTGGAGAGAACGGACAAGCACGAGAGGCGGTCTTCTGTGCACTTGAATGCACAAGTCCCTCAACACACAAACAGCACATCACACTCCACATCAAACCCCACCACACACCGAGAACATAACTGCACACCACCACACACGGGAACCACGGCTCTCGGAGGGAACACAACATAACACGCACAGTGAGGCACACGGACCGAGCTTGACCGTACACAGTACCCACATCACAAATTGCACTCACTACTCCAAGAGCCGACCACACGCACAAACTGTCAAACGCAACCACCCACATAGAAACCCACATGCGAAACGCACACAAACCACGACAGAAAGAACACCGAGTTCATGCAACGCCCATTTCACACACTACACACACCACTCCAGACACACACAGCACGTACAGCGCGCAGAGCCTCACAGAATGCACAATGCCAAACACGCAACACATACACGAAGGTATCAGTCATAACACGCAAAATATCTCACTCAACTTGCAAAACGCACAGGCCACAGAACAGAGTAGAATACACACAACACAAACACAAATCACAGAACAACACATCACACGGCACACACAAGCATCACACACCGAAAGTAATAATATCGCAACTCATCACACACACAACTCAATAACATCAACAATGCAACAACACACACACAGAGCAACGCAACCACTGCACACCACACATAAAGCCACACGCAACACACACTCAAGGAGCAGCCACAACGCACACAACACCCGCAGACACGTACGTAGAGAACACACACACACACACACACACACACACACAACCTCTCAACACGCACACGGCACAACACAGAGAACAACGCACACCTCAAACATCGCAGGGCAGAAGAGCGCACAATTCACGCAAATCACACTGCAATGAGCACACACAATGCACACCAGGAGGCACGCAAACAAGCACAGCCACACACACAGACCACACACATCTCACATCACACGCAGAACTCAACCAAACACACACACAACCTCTCAAACGCAGCCAAGCACAAATCCCAATCACACACGCAAAACAGACACACCACATACAAAACCAAGTGCGACACACACACACACACACACACACACACACAAAACCAACGAAAACCCACGTAGCGCACACTTCACACACCACGCATCGCACGCACGACCACGCACAGACAACCCACGCTCACGTCCATGCACACGGGCTGCACTGTGCAGCGCGTACACACACAGAACCCAGAGTGTATCAACACAAGTCACAGGACGCACACCAGACACGTCGAAGCACGCAGCTGCTCACAACACACGCCAGCGACATTTCGCAGAGTACCCACAGCACACACAATGAGGCACAGGAAACAAGCACAACCACACAGACAACCAGTTTCAAATCACACACGTAACACACACGCAACCACTCAAACACAGCAACACCTCAGTCACAGTCGCAGACGCACGAAACGCGCAAAACCCTCTCAGACATAAAGGCGAAACGCACAACCAACAGAGGAGACAGCATACCTTTCATTTCACACACTACACGCTACGCACACAACCACGTAGAGACAACACCACCCAGACAGCCTCACACAGGAGCGCAGAACGGAACACACACTACACAGAAGCATGACACACACCGGACACATCCACATCAAGGCACATAACTGCTCACAATACACATGAAATTCATTGCACAGATGCCCTACTGCAGCACACCATGAGACATACTAAAACAAGCACAACCACACGCGGCCAGCACATCCCTCATCATGCGCATAACACGCGCAGCCGAACGTCACCTCAACCGCTTGGTGCTGCCGGCTTTTCAACCTGTTGAACAGAACGCCCACACGTCCTGCTTCCAATGCCCGTACAGAAAGCAACTTGCCCTGCCTCTTCCCCTGAGGCTGGGCAGAAGACCTCGTCATAGTAGTCTTGTGCCTGGGAGTGTGAATACATATCAGAAGCTCGCCTTCACACAGCAGTGTTTAGCCGCCAATCTGGATATGGCTGAGCAGCCGATCACGTGGGCTGAGCCGGCAGCGTCAGGGCCTTCTCTGCAGGACAACAGCTCTGCGGCTCAGGGCCCATCTGCCACCAGGCTCTGGAGCAGCTTGCACACACATGTCTCTTGCTGACACGATGCCTGGGGACTGAAGCCGACGGGCACTTAGTTTTCAATGCTCAGACTGTGGCATGGGAGATCGGCTCACATACCCCACGGACCAACCTGGGCATCTCTGAAGCAGCCACATAGTCGCAGGAAAAGCGACTTTTTAAGTTTCCACGCGAAATTCGTTGCATGCGGGCATTTCCCTTACAGCCGGGCTTCCTCGGCAAGGCCTCACGCTAGGGGGCCACACAAGCGAGCACCCCCGCCGCTCAGCGAAAGGGAGCTCTACGCGGCAGAGTCCACGCGGGCACTTAGAGTGCAGGCACGCGGGACAGACGTGGAAAGCACACGACAAGGTAAATTCGTTGTATGCGGGCATTCCCCCCGACAGCCAGGCCGCACGTCGATGGCCACACAAGCGAGTGCCCGGCACTCAGCAAAAGAGAGCTCTACGCAGGAGGAGACTTCACTCAGGTGCCTGGAGTGCAGGCACACGGGACACACACGGAAAGCGTGTAGCAAGCTCAGTTTCCGAGCAAAGCTGACTTGCCTCCACTGCTGCTTCCTTCAGAGCATCTCGTTCTGCAACTTCCTAGTGTGTCTAGTGCGAAGGCCTCATCGCAGCCCACTTACGCCCTCGAGATAAAGGGCGTACAGAGAAGACCGCCTTCTACTGCAATGTTTACTCTTTTCCTCATCCCCTAGGAGAATATTGCACGCAAGGCGAAAGCAGCCTGGTATTCTCTCGGGGAGGGAGGGGTCGCCTCAGTGCACGGTGAGTCGTTTCCCCAGCAAAGTCTGGCATAAGGCTCTCTCTCCTGCAGCAGTTTCTGACACGTTCCGACAAAGGCATCTTCAGGGCCTTGCGATGAAATGGGTGAGGGGGCTTTTTTGCGTCCTCAGGGGAAAAGGCCCGCCTGGAGGATTACGAACGTGTGGAGAGAACGGACAAGCACGAGAGGCGGTCTTCTGTGCACTTGAATGCACAAGTCCCTCAACACACAAACAGCACATCACACTCCACATCAAACCCCACCACACACCGAGAACATAACTGCACACCACCACACACGGGAACCACGGCTCTCGGAGGGAACACAACATAACACGCACAGTGAGGCACACGGACCGAGCTTGACCGTACACAGTACCCACATCACAAATTGCACTCACTACTCCAAGAGCCGACCACACGCACAAACTGTCAAACGCAACCACCCACATAGAAACCCACATGCGAAACGCACACAAACCACGACAGAAAGAACACCGAGTTCATGCAACGCCCATTTCACACACTACACACACCACTCCAGACACACACAGCACGTACAGCGCGCAGAGCCTCACAGAATGCACAATGCCAAACACGCAACACATACACGAAGGTATCAGTCATAACACGCAAAATATCTCACTCAACTTGCAAAACGCACAGGCCACAGAACAGAGTAGAATACACACAACACAAACACAAATCACAGAACAACACATCACACGGCACACACAAGCATCACACACCGAAAGTAATAATATCGCAACTCATCACACACACAACTCAATAACATCAACAATGCAACAACACACACACAGAGCAACGCAACCACTGCACACCACACATAAAGCCACACGCAACACACACTCAAGGAGCAGCCACAACGCACACAACACCCGCAGACACGTACGTAGAGAACACACACACACACACACACACACACACACACAACCTCTCAACACGCACACGGCACAACACAGAGAACAACGCACACCTCAAACATCGCAGGGCAGAAGAGCGCACAATTCACGCAAATCACACTGCAATGAGCACACACAATGCACACCAGGAGGCACGCAAACAAGCACAGCCACACACACAGACCACACACATCTCACATCACACGCAGAACTCAACCAAACACACACACAACCTCTCAAACGCAGCCAAGCACAAATCCCAATCACACACGCAAAACAGACACACCACATACAAAACCAAGTGCGACACACACACACACACACACACACACACACAAAACCAACGAAAACCCACGTAGCGCACACTTCACACACCACGCATCGCACGCACGACCACGCACAGACAACCCACGCTCACGTCCATGCACACGGGCTGCACTGTGCAGCGCGTACACACACAGAACCCAGAGTGTATCAACACAAGTCACAGGACGCACACCAGACACGTCGAAGCACGCAGCTGCTCACAACACACGCCAGCGACATTTCGCAGAGTACCCACAGCACACACAATGAGGCACAGGAAACAAGCACAACCACACAGACAACCAGTTTCAAATCACACACGTAACACACACGCAACCACTCAAACACAGCAACACCTCAGTCACAGTCGCAGACGCACGAAACGCGCAAAACCCTCTCAGACATAAAGGCGAAACGCACAACCAACAGAGGAGACAGCATACCTTTCATTTCACACACTACACGCTACGCACACAACCACGTAGAGACAACACCACCCAGACAGCCTCACACAGGAGCGCAGAACGGAACACACACTACACAGAAGCATGACACACACCGGACACATCCACATCAAGGCACATAACTGCTCACAATACACATGAAATTCATTGCACAGATGCCCTACTGCAGCACACCATGAGACATACTAAAACAAGCACAACCACACGCGGCCAGCACATCCCTCATCATGCGCATAACACGCGCAGCCGAACGTCACCTCAACCGCTTGGTGCTGCCGGCTTTTCAACCTGTTGAACAGAACGCCCACACGTCCTGCTTCCAATGCCCGTACAGAAAGCAACTTGCCCTGCCTCTTCCCCTGAGGCTGGGCAGAAGACCTCGTCATAGTAGTCTTGTGCCTGGGAGTGTGAATACATATCAGAAGCTCGCCTTCACACAGCAGTGTTTAGCCGCCAATCTGGATATGGCTGAGCAGCCGATCACGTGGGCTGAGCCGGCAGCGTCAGGGCCTTCTCTGCAGGACAACAGCTCTGCGGCTCAGGGCCCATCTGCCACCAGGCTCTGGAGCAGCTTGCACACACATGTCTCTTGCTGACACGATGCCTGGGGACTGAAGCCGACGGGCACTTAGTTTTCAATGCTCAGACTGTGGCATGGGAGATCGGCTCACATACCCCACGGACCAACCTGGGCATCTCTGAAGCAGCCACATAGTCGCAGGAAAAGCGACTTTTTAAGTTTCCACGCGAAATTCGTTGCATGCGGGCATTTCCCTTACAGCCGGGCTTCCTCGGCAAGGCCTCACGCTAGGGGGCCACACAAGCGAGCACCCCCGCCGCTCAGCGAAAGGGAGCTCTACGCGGCAGAGTCCACGCGGGCACTTAGAGTGCAGGCACGCGGGACAGACGTGGAAAGCACACGACAAGGTAAATTCGTTGTATGCGGGCATTCCCCCCGACAGCCAGGCCGCACGTCGATGGCCACACAAGCGAGTGCCCGGCACTCAGCAAAAGAGAGCTCTACGCAGGAGGAGACTTCACTCAGGTGCCTGGAGTGCAGGCACACGGGACACACACGGAAAGCGTGTAGCAAGCTCAGTTTCCGAGCAAAGCTGACTTGCCTCCACTGCTGCTTCCTTCAGAGCATCTCGTTCTGCAACTTCCTAGTGTGTCTAGTGCGAAGGCCTCATCGCAGCCCACTTACGCCCTCGAGATAAAGGGCGTACAGAGAAGACCGCCTTCTACTGCAATGTTTACTCTTTTCCTCATCCCCTAGGAGAATATTGCACGCAAGGCGAAAGCAGCCTGGTATTCTCTCGGGGAGGGAGGGGTCGCCTCAGTGCACGGTGAGTCGTTTCCCCAGCAAAGTCTGGCATAAGGCTCTCTCTCCTGCAGCAGTTTCTGACACGTTCCGACAAAGGCATCTTCAGGGCCTTGCGATGAAATGGGTGAGGGGGCTTTTTTGCGTCCTCAGGGGAAAAGGCCCGCCTGGAGGATTACGAACGTGTGGAGAGAACGGACAAGCACGAGAGGCGGTCTTCTGTGCACTTGAATGCACAAGTCCCTCAACACACAAACAGCACATCACACTCCACATCAAACCCCACCACACACCGAGAACATAACTGCACACCACCACACACGGGAACCACGGCTCTCGGAGGGAACACAACATAACACGCACAGTGAGGCACACGGACCGAGCTTGACCGTACACAGTACCCACATCACAAATTGCACTCACTACTCCAAGAGCCGACCACACGCACAAACTGTCAAACGCAACCACCCACATAGAAACCCACATGCGAAACGCACACAAACCACGACAGAAAGAACACCGAGTTCATGCAACGCCCATTTCACACACTACACACACCACTCCAGACACACACAGCACGTACAGCGCGCAGAGCCTCACAGAATGCACAATGCCAAACACGCAACACATACACGAAGGTATCAGTCATAACACGCAAAATATCTCACTCAACTTGCAAAATGCACAGGCCACAGAACAGAGTAGAATACACACAACACAAACACAAATCACAGAACAACACATCACACGGCACACACAAGCATCACACACCGAAAGTAATAATATCGCAACTCATCACACACACAACTCAATAACATCAACAATGCAACAACACACACACAGAGCAACGCAACCACTGCACACCACACATAAAGCCACACGCAACACACACTCAAGGAGCAGCCACAACGCACACAACACCCGCAGACACGTACGTAGAGAACACACACACACACACACACACACACACAGACAACCTCTCAACACGCACACGGCACAACACAGAGAACAACGCACACCTCAAACATCGCAGGGCAGAAGAGCGCACAATTCACGCAAATCACACTGCAATGAGCACACACAATGCACACCAGGAGGCACGCAAACAAGCACAGCCACACACACAGACCACACACATCTCACATCACACGCAGAACTCAACCAAACACACACACAACCTCTCAAAACGCAGCCAAGCACAAATCCCAATCACACACGACCAAAACAGACACACCACATACAAAACCAAGTGCGACACACACACACACACACACACACACACACAAAACCAACGAAAACCCACGTAGCGCACACTTCACACACCACGCATCGCACGCACGACCACGCACAGACAACCCACGCTCACGTCCATGCACACGGGCTGCACTGTGCAGCGCGTACACACACAGAACCCAGAGTGTATCAACACAAGTCACAGGACGCACACCAGACACGTCGAAGCACGCAGCTGCTCACAACACACGCCAGCGACATTTCGCAGAGTACCCACAGCACACACAATGAGGCACAGGAAACAAGCACAACCACACAGACAACCAGTTTCAAATCACACACGTAACACACACGCAACCACTCAAACACAGCAACACCTCAGTCACAGTCGCAGACGCACGAAACGCGCAAAACCCTCTCAGACATAAAGGCGAAACGCACAACCAACAGAGGAGACAGCATACCTTTCATTTCACACACTACACGCTACGCACACAACCACGTAGAGACAACACCACCCAGACAGCCTCACACAGGAGCGCAGAACGGAACACACACTACACAGAAGCATGACACACACCGGACACATCCACATCAAGGCACATAACTGCTCACAATACACATGAAATTCATTGCACAGATGCCCTACTGCAGCACACCATGAGACATACTAAAACAAGCACAACCACACGCGGCCAGCACATCCCTCATCATGCGCATAACACGCGCAGCCGAACGTCACCTCAACCGCTTGGTGCTGCCGGCTTTTCAACCTGTTGAACAGAACGCCCACACGTCCTGCTTCCAATGCCCGTACAGAAAGCAACTTGCCCTGCCTCTTCCCCTGAGGCTGGGCAGAAGACCTCGTCATAGTAGTCTTGTGCCTGGGAGTGTGAATACATATCAGAAGCTCGCCTTCACACAGCAGTGTTTAGCCGCCAATCTGGATATGGCTGAGCAGCCGATCACGTGGGCTGAGCCGGCAGCGTCAGGGCCTTCTCTGCAGGACAACAGCTCTGCGGCTCAGGGCCCATCTGCCACCAGGCTCTGGAGCAGCTTGCACACACATGTCTCTTGCTGACACGATGCCTGGGGACTGAAGCCGACGGGCACTTAGTTTTCAATGCTCAGACTGTGGCATGGGAGATCGGCTCACATACCCCACGGACCAACCTGGGCATCTCTGAAGCAGCCACATAGTCGCAGGAAAAGCGACTTTTTAAGTTTCCACGCGAAATTCGTTGCATGCGGGCATTTCCCTTACAGCCGGGCTTCCTCGGCAAGGCCTCACGCTAGGGGGCCACACAAGCGAGCACCCCCGCCGCTCAGCGAAAGGGAGCTCTACGCGGCAGAGTCCACGCGGGCACTTAGAGTGCAGGCACGCGGGACAGACGTGGAAAGCACACGACAAGGTAAATTCGTTGTATGCGGGCATTCCCCCCGACAGCCAGGCCGCACGTCGATGGCCACACAAGCGAGTGCCCGGCACTCAGCAAAAGAGAGCTCTACGCAGGAGGAGACTTCACTCAGGTGCCTGGAGTGCAGGCACACGGGACACACACGGAAAGCGTGTAGCAAGCTCAGTTTCCGAGCAAAGCTGACTTGCCTCCACTGCTGCTTCCTTCAGAGCATCTCGTTCTGCAACTTCCTAGTGTGTCTAGTGCGAAGGCCTCATCGCAGCCCACTTACGCCCTCGAGATAAAGGGCGTACAGAGAAGACCGCCTTCTACTGCAATGTTTACTCTTTTCCTCATCCCCTAGGAGAATATTGCACGCAAGGCGAAAGCAGCCTGGTATTCTCTCGGGGAGGGAGGGGTCGCCTCAGTGCACGGTGAGTCGTTTCCCCAGCAAAGTCTGGCATAAGGCTCTCTCTCCTGCAGCAGTTTCTGACACGTTCCGACAAAGGCATCTTCAGGGCCTTGCGATGAAATGGGTGAGGGGGCTTTTTTGCGTCCTCAGGGGAAAAGGCCCGCCTGGAGGATTACGAACGTGTGGAGAGAACGGACAAGCACGAGAGGCGGTCTTCTGTGCACTTGAATGCACAAGTCCCTCAACACACAAACAGCACATCACACTCCACATCAAACCCCACCACACACCGAGAACATAACTGCACACCACCACACACGGGAACCACGGCTCTCGGAGGGAACACAACATAACACGCACAGTGAGGCACACGGACCGAGCTTGACCGTACACAGTACCCACATCACAAATTGCACTCACTACTCCAAGAGCCGACCACACGCACAAACTGTCAAACGCAACCACCCACATAGAAACCCACATGCGAAACGCACACAAACCACGACAGAAAGAACACCGAGTTCATGCAACGCCCATTTCACACACTACACACACCACTCCAGACACACACAGCACGTACAGCGCGCAGAGCCTCACAGAATGCACAATGCCAAACACGCAACACATACACGAAGGTATCAGTCATAACACGCAAAATATCTCACTCAACTTGCAAAATGCACAGGCCACAGAACAGAGTAGAATACACACAACACAAACACAAATCACAGAACAACACATCACACGGCACACACAAGCATCACACACCGAAAGTAATAATATCGCAACTCATCACACACACAACTCAATAACATCAACAATGCAACAACACACACACAGAGCAACGCAACCACTGCACACCACACATAAAGCCACACGCAACACACACTCAAGGAGCAGCCACAACGCACACAACACCCGCAGACACGTACGTAGAGAACACACACACACACACACACACACACACAGAACCTCTCAACACGCACACGGCACAACACAGAGAACAACGCACACCTCAAACATCGCAGGGCAGAAGAGCGCACAATTCACGCAAATCACACTGCAATGAGCACACACAATGCACACCAGGAGGCACGCAAACAAGCACAGCCACACACACAGACCACACACATCTCACATCACACGCAGAACTCAACCAAACACACACACAACCTCTCAAACGCAGCCAAGCACAAATCCCAATCACACACGCAAAACAGACACACCACATACAAAACCAAGTGCGACACACACACACACACACACACACACAAAACCAACGAAAACCCACGTAGCGCACACTTCACACACCACGCATCGCACGCACGACCACGCACAGACAACCCACGCTCACGTCCATGCACACGGGCTGCACTGTGCAGCGCGTACACACACAGAACCCAGAGTGTATCAACACAAGTCACAGGACGCACACCAGACACGTCGAAGCACGCAGCTGCTCACAACACACGCCAGCGACATTTCGCAGAGTACCCACAGCACACACAATGAGGCACAGGAAACAAGCACAACCACACAGACAACCAGTTTCAAATCACACACGTAACACACACGCAACCACTCAAACACAGCAACACCTCAGTCACAGTCGCAGACGCACGAAACGCGCAAAACCCTCTCAGACATAAAGGCGAAACGCACAACCAACAGAGGAGACAGCATACCTTTCATTTCACACACTACACGCTACGCACACAACCACGTAGAGACAACACCACCCAGACAGCCTCACACAGGAGCGCAGAACGGAACACACACTACACAGAAGCATGACACACACCGGACACATCCACATCAAGGCACGTAACTGCTCACAATACACATGAAATTCATTGCACAGATGCCCTACTGCAGCACACCATGAGACATACTAAAACAAGCACAACCACACGCGGCCAGCACATCCCTCATCATGCGCATAACACGCGCAGCCGAACGTCACCTCAACCGCTTGGTGCTGCCGGCTTTTCAACCTGTTGAACAGAACGCCCACACGTCCTGCTTCCAATGCCCGTACAGAAAGCAACTTGCCCTGCCTCTTCCCCTGAGGCTGGGCAGAAGACCTCGTCATAGTAGTCTTGTGCCTGGGAGTGTGAATACATATCAGAAGCTCGCCTTCACACAGCAGTGTTTAGCCGCCAATCTGGATATGGCTGAGCAGCCGATCACGTGGGCTGAGCCGGCAGCGTCAGGGCCTTCTCTGCAGGACAACAGCTCTGCGGCTCAGGGCCCATCTGCCACCAGGCTCTGGAGCAGCTTGCACACACATGTCTCTTGCTGACACGATGCCTGGGGACTGAAGCCGACGGGCACTTAGTTTTCAATGCTCAGACTGTGGCATGGGAGATCGGCTCACATACCCCACGGACCAACCTGGGCATCTCTGAAGCAGCCACATAGTCGCAGGAAAAGCGACTTTTTAAGTTTCCACGCGAAATTCGTTGCATGCGGGCATTTCCCTTACAGCCGGGCTTCCTCGGCAAGGCCTCACGCTAGGGGGCCACACAAGCGAGCACCCCCGCCGCTCAGCGAAAGGGAGCTCTACGCGGCAGAGTCCACGCGGGCACTTAGAGTGCAGGCACGCGGGACAGACGTGGAAAGCACACGACAAGGTAAATTCGTTGTATGCGGGCATTCCCCCCGACAGCCAGGCCGCACGTCGATGGCCACACAAGCGAGTGCCCGGCACTCAGCAAAAGAGAGCTCTACGCAGGAGGAGACTTCACTCAGGTGCCTGGAGTGCAGGCACACGGGACACACACGGAAAGCGTGTAGCAAGCTCAGTTTCCGAGCAAAGCTGACTTGCCTCCACTGCTGCTTCCTTCAGAGCATCTCGTTCTGCAACTTCCTAGTGTGTCTAGTGCGAAGGCCTCATCGCAGCCCACTTACGCCCTCGAGATAAAGGGCGTACAGAGAAGACCGCCTTCTACTGCAATGTTTACTCTTTTCCTCATCCCCTAGGAGAATATTGCACGCAAGGCGAAAGCAGCCTGGTATTCTCTCAGGGAGGGAGGGGTCGCCTCAGTGCACGGTGAGTCGTTTCCCCAGCAAAGTCTGGCATAAGGCTCTCTCTCCTGCAGCAGTTTCTGACACGTTCCGACAAAGGCATCTTCAGGGCCTTGCGATGAAATGGGTGAGGGGGCTTTTTTGCGTCCTCAGGGGAAAAGGCCCGCCTGGAGGATTACGAACGTGTGGAGAGAACGGACAAGCACGAGAGGCGGTCTTCTGTGCACTTGAATGCACAAGTCCCTCAACACACAAACAGCACATCACACTCCACATCAAACCCCACCACACACCGAGAACATAACTGCACACCACCACACACGGGAACCACGGCTCTCGGAGGGAACACAACATAACACGCACAGTGAGGCACACGGACCGAGCTTGACCGTACACAGTACCCACATCACAAATTGCACTCACTACTCCAAGAGCCGACCACACGCACAAACTGTCAAACGCAACCACCCACATAGAAACCCACATGCGAAACGCACACAAACCACGACAGAAAGAACACCGAGTTCATGCAACGCCCATTTCACACACTACACACACCACTCCAGACACACACAGCACGTACAGCGCGCAGAGCCTCACAGAATGCACAATGCCAAACACGCAACACATACACGAAGGTATCAGTCATAACACGCAAAATATCTCACTCAACTTGCAAAACGCACAGGCCACAGAACAGAGTAGAATACACACAACACAAACACAAATCACAGAACAACACATCACACGGCACACACAAGCATCACACACCGAAAGTAATAATATCGCAACTCATCACACACACAACTCAATAACATCAACAATGCAACAACACACACACAGAGCAACGCAACCACTGCACACCACACATAAAGCCACACGCAACACACACTCAAGGAGCAGCCACAACGCACACAACACCCGCAGACACGTACGTAGAGAACACACACACACACACACACACACACACACACACAGAACCTCTCAACACGCACACGGCACAACACAGAGAACAACGCACACCTCAAACATCGCAGGGCAGAAGAGCGCACAATTCACGCAAATCACACTGCAATGAGCACACACAATGCACACCAGGAGGCACGCAAACAAGCACAGCCACACACACAGACCACACACATCTCACATCACACGCAGAACTCAACCAAACACACACACAACCTCTCAAACGCAGCCAAGCACAAATCCCAATCACACACGCAAAACAGACACACCACATACAAAACCAAGTGCGACACACACACACACACACACACACACACACACAAAACCAACGAAAACCCACGTAGCGCACACTTCACACACCACGCATCGCACGCACGACCACGCACAGACAACCCACGCTCACGTCCATGCACACGGGCTGCACTGTGCAGCGCGTACACACACAGAACCCAGAGTGTATCAACACAAGTCACAGGACGCACACCAGACACGTCGAAGCACGCAGCTGCTCACAACACACGCCAGCGACATTTCGCAGAGTACCCACAGCACACACAATGAGGCACAGGAAACAAGCACAACCACACAGACAACCAGTTTCAAATCACACACGGTAACACACACGCAACCACTCAAACACAGCAACACCTCAGTCACAGTCGCAGGACGCACGAAACGCGCAAAACCCTCTCAGACATAAAGGCGAAACGCACAACCAACAGAGGAGACAGCCATACCTTTCATTTCACACACGACACGCTACGCACACAACCACGTAGAGACAACACCACCCAGACCAGCCTCACACAGGAGCGCAGAACGGGAACACACACTACACAGAAGCATGACACACACCGGACACATCCACATCAAGGCACATAACTGCTCACAATACACATGAAATTCATTGCACAGATGCCCTACTGCAGCACACCATGAGACATACTAAAACAAGCACAACCACACGCGGCCAGCACATCCCTCATCATGCGCATAACACGCGCAGCCGAACGTCACCTCAACCGCTTGGTGCTGCCGGCTTTTCAACCTGTTGAACAGAACGCCCACACGTCCTGCTTCCAATGCCCGTACAGAAAGCAACTTGCCCTGCCTCTTCCCCTGAGGCTGGGCAGAAGACCTCGTCATAGTAGTCTTGTGCCTGGGAGTGTGAAATACATATCAGAAGCTCGCCTTCACACAGCAGTGTTTAGCCGCCAATCTGGATATGGCTGAGCAGCCGATCACGTGGGCTGAGCCAGGCAGCGTCAGGGCCTTCTCTGCAGGACAACAGCTCTGCGGCTCAGGGCCCATCTGCCACCAGGCTCTGGAGCAGCTTGCACACACATGTCTCTTGCTGGACACGATGCCTGGGGACTGAAGCCGACGGGCACTTAGTTTTCAATGCTCAGACTGTGGCATGGGGAGATCGGCTCACATACCCCACGGACCAACCTGGGCATCTCTGAAGCAGCCACATAGTCGCAGGAAAAGCGACTTTTTAAGTTTCCACGCGAAATTCGTTGCATGCGGGCATTTCCCTTACAGCCGGGCTTCCTCGGCAAGGCCTCACGCTAGGGGGCCACACAAGCGAGCACCCCCGCCGCTCAGCGAAAGGGAGCTCTACGCGGGCAGAGTCCACGCGGGCACTTAGAGTGCAGGCACGCGGGACAGACGTGGAAAGCACACGACAAGGTAAATTCGTTGTATGCGGGCATTCCCCCCGACAGCCAGGCCCGCACGTCGATGGCCACACAAGCGAGTGCCCGGCACTCAGCAAAAGAGAGCTCTACGCAGGAGGGAGACTTCACTCAGGTGCCTGGAGTGCAGGGCACACGGGACACACACGGAAAGCGTGTAGCAAGCTCAGTTTCCGAGCAAAGCTGACTTGCCTCCACTGCTGCTTCCTTCAGAGCATCTCGTTCTGCAACTTCCTAGTGTGTCTAGTGCGAAGGCCTCATCGCAGCCCACTTACGCCCTCGAGATAAAGGGCGTACAGAGAAGACCGCCTTCTACTGCAATGTTTACTCTTTTCCTCATCCCCTAGGAGAATATTGCACGCAAGGCGAAAGCAGCCTGGTATTCTCTCAGGGAGGGAGGGGTCGCCTCAGTGCACGGTGAGTCGTTTCCCCAGCAAAGTCTGGCATAAGGCTCTCTCTCCTGCAGCAGTTTCTGACACGTTCCGACAAAGGCATCTTCAGGGCCTTGCGATGAAATGGGGGAGGGGGGTTTTTTGCGTCCTCAGGGGAAAAGGCCCGCCTGGAGGATTACGAACGTGTGGAGAGAACGGACAAGCACGAGAGGCGGTCTTCTGTGCACTTGAATGCACAAGTCCCTCAACACACAAACAGCACATCACACTCCACATCAAACCCCACCACACACCGAGAACATAACTGCACACCACCACACACGGGAACCACGGCTCTCGGAGGGAACACAACATAACACGCACAGTGAGGCACACGGACCGAGCTTGACCGTACACAGTACCCACATCACAAATTGCACTCACTACTCCAAGAGCCGACCACACGCACAAACTGTCAAACGCAACCACCCACATAGAAACCCACATGCGAAACGCACACAAACCACGACAGAAAGAACACCGAGTTCATGCAACGCCCATTTCACACACTACACACACCACTCCAGACACACACAGCACGTACAGCGCGCAGAGCCTCACAGAATGCACAATGCCAAACACGCAACACATACACGAAGGTATCAGTCATAACACGCAAAATATCTCACTCAACTTGCAAAACGCACAGGCCACAGAACAGAGTAGAATACACACAACACAAACACAAATCACAGAACAACACATCACACGGCACACACAAGCATCACACACCGAAAGTAATAATATCGCAACTCATCACACACACAACTCAATAACATCAACAATGCAACAACACACACACAGAGCAATGCAACCACTGCACACCACACATAAAGCCACACGCAACACACACTCAAGGAGCAGCCACAACGCACACAACACCCGCAGACACGTACGTAGAGAACACACACACACACACACACACACACACACACACACACACAGAACCTCTCAACACGCACACGGCACAACACAGAGAACAACGCACACCTCAAACATCGCAGGGGCAGAAGAGCGCACAATTCACGCAAATCACACTGCAATGAGCACACACAATGCACACCAGGAGGCACGCAAACAAGCACAGCCACACACACAGACCACACACATCTCACATCACACGCAGAACTCAACCAAACACACACACAACCTCTCAAACGCAGCCAAGCACAAATCCCAATCACACACGCAAAACAGACACACCACATACAAAACCAAGTGCGACACACACACACACACACACACACACACAAAACCAACGAAAACCCACGTAGCGCACACTTCACACACCACGCATCGCACGCACGACCACGCACAGACAACCCACGCTCCACGTCCATGCACACGGGCTGCACTGTGCAGCGCGTACACACACAGAACCCAGAGTGTATCAACACAAGTCACAGGGACGCACACCAGACACGTCGAAGCACGCAGCTGCTCACAACACACGCCAGCGACATTTCGCAGAGTACCCACAGCACACACAATGAGGCACAGGAAACAAGCACAACCACACAGACAACCAGTTTCAAATCACACACGTAACACACACGCAACCACTCAAACACAGCAACACCTCAGTCACAGTCGCAGACGCACGAAACGCGCAAAACCGCTCTCAGACATAAAGGCGAAACGCACAACCAACAGAGGAGACAGCATACCTTTCATTTCACACACTACACGCTACGCACACAACCACGTAGAGACAACACCACCCAGACAGCCTCACACAGGAGCGCAGAACGGAACACACACTACACAGAAGCATGACACACACCGGACACATCCACATCAAGGCACATAACTGCTCACAATACACATGAAATTCATTGCACAGATGCCCTACTGCAGCACACCATGAGACATACTAAAACAAGCACAACCACACGCGGCCAGCACATCCCTCATCATGCGCATAACACGCGCAGCCGAACGTCACCTCAACCGCTTGGTGCTGCCGGCTTTTCAACCTGTTGAACAGAACGCCCACACGTCCTGCTTCCAATGCCCGTACAGAAAGCAACTTGCCCTGCCTCTTCCCCTGAGGCTGGGCAGAAGACCTCGTCATAGTAGTCTTGTGCCTGGGAGTGTGAATACATATCAGAAGCTCGCCTTCACACAGCAGTGTTTAGCCGCCAATCTGGATATGGCTGAGCAGCCGATCACGTGGGCTGAGCCGGCAGCGTCAGGGCCTTCTCTGCAGGACAACAGCTCTGCGGCTCAGGGCCCATCTGCCACCAGGCTCTGGAGCAGCTTGCACACACATGTCTCTTGCTGACACGATGCCTGGGGACTGAAGCCGACGGGCACTTAGTTTTCAATGCTCAGACTGTGGCATGGGAGATCGGCTCACATACCCCACGGACCAACCTGGGCATCTCTGAAGCAGCCACATAGTCGCAGGAAAAGCGACTTTTTAAGTTTCCACGCGAAATTCGTTGCATGCGGGCATTTCCCTTACAGCCGGGCTTCCTCGGCAAGGCCTCACGCTAGGGGGCCACACAAGCGAGCACCCCCGCCGCTCAGCGAAAGGGAGCTCTACGCGGCAGAGTCCACGCGGGCACTTAGAGTGCAGGCACGCGGGACAGACGTGGAAAGCACACGACAAGGTAAATTCGTTGTATGCGGGCATTCCCCCCGACAGCCAGGCCGCACGTCGATGGCCACACAAGCGAGTGCCCGGCACTCAGCAAAAGAGAGCTCTACGCAGGAGGAGACTTCACTCAGGTGCCTGGAGTGCAGGCACACGGGACACACACGGAAAGCGTGTAGCAAGCTCAGTTTCCGAGCAAAGCTGACTTGCCTCCACTGCTGCTTCCTTCAGAGCATCTCGTTCTGCAACTTCCTAGTGTGTCTAGTGCGAAGGCCTCATCGCAGCCCACTTACGCCCTCGAGATAAAGGGCGTACAGAGAAGACCGCCTTCTACTGCAATGTTTACTCTTTTCCTCATCCCCTAGGAGAATATTGCACGCAAGGCGAAAGCAGCCTGGTATTCTCTCAGGGAGGGAGGGGTCGCCTCAGTGCACGGTGAGTCGTTTCCCCAGCAAAGTCTGGCATAAGGCTCTCTCTCCTGCAGCAGTTTCTGACACGTTCC
Organism: Manis javanica; assembly: GCF_040802235.1. Lineage (NCBI taxonomy): Eukaryota > Metazoa > Chordata > Mammalia > Pholidota > Manidae > Manis > Manis javanica. The sequence goes on from NC_133161.1 coordinate 109,390,409, forward strand.
GACAAAGGCATCTTCAGGGCCTTGCGATGAAATGGGTGAGGGGGCTTTTTTGCGTCCTCAGGGGAAAAGGCCCGCCTGGAGGATTACGAACGTGTGGAGAGAACGGACAAGCACGAGAGGCGGTCTTCTGTGCACTTGAATGCACAAGTCCCTCAACACACAAACAGCACATCACACTCCACATCAAACCCCACCACACACCGAGAACATAACTGCACACCACCACACACGGGAACCACGGCTCTCGGAGGGAACACAACATAACACGCACAGTGAGGCACACGGACCGAGCTTGACCGTACACAGTACCCACATCACAAATTGCACTCACTACTCCAAGAGCCGACCACACGCACAAACTGTCAAACGCAACCACCCACATAGAAACCCACATGCGAAACGCACACAAACCACGACAGAAAGAACACCGAGTTCATGCAACGCCCATTTCACACACTACACACACCACTCCAGACACACACAGCACGTACAGCGCGCAGAGCCTCACAGAATGCACAATGCCAAACACGCAACACATACACGAAGGTATCAGTCATAACACGCAAAATATCTCACTCAACTTGCAAAACGCACAGGCCACAGAACAGAGTAGAATACACACAACACAAACACAAATCACAGAACAACACATCACACGGCACACACAAGCATCACACACCGAAAGTAATAATATCGCAACTCATCACACACACAACTCAATAACATCAACAATGCAACAACACACACACAGAGCAACGCAACCACTGCACACCACACATAAAGCCACACGCAACACACACTCAAGGAGCAGCCCACAACGCACACAACACCCGCAGACACGTACGTAGAGAACACACACACACACACACACACACACACACACACAGAACCTCTCAACACGCACACGGCACAACACAGAGAACAACGCACACCTCAAACATCGCAGGGCAGGAAGAGCGCACAATTCACGCAAATCACACTGCAATGAGCACACACAATGCACACCAGGATGGCACGCAAACAAGCACAGCCACACACACAGACCACACACATCTCACATCACACGCAAGAACTCAACCAAACACACACACAACCTCTCAAACGCAGCCAAGCACAAATCCCAATCACACACGCAAAACAGACACACCACATACAAAACCAAGTGCGACACACACACACACACACACACACACACACACACACACAACCACGCGTACACACACAGAACCCAGAGTGTATCAACACAAGTCACAGGACGCACACCAGACACGTCGAAGCACGCAGCTGCTCACAACACACGCCAGCGACATTTCGCAGAGTACCCACAGCACACACAATGAGGCACAGGAAACAAGCACAACCACACGAGACAACCAGTTTCAAATCACACACGTAACACACACGCAACCACTCAAACCAGCAACACCCTCAGTCACAGTCGCAGACGCACGAAACGCGCAAAACCCTCTCAGACATAAAGGCGAAACGCACAACCAACAGAGGAGACAGCATACCTTTCATTTCACACACTACACGCTACGCACACAACCACGTAGAGACAACACCACCCCAACAGCCTCACACAAGAGCGCAGAACGGAACACACACTACAAAGAAGCATGACACACACCCGACACATCCACCTCAAAGCACATAACTGCTCACAATACACATGAAATTCATTGCACAGATGCCCTACTGCTCAGCACACCATGAGACATACTAAAACAAGCACAACCACACGCGGCCAGCACATCCCTCATCATGCGCATAACACGCGCAGCCGAACGTCACCTCAACCGCTTGGTGCTGCCGGCTTTTCAACCTGTTGAACAGAACGCCCACACGTCCTGCTTCCAATGCCCGTACAGAAAGCAACTTGCCCTGCCTCTTCCCCTGAGGCTGGGCAGAAGACCTCGTCATAGTAGTCTTGTGCCTGGGAGTGTGAATACATATCAGAAGCTCGCCTTCACACAGCAGTGTTTAGCCGCCAATCTGGATATGGCTGAGCAGCCGATCACGTGGGCTGAGCCGGCAGCGTCAGGGCCTTCTCTGCAGGACAACAGCTCTGCGGCTCAGGGCCCATCTGCCACCAGGCTCTGGAGCAGCTTGCACACACATGTCTCTTGCTGACACGATGCCTGGGGACTGAAGCCGACGGGCACTTAGTTTTCAATGCTCAGACTGTGGCATGGGAGATCGGCTCACATACCCCACGGACCAACCTGGGCATCTCTGAAGCAGCCACATAGTCGCAGGAAAAGCGACTTTTTAAGTTTCCACGCGAAATTCGTTGCATGCGGGCATTTCCCTTACAGCCGGGCTTCCTCGGCAAGGCCTCACGCTAGGGGGCCACACAAGCGAGCACCCCCGCCGCTCAGCGAAAGGGAGCTCTACGCGGCAGAGTCCACGCGGGCACTTAGAGTGCAGGCACGCGGGACAGACGTGGAAAGCACACGACAAGGTAAATTCGTTGTATGCGGGCATTCCCCCCGACAGCCAGGCCGCACGTCGATGGCCACACAAGCGAGTGCCCGGCACTCAGCAAAAGAGAGCTCTACGCAGGAGGAGACTTCACTCAGGTGCCTGGAGTGCAGGCACACGGGACACACACGGAAAGCGTGTAGCAAGCTCAGTTTCCGAGCAAAGCTGACTTGCCTCCACTGCTGCTTCCTTCAGAGCATCTCGTTCTGCAACTTCCTAGTGTGTCTAGTGCGAAGGCCTCATCGCAGCCCACTTACGCCCTCGAGATAAAGGGCGTACAGAGAAGACCGCCTTCTACTGCAATGTTTACTCTTTTCCTCATCCCCTAGGAGAATATTGCACGCAAGGCGAAAGCAGCCTGGTATTCTCTCAGGGAGGGAGGGGTCGCCTCAGTGCACGGTGAGTCGTTTCCCCAGCAAAGTCTGGCATAAGGCTCTCTCTCCTGCAGCAGTTTCTGACACGTTCCGACAAAGGCATCTTCAGGGCCTTGCGATGAAATGGGTGAGGGGGCTTTTTTGCGTCCTCAGGGGAAAAGGCCCGCCTGGAGGATTACGAACGTGTGGAGAGAACGGACAAGCACGAGAGGCGGTCTTCTGTGCACTTGAATGCACAAGTCCCTCAACACACAAACAGCACATCACACTCCACATCAAACCCCACCACACACCGAGAACATAACTGCACACCACCACACACGGGAACCACGGCTCTCGGAGGGAACACAACATAACACGCACAGTGAGGCACACGGACCGAGCTTGACCGTACACAGTACCCACATCACAAATTGCACTCACTACTCCAAGAGCCGACCACACGCACAAACTGTCAAACGCAACCACCCACATAGAAACCCACATGCGAAACGCACACAAACCACGACAGAAAGAACACCGAGTTCATGCAACGCCCATTTCACACACTACACACACCACTCCAGACACACACAGCACGTACAGCGCGCAGAGCCTCACAGAATGCACAATGCCAAACACGCAACACATACACGAAGGTATCAGTCATAACACGCAAAATATCTCACTCAACTTGCAAAACGCACAGGCCACAGAACAGAGTAGAATACACACAACACAAACACAAATCACAGAACAACACATCACACGGCACACACAAGCATCACACACCGAAAGTAATAATATCGCAACTCATCACACACACAACTCAATAACATCAACAATGCAACAACACACACACAGAGCAACGCAACCACTGCACACCACACATAAAGCCACACGCAACACACACTCAAGGAGCAGCCACAACGCACACAACACCCGCAGACACGTACGTAGAGAACACACACACACACACACACACACACACACACACACACAGAACCTCTCAACACGCACACGGCACAACACAGAGAACAACGCACACCTCAAACATCGCAGGGCAGAAGAGCGCACAATTCACGCAAATCACACTGCAATGAGCACACACAATGCACACCAGGAGGCACGCAAACAAGCACAGCCACACACACAGACCACACACATCTCACATCACACGCAGAACTCAACCAAACACACACACAACCTCTCAAACGCAGCCAAGCACAAATCCCAATCACACACGCAAAACAGACACACCACATACAAAACCAAGTGCGACACACACACACACACACACACACACACACACACACACACACAAAACCAACGAAAACCCACGTAGCGCACACTTCACACACCACGCATCGCACGCACGACCACGCACAGACAACCCACGCTCACGTCCATGCACACGGGCTGCACTGTGCAGCGCGTACACACACAGAACCCAGAGTGTATCAACACAAGTCACAGGACGCACACCAGACACGTCGAAGCACGCAGCTGCTCACAACACACGCCAGCGACATTTCGCAGAGTACCCACAGCACACACAATGAGGCACAGGAAACAAGCACAACCACACAGACAACCAGTTTCAAATCACACACGTAACACACACGCAACCACTCAAACACAGCAACACCTCAGTCACAGTCGCAGACGCACGAAACGCGCAAAACCCTCTCAGACATAAAGGCGAAACGCACAACCAACAGAGGAGACAGCATACCTTTCATTTCACACACTACACGCTACGCACACAACCACGTAGAGACAACACCACCCAGACAGCCTCACACAGGAGCGCAGAACGGAACACACACTACACAGAAGCATGACACACACCGGACACATCCACATCAAGGCACATAACTGCTCACAATACACATGAAATTCATTGCACAGATGCCCTACTGCAGCACACCATGAGACATACTAAAACAAGCACAACCACACGCGGCCAGCACATCCCTCATCATGCGCATAACACGCGCAGCCGAACGTCACCTCAACCGCTTGGTGCTGCCGGCTTTTCAACCTGTTGAACAGAACGCCCACACGTCCTGCTTCCAATGCCCGTACAGAAAGCAACTTGCCCTGCCTCTTCCCCTGAGGCTGGGCAGAAGACCTCGTCATAGTAGTCTTGTGCCTGGGAGTGTGAATACATATCAGAAGCTCGCCTTCACACAGCAGTGTTTAGCCGCCAATCTGGATATGGCTGAGCAGCCGATCACGTGGGCTGAGCCGGCAGCGTCAGGGCCTTCTCTGCAGGACAACAGCTCTGCGGCTCAGGGCCCATCTGCCACCAGGCTCTGGAGCAGCTTGCACACACATGTCTCTTGCTGACACGATGCCTGGGGACTGAAGCCGACGGGCACTTAGTTTTCAATGCTCAGACTGTGGCATGGGAGATCGGCTCACATACCCCACGGACCAACCTGGGCATCTCTGAAGCAGCCACATAGTCGCAGGAAAAGCGACTTTTTAAGTTTCCACGCGAAATTCGTTGCATGCGGGCATTTCCCTTACAGCCGGGCTTCCTCGGCAAGGCCTCACGCTAGGGGGCCACACAAGCGAGCACCCCCGCCGCTCAGCGAAAGGGAGCTCTACGCGGCAGAGTCCACGCGGGCACTTAGAGTGCAGGCACGCGGGACAGACGTGGAAAGCACACGACAAGGTAAATTCGTTGTATGCGGGCATTCCCCCCGACAGCCAGGCCGCACGTCGATGGCCACACAAGCGAGTGCCCGGCACTCAGCAAAAGAGAGCTCTACGCAGGAGGAGACTTCACTCAGGTGCCTGGAGTGCAGGCACACGGGACACACACGGAAAGCGTGTAGCAAGCTCAGTTTCCGAGCAAAGCTGACTTGCCTCCACTGCTGCTTCCTTCAGAGCATCTCGTTCTGCAACTTCCTAGTGTGTCTAGTGCGAAGGCCTCATCGCAGCCCACTTACGCCCTCGAGATAAAGGGCGTACAGAGAAGACCGCCTTCTACTGCAATGTTTACTCTTTTCCTCATCCCCTAGGAGAATATTGCACGCAAGGCGAAAGCAGCCTGGTATTCTCTCAGGGAGGGAGGGGTCGCCTCAGTGCACGGTGAGTCGTTTCCCCAGCAAAGTCTGGCATAAGGCTCTCTCTCCTGCAGCAGTTTCTGACACGTTCCGACAAAGGCATCTTCAGGGCCTTGCGATGAAATGGGTGAGGGGGCTTTTTTGCGTCCTCAGGGGAAAAGGCCCGCCTGGAGGATTACGAACGTGTGGAGAGAACGGACAAGCACGAGAGGCGGTCTTCTGTGCACTTGAATGCACAAGTCCCTCAACACACAAACAGCACATCACACTCCACATCAAACCCCACCACACACCGAGAACATAACTGCACACCACCACACACGGGAACCACGGCTCTCGGAGGGAACACAACATAACACGCACAGTGAGGCACACGGACCGAGCTTGACCGTACACAGTACCCACATCACAAATTGCACTCACTACTCCAAGAGCCGACCACACGCACAAACTGTCAAACGCAACCACCCACATAGAAACCCACATGCGAAACGCACACAAACCACGACAGAAAGAACACCGAGTTCATGCAACGCCCATTTCACACACTACACACACCACTCCAGACACACACAGCACGTACAGCGCGCAGAGCCTCACAGAATGCACAATGCCAAACACGCAACACATACACGAAGGTATCAGTCATAACACGCAAAATATCTCACTCAACTTGCAAAACGCACAGGCCACAGAACAGAGTAGAATACACACAACACAAACACAAATCACAGAACAACACATCACACGGCACACACAAGCATCACACACCGAAAGTAATAATATCGCAACTCATCACACACACAACTCAATAACATCAACAATGCAACAACACACACACAGAGCAACGCAACCACTGCACACCACACATAAAGCCACACGCAACACACACTCAAGGAGCAGCCACAACGCACACAACACCCGCAGACACGTACGTAGAGAACACACACACACACACACACACACACACACACACACACACACACACAGAACCTCTCAACACGCACACGGCACAACACAGAGAACAACGCACACCTCAAACATCGCAGGGCAGAAGAGCGCACAATTCACGCAAATCACACTGCAATGAGCACACACAATGCACACCAGGAGGCACGCAAACAAGCACAGCCACACACACAGACCACACACATCTCACATCACACGCAGAACTCAACCAAACACACACACAACCTCTCAAACGCAGCCAAGCACAAATCCCAATCACACACGCAAAACAGACACACCACATACAAAACCAAGTGCGACACACACACACACACACACACACACACACACACACACACACAAAACCAACGAAAACCCACGTAGCGCACACTTCACACACCACGCATCGCACGCACGACCACGCACAGACAACCCACGCTCACGTCCATGCACACGGGCTGCACTGTGCAGCGCGTACACACACAGAACCCAGAGTGTATCAACACAAGTCACAGGACGCACACCAGACACGTCGAAGCACGCAGCTGCTCACAACACACGCCAGCGACATTTCGCAGAGTACCCACAGCACACACAATGAGGCACAGGAAACAAGCACAACCACACAGACAACCAGTTTCAAATCACACACGTAACACACACGCAACCACTCAAACACAGCAACACCTCAGTCACAGTCGCAGACGCACGAAACGCGCAAAACCCTCTCAGACATAAAGGCGAAACGCACAACCAACAGAGGAGACAGCATACCTTTCATTTCACACACTACACGCTACGCACACAACCACGTAGAGACAACACCACCCAGACAGCCTCACACAGGAGCGCAGAACGGAACACACACTACACAGAAGCATGACACACACCGGACACATCCACATCAAGGCACATAACTGCTCACAATACACATGAAATTCATTGCACAGATGCCCTACTGCAGCACACCATGAGACATACTAAAACAAGCACAACCACACGCGGCCAGCACATCCCTCATCATGCGCATAACACGCGCAGCCGAACGTCACCTCAACCGCTTGGTGCTGCCGGCTTTTCAACCTGTTGAACAGAACGCCCACACGTCCTGCTTCCAATGCCCGTACAGAAAGCAACTTGCCCTGCCTCTTCCCCTGAGGCTGGGCAGAAGACCTCGTCATAGTAGTCTTGTGCCTGGGAGTGTGAATACATATCAGAAGCTCGCCTTCACACAGCAGTGTTTAGCCGCCAATCTGGATATGGCTGAGCAGCCGATCACGTGGGCTGAGCCGGCAGCGTCAGGGCCTTCTCTGCAGGACAACAGCTCTGCGGCTCAGGGCCCATCTGCCACCAGGCTCTGGAGCAGCTTGCACACACATGTCTCTTGCTGACACGATGCCTGGGGACTGAAGCCGACGGGCACTTAGTTTTCAATGCTCAGACTGTGGCATGGGAGATCGGCTCACATACCCCACGGACCAACCTGGGCATCTCTGAAGCAGCCACATAGTCGCAGGAAAAGCGACTTTTTAAGTTTCCACGCGAAATTCGTTGCATGCGGGCATTTCCCTTACAGCCGGGCTTCCTCGGCAAGGCCTCACGCTAGGGGGCCACACAAGCGAGCACCCCCGCCGCTCAGCGAAAGGGAGCTCTACGCGGCAGAGTCCACGCGGGCACTTAGAGTGCAGGCACGCGGGACAGACGTGGAAAGCACACGACAAGGTAAATTCGTTGTATGCGGGCATTCCCCCCGACAGCCAGGCCGCACGTCGATGGCCACACAAGCGAGTGCCCGGCACTCAGCAAAAGAGAGCTCTACGCAGGAGGAGACTTCACTCAGGTGCCTGGAGTGCAGGCACACGGGACACACACGGAAAGCGTGTAGCAAGCTCAGTTTCCGAGCAAAGCTGACTTGCCTCCACTGCTGCTTCCTTCAGAGCATCTCGTTCTGCAACTTCCTAGTGTGTCTAGTGCGAAGGCCTCATCGCAGCCCACTTACGCCCTCGAGATAAAGGGCGTACAGAGAAGACCGCCTTCTACTGCAATGTTTACTCTTTTCCTCATCCCCTAGGAGAATATTGCACGCAAGGCGAAAGCAGCCTGGTATTCTCTCAGGGAGGGAGGGGTCGCCTCAGTGCACGGTGAGTCGTTTCCCCAGCAAAGTCTGGCATAAGGCTCTCTCTCCTGCAGCAGTTTCTGACACGTTCCGACAAAGGCATCTTCAGGGCCTTGCGATGAAATGGGTGAGGGGGCTTTTTTGCGTCCTCAGGGGAAAAGGCCCGCCTGGAGGATTACGAACGTGTGGAGAGAACGGACAAGCACGAGAGGCGGTCTTCTGTGCACTTGAATGCACAAGTCCCTCAACACACAAACAGCACATCACACTCCACATCAAACCCCACCACACACCGAGAACATAACTGCACACCACCACACACGGGAACCACGGCTCTCGGAGGGAACACAACATAACACGCACAGTGAGGCACACGGACCGAGCTTGACCGTACACAGTACCCACATCACAAATTGCACTCACTACTCCAAGAGCCGACCACACGCACAAACTGTCAAACGCAACCACCCACATAGAAACCCACATGCGAAACGCACACAAACCACGACAGAAAGAACACCGAGTTCATGCAACGCCCATTTCACACACTACACACACCACTCCAGACACACACAGCACGTACAGCGCGCAGAGCCTCACAGAATGCACAATGCCAAACACGCAACACATACACGAAGGTATCAGTCATAACACGCAAAATATCTCACTCAACTTGCAAAACGCACAGGCCACAGAACAGAGTAGAATACACACAACACAAACACAAATCACAGAACAACACATCACACGGCACACACAAGCATCACACACCGAAAGTAATAATATCGCAACTCATCACACACACAACTCAATAACATCAACAATGCAACAACACACACACAGAGCAACGCAACCACTGCACACCACACATAAAGCCACACGCAACACACACTCAAGGAGCAGCCACAACGCACACAACACCCGCAGACACGTACGTAGAGAACACACACACACACACACACACACACACACACACACACACACACACACACACAGAACCTCTCAACACGCACACGGCACAACACAGAGAACAACGCACACCTCAAACATCGCAGGGCAGAAGAGCGCACAATTCACGCAAATCACACTGCAATGAGCACACACAATGCACACCAGGAGGCACGCAAACAAGCACAGCCACACACACAGACCACACACATCTCACATCACACGCAGAACTCAACCAAACACACACACAACCTCTCAAACGCAGCCAAGCACAAATCCCAATCACACACGCAAAACAGACACACCACATACAAAACCAAGTGCGACACACACACACACACACACACACACACACACACACACACAAAACCAACGAAAACCCACGTAGCGCACACTTCACACACCACGCATCGCACGCACGACCACGCACAGACAACCCACGCTCACGTCCATGCACACGGGCTGCACTGTGCAGCGCGTACACACACAGAACCCAGAGTGTATCAACACAAGTCACAGGACGCACACCAGACACGTCGAAGCACGCAGCTGCTCACAACACACGCCAGCGACATTTCGCAGAGTACCCACAGCACACACAATGAGGCACAGGAAACAAGCACAACCACACAGACAACCAGTTTCAAATCACACACGTAACACACACGCAACCACTCAAACACAGCAACACCTCAGTCACAGTCGCAGACGCACGAAACGCGCAAAACCCTCTCAGACATAAAGGCGAAACGCACAACCAACAGAGGAGACAGCATACCTTTCATTTCACACACTACACGCTACGCACACAACCACGTAGAGACAACACCACCCAGACAGCCTCACACAGGAGCGCAGAACGGAACACACACTACACAGAAGCATGACACACACCGGACACATCCACATCAAGGCACATAACTGCTCACAATACACATGAAATTCATTGCACAGATGCCCTACTGCAGCACACCATGAGACATACTAAAACAAGCACAACCACACGCGGCCAGCACATCCCTCATCATGCGCATAACACGCGCAGCCGAACGTCACCTCAACCGCTTGGCGCTGCCGGCTTTTCAACCTGTTGAACAGAACGCCCACACGTCCTGCTTCCAATGCCCGTACAGAAAGCAACTTGCCCTGCCTCTTCCCCTGAGGCTGGGCAGAAGACCTCGTCATAGTAGTCTTGTGCCTGGGAGTGTGAATACATATCAGAAGCTCGCCTTCACACAGCAGTGTTTAGCCGCCAATCTGGATATGGCTGAGCAGCCGATCACGTGGGCTGAGCCGGCAGCGTCAGGGCCTTCTCTGCAGGACAACAGCTCTGCGGCTCAGGGCCCATCTGCCACCAGGCTCTGGAGCAGCTTGCACACACATGTCTCTTGCTGACACGATGCCTGGGGACTGAAGCCGACGGGCACTTAGTTTTCAATGCTCAGACTGTGGCATGGGAGATCGGCTCACATACCCCACGGACCAACCTGGGCATCTCTGAAGCAGCCACATAGTCGCAGGAAAAGCGACTTTTTAAGTTTCCACGCGAAATTCGTTGCATGCGGGCATTTCCCTTACAGCCGGGCTTCCTCGGCAAGGCCTCACGCTAGGGGGCCACACAAGCGAGCACCCCCGCCGCTCAGCGAAAGGGAGCTCTACGCGGCAGAGTCCACGCGGGCACTTAGAGTGCAGGCACGCGGGACAGACGTGGAAAGCACACGACAAGGTAAATTCGTTGTATGCGGGCATTCCCCCCGACAGCCAGGCCGCACGTCGATGGCCACACAAGCGAGTGCCCGGCACTCAGCAAAAGAGAGCTCTACGCAGGAGGAGACTTCACTCAGGTGCCTGGAGTGCAGGCACACGGGACACACACGGAAAGCGTGTAGCAAGCTCAGTTTCCGAGCAAAGCTGACTTGCCTCCACTGCTGCTTCCTTCAGAGCATCTCGTTCTGCAACTTCCTAGTGTGTCTAGTGCGAAGGCCTCATCGCAGCCCACTTACGCCCTCGAGATAAAGGGCGTACAGAGAAGACCGCCTTCTACTGCAATGTTTACTCTTTTCCTCATCCCCTAGGAGAATATTGCACGCAAGGCGAAAGCAGCCTGGTATTCTCTCAGGGAGGGAGGGGTCGCCTCAGTGCACGGTGAGTCGTTTCCCCAGCAAAGTCTGGCATAAGGCTCTCTCTCCTGCAGCAGTTTCTGACACGTTCCGACAAAGGCATCTTCAGGGCCTTGCGATGAAATGGGTGAGGGGGCTTTTTTGCGTCCTCAGGGGAAAAGGCCCGCCTGGAGGATTACGAACGTGTGGAGAGAACGGACAAGCACGAGAGGCGGTCTTCTGTGCACTTGAATGCACAAGTCCCTCAACACACAAACAGCACATCACACTCCACATCAAACCCCACCACACACCGAGAACATAACTGCACACCACCACACACGGGAACCACGGCTCTCGGAGGGAACACAACATAACACGCACAGTGAGGCACACGGACCGAGCTTGACCGTACACAGTACCCACATCACAAATTGCACTCACTACTCCAAGAGCCGACCACACGCACAAACTGTCAAACGCAACCACCCACATAGAAACCCACATGCGAAACGCACACAAACCACGACAGAAAGAACACCGAGTTCATGCAACGCCCATTTCACACACTACACACACCACTCCAGACACACACAGCACGTACAGCGCGCAGAGCCTCACAGAATGCACAATGCCAAACACGCAACACATACACGAAGGTATCAGTCATAACACGCAAAATATCTCACTCAACTTGCAAAACGCACAGGCCACAGAACAGAGTAGAATACACACAACACAAACACAAATCACAGAACAACACATCACACGGCACACACAAGCATCACACACCGAAAGTAATAATATCGCAACTCATCACACACACAACTCAATAACATCAACAATGCAACAACACACACACAGAGCAACGCAACCACTGCACACCACACATAAAGCCACACGCAACACACACTCAAGGAGCAGCCACAACGCACACAACACCCGCAGACACGTACGTAGAGAACACACACACACACACACACACACACACACACACACACACACACACACAGAACCTCTCAACACGCACACGGCACAACACAGAGAACAACGCACACCTCAAACATCGCAGGGCAGAAGAGCGCACAATTCACGCAAATCACACTGCAATGAGCACACACAATGCACACCAGGAGGCACGCAAACAAGCACAGCCACACACACAGACCACACACATCTCACATCACACGCAGAACTCAACCAAACACACACACAACCTCTCAAACGCAGCCAAGCACAAATCCCAATCACACACGCAAAACAGACACACCACATACAAAACCAAGTGCGACACACACACACACACACACACACACACACACACACAAAAAACCAACGAAAACCCACGTAGCGCACACTTCACACACCACGCATCGCACGCACGACCACGCACAGACAACCCACGCTCACGTCCATGCACACGGGCTGCACTGTGCAGCGCGTACACACACAGAACCCAGAGTGTATCAACACAAGTCACAGGACGCACACCAGACACGTCGAAGCACGCAGCTGCTCACAACACACGCCAGCGACATTTCGCAGAGTACCCACAGCACACACAATGAGGCACAGGAAACAAGCACAACCACACAGACAACCAGTTTCAAATCACACACGTAACACACACGCAACCACTCAAACACAGCAACACCTCAGTCACAGTCGCAGACGCACGAAACGCGCAAAACCCTCTCAGACATAAAGGCGAAACGCACAACCAACAGAGGAGACAGCATACCTTTCATTTCACACACTACACGCTACGCACACAACCACGTAGAGACAACACCACCCAGACAGCCTCACACAGGAGCGCAGAACGGAACACACACTACACAGAAGCATGACACACACCGGACACATCCACATCAAGGCACATAACTGCTCACAATACACATGAAATTCATTGCACAGATGCCCTACTGCAGCACACCATGAGACATACTAAAACAAGCACAACCACACGCGGCCAGCACATCCCTCATCATGCGCATAACACGCGCAGCCGAACGTCACCTCAACCGCTTGGCGCTGCCGGCTTTTCAACCTGTTGAACAGAACGCCCACACGTCCTGCTTCCAATGCCCGTACAGAAAGCAACTTGCCCTGCCTCTTCCCCTGAGGCTGGGCAGAAGACCTCGTCATAGTAGTCTTGTGCCTGGGAGTGTGAATACATATCAGAAGCTCGCCTTCACACAGCAGTGTTTAGCCGCCAATCTGGATATGGCTGAGCAGCCGATCACGTGGGCTGAGCCGGCAGCGTCAGGGCCTTCTCTGCAGGACAACAGCTCTGCGGCTCAGGGCCCATCTGCCACCAGGCTCTGGAGCAGCTTGCACACACATGTCTCTTGCTGACACGATGCCTGGGGACTGAAGCCGACGGGCACTTAGTTTTCAATGCTCAGACTGTGGCATGGGAGATCGGCTCACATACCCCACGGACCAACCTGGGCATCTCTGAAGCAGCCACATAGTCGCAGGAAAAGCGACTTTTTAAGTTTCCACGCGAAATTCGTTGCATGCGGGCATTTCCCTTACAGCCGGGCTTCCTCGGCAAGGCCTCACGCTAGGGGGCCACACAAGCGAGCACCCCCGCCGCTCAGCGAAAGGGAGCTCTACGCGGCAGAGTCCACGCGGGCACTTAGAGTGCAGGCACGCGGGACAGACGTGGAAAGCACACGACAAGGTAAATTCGTTGTATGCGGGCATTCCCCCCGACAGCCAGGCCGCACGTCGATGGCCACACAAGCGAGTGCCCGGCACTCAGCAAAAGAGAGCTCTACGCAGGAGGAGACTTCACTCAGGTGCCTGGAGTGCAGGCACACGGGACACACACGGAAAGCGTGTAGCAAGCTCAGTTTCCGAGCAAAGCTGACTTGCCTCCACTGCTGCTTCCTTCAGAGCATCTCGTTCTGCAACTTCCTAGTGTGTCTAGTGCGAAGGCCTCATCGCAGCCCACTTACGCCCTCGAGATAAAGGGCGTACAGAGAAGACCGCCTTCTACTGCAATGTTTACTCTTTTCCTCATCCCCTAGGAGAATATTGCACGCAAGGCGAAAGCAGCCTGGTATTCTCTCAGGGAGGGAGGGGTCGCCTCAGTGCACGGTGAGTCGTTTCCCCAGCAAAGTCTGGCATAAGGCTCTCTCTCCTGCAGCAGTTTCTGACACGTTCCGACAAAGGCATCTTCAGGGCCTTGCGATGAAATGGGTGAGGGGGCTTTTTTGCGTCCTCAGGGGAAAAGGCCCGCCTGGAGGATTACGAACGTGTGGAGAGAACGGACAAGCACGAGAGGCGGTCTTCTGTGCACTTGAATGCACAAGTCCCTCAACACACAAACAGCACATCACACTCCACATCAAACCCCACCACACACCGAGAACATAACTGCACACCACCACACACGGGAACCACGGCTCTCGGAGGGAACACAACATAACACGCACAGTGAGGCACACGGACCGAGCTTGACCGTACACAGTACCCACATCACAAATTGCACTCACTACTCCAAGAGCCGACCACACGCACAAACTGTCAAACGCAACCACCCACATAGAAACCCACATGCGAAACGCACACAAACCACGACAGAAAGAACACCGAGTTCATGCAACGCCCATTTCACACACTACACACACCACTCCAGACACACACAGCACGTACAGCGCGCAGAGCCTCACAGAATGCACAATGCCAAACACGCAACACATACACGAAGGTATCAGTCATAACACGCAAAATATCTCACTCAACTTGCAAAACGCACAGGCCACAGAACAGAGTAGAATACACACAACACAAACACAAATCACAGAACAACACATCACACGGCACACACAAGCATCACACACCGAAAGTAATAATATCGCAACTCATCACACACACAACTCAATAACATCAACAATGCAACAACACACACACAGAGCAACGCAACCACTGCACACCACACATAAAGCCACACGCAACACACACTCAAGGAGCAGCCACAACGCACACAACACCCGCAGACACGTACGTAGAGAACACACACACACACACACACACACACACACACACACACACACACAGAACCTCTCAACACGCACACGGCACAACACAGAGAACAACGCACACCTCAAACATCGCAGGGCAGAAGAGCGCACAATTCACGCAAATCACACTGCAATGAGCACACACAATGCACACCAGGAGGCACGCAAACAAGCACAGCCACACACACAGACCACACACATCTCACATCACACGCAGAACTCAACCAAACACACACACAACCTCTCAAACGCAGCCAAGCACAAATCCCAATCACACACGCAAAACAGACACACCACATACAAAACCAAGTGCGACACACACACACACACACACACACACACACACACAACAAAACCAACGAAAACCCACGTAGCGCACACTTCACACACCACGCATCGCACGCACGACCACGCACAGACAACCCACGCTCACGTCCATGCACACGGGCTGCACTGTGCAGCGCGTACACACACAGAACCCAGAGTGTATCAACACAAGTCACAGGACGCACACCAGACACGTCGAAGCACGCAGCTGCTCACAACACACGCCAGCGACATTTCGCAGAGTACCCACAGCACACACAATGAGGCACAGGAAACAAGCACAACCACACAGACAACCAGTTTCAAATCACACACGTAACACACACGCAACCACTCAAACACAGCAACACCTCAGTCACAGTCGCAGACGCACGAAACGCGCAAAACCCTCTCAGACATAAAGGCGAAACGCACAACCAACAGAGGAGACAGCATACCTTTCATTTCACACACTACACGCTACGCACACAACCACGTAGAGACAACACCACCCAGACAGCCTCACACAGGAGCGCAGAACGGAACACACACTACACAGAAGCATGACACACACCGGACACATCCACATCAAGGCACATAACTGCTCACAATACACATGAAATTCATTGCACAGATGCCCTACTGCAGCACACCATGAGACATACTAAAACAAGCACAACCACACGCGGCCAGCACATCCCTCATCATGCGCATAACACGCGCAGCCGAACGTCACCTCAACCGCTTGGCGCTGCCGGCTTTTCAACCTGTTGAACAGAACGCCCACACGTCCTGCTTCCAATGCCCGTACAGAAAGCAACTTGCCCTGCCTCTTCCCCTGAGGCTGGGCAGAAGACCTCGTCATAGTAGTCTTGTGCCTGGGAGTGTGAATACATATCAGAAGCTCGCCTTCACACAGCAGTGTTTAGCCGCCAATCTGGATATGGCTGAGCAGCCGATCACGTGGGCTGAGCCGGCAGCGTCAGGGCCTTCTCTGCAGGACAACAGCTCTGCGGCTCAGGGCCCA
Source organism: Manis javanica (assembly GCF_040802235.1). Taxonomy (NCBI): domain Eukaryota; kingdom Metazoa; phylum Chordata; class Mammalia; order Pholidota; family Manidae; genus Manis; species Manis javanica. Next base: position 109,407,801 of record NC_133161.1, read on the forward strand.
TCTGCCACCAGGCTCTGGAGCAGCTTGCACACACATGTCTCTTGCTGACACGATGCCTGGGGACTGAAGCCGACGGGCACTTAGTTTTCAATGCTCAGACTGTGGCATGGGAGATCGGCTCACATACCCCACGGACCAACCTGGGCATCTCTGAAGCAGCCACATAGTCGCAGGAAAAGCGACTTTTTAAGTTTCCACGCGAAATTCGTTGCATGCGGGCATTTCCCTTACAGCCGGGCTTCCTCGGCAAGGCCTCACGCTAGGGGGCCACACAAGCGAGCACCCCCGCCGCTCAGCGAAAGGGAGCTCTACGCGGCAGAGTCCACGCGGGCACTTAGAGTGCAGGCACGCGGGACAGACGTGGAAAGCACACGACAAGGTAAATTCGTTGTATGCGGGCATTCCCCCCGACAGCCAGGCCGCACGTCGATGGCCACACAAGCGAGTGCCCGGCACTCAGCAAAAGAGAGCTCTACGCAGGAGGAGACTTCACTCAGGTGCCTGGAGTGCAGGCACACGGGACACACACGGAAAGCGTGTAGCAAGCTCAGTTTCCGAGCAAAGCTGACTTGCCTCCACTGCTGCTTCCTTCAGAGCATCTCGTTCTGCAACTTCCTAGTGTGTCTAGTGCGAAGGCCTCATCGCAGCCCACTTACGCCCTCGAGATAAAGGGCGTACAGAGAAGACCGCCTTCTACTGCAATGTTTACTCTTTTCCTCATCCCCTAGGAGAATATTGCACGCAAGGCGAAAGCAGCCTGGTATTCTCTCAGGGAGGGAGGGGTCGCCTCAGTGCACGGTGAGTCGTTTCCCCAGCAAAGTCTGGCATAAGGCTCTCTCTCCTGCAGCAGTTTCTGACACGTTCCGACAAAGGCATCTTCAGGGCCTTGCGATGAAATGGGTGAGGGGGCTTTTTTGCGTCCTCAGGGGAAAAGGCCCGCCTGGAGGATTACGAACGTGTGGAGAGAACGGACAAGCACGAGAGGCGGTCTTCTGTGCACTTGAATGCACAAGTCCCTCAACACACAAACAGCACATCACACTCCACATCAAACCCCACCACACACCGAGAACATAACTGCACACCACCACACACGGGAACCACGGCTCTCGGAGGGAACACAACATAACACGCACAGTGAGGCACACGGACCGAGCTTGACCGTACACAGTACCCACATCACAAATTGCACTCACTACTCCAAGAGCCGACCACACGCACAAACTGTCAAACGCAACCACCCACATAGAAACCCACATGCGAAACGCACACAAACCACGACAGAAAGAACACCGAGTTCATGCAACGCCCATTTCACACACTACACACACCACTCCAGACACACACAGCACGTACAGCGCGCAGAGCCTCACAGAATGCACAATGCCAAACACGCAACACATACACGAAGGTATCAGTCATAACACGCAAAATATCTCACTCAACTTGCAAAACGCACAGGCCACAGAACAGAGTAGAATACACACAACACAAACACAAATCACAGAACAACACATCACACGGCACACACAAGCATCACACACCGAAAGTAATAATATCGCAACTCATCACACACACAACTCAATAACATCAACAATGCAACAACACACACACAGAGCAACGCAACCACTGCACACCACACATAAAGCCACACGCAACACACACTCAAGGAGCAGCCACAACGCACACAACACCCGCAGACACGTACGTAGAGAACACACACACACACACACACACACACACACACACACACACACACAGAACCTCTCAACACGCACACGGCACAACACAGAGAACAACGCACACCTCAAACATCGCAGGGCAGAAGAGCGCACAATTCACGCAAATCACACTGCAATGAGCACACACAATGCACACCAGGAGGCACGCAAACAAGCACAGCCACACACACAGACCACACACATCTCACATCACACGCAGAACTCAACCAAACACACACACAACCTCTCAAACGCAGCCAAGCACAAATCCCAATCACACACGCAAAACAGACACACCACATACAAAACCAAGTGCGACACACACACACACACACACACACACACACACACACAAACCAACGAAAACCCACGTAGCGCACACTTCACACACCACGCATCGCACGCACGACCACGCACAGACAACCCACGCTCACGTCCATGCACACGGGCTGCACTGTGCAGCGCGTACACACACAGAACCCAGAGTGTATCAACACAAGTCACAGGACGCACACCAGACACGTCGAAGCACGCAGCTGCTCACAACACACGCCAGCGACATTTCGCAGAGTACCCACAGCACACACAATGAGGCACAGGAAACAAGCACAACCACACAGACAACCAGTTTCAAATCACACACGTAACACACACGCAACCACTCAAACACAGCAACACCTCAGTCACAGTCGCAGACGCACGAAACGCGCAAAACCCTCTCAGACATAAAGGCGAAACGCACAACCAACAGAGGAGACAGCATACCTTTCATTTCACACACTACACGCTACGCACACAACCACGTAGAGACAACACCACCCAGACAGCCTCACACAGGAGCGCAGAACGGAACACACACTACACAGAAGCATGACACACACCGGACACATCCACATCAAGGCACATAACTGCTCACAATACACATGAAATTCATTGCACAGATGCCCTACTGCAGCACACCATGAGACATACTAAAACAAGCACAACCACACGCGGCCAGCACATCCCTCATCATGCGCATAACACGCGCAGCCGAACGTCACCTCAACCGCTTGGCGCTGCCGGCTTTTCAACCTGTTGAACAGAACGCCCACACGTCCTGCTTCCAATGCCCGTACAGAAAGCAACTTGCCCTGCCTCTTCCCCTGAGGCTGGGCAGAAGACCTCGTCATAGTAGTCTTGTGCCTGGGAGTGTGAATACATATCAGAAGCTCGCCTTCACACAGCAGTGTTTAGCCGCCAATCTGGATATGGCTGAGCAGCCGATCACGTGGGCTGAGCCGGCAGCGTCAGGGCCTTCTCTGCAGGACAACAGCTCTGCGGCTCAGGGCCCATCTGCCACCAGGCTCTGGAGCAGCTTGCACACACATGTCTCTTGCTGACACGATGCCTGGGGACTGAAGCCGACGGGCACTTAGTTTTCAATGCTCAGACTGTGGCATGGGAGATCGGCTCACATACCCCACGGACCAACCTGGGCATCTCTGAAGCAGCCACATAGTCGCAGGAAAAGCGACTTTTTAAGTTTCCACGCGAAATTCGTTGCATGCGGGCATTTCCCTTACAGCCGGGCTTCCTCGGCAAGGCCTCACGCTAGGGGGCCACACAAGCGAGCACCCCCGCCGCTCAGCGAAAGGGAGCTCTACGCGGCAGAGTCCACGCGGGCACTTAGAGTGCAGGCACGCGGGACAGACGTGGAAAGCACACGACAAGGTAAATTCGTTGTATGCGGGCATTCCCCCCGACAGCCAGGCCGCACGTCGATGGCCACACAAGCGAGTGCCCGGCACTCAGCAAAAGAGAGCTCTACGCAGGAGGAGACTTCACTCAGGTGCCTGGAGTGCAGGCACACGGGACACACACGGAAAGCGTGTAGCAAGCTCAGTTTCCGAGCAAAGCTGACTTGCCTCCACTGCTGCTTCCTTCAGAGCATCTCGTTCTGCAACTTCCTAGTGTGTCTAGTGCGAAGGCCTCATCGCAGCCCACTTACGCCCTCGAGATAAAGGGCGTACAGAGAAGACCGCCTTCTACTGCAATGTTTACTCTTTTCCTCATCCCCTAGGAGAATATTGCACGCAAGGCGAAAGCAGCCTGGTATTCTCTCAGGGAGGGAGGGGTCGCCTCAGTGCACGGTGAGTCGTTTCCCCAGCAAAGTCTGGCATAAGGCTCTCTCTCCTGCAGCAGTTTCTGACACGTTCCGACAAAGGCATCTTCAGGGCCTTGCGATGAAATGGGTGAGGGGGCTTTTTTGCGTCCTCAGGGGAAAAGGCCCGCCTGGAGGATTACGAACGTGTGGAGAGAACGGACAAGCACGAGAGGCGGTCTTCTGTGCACTTGAATGCACAAGTCCCTCAACACACAAACAGCACATCACACTCCACATCAAACCCCACCACACACCGAGAACATAACTGCACACCACCACACACGGGAACCACGGCTCTCGGAGGGAACACAACATAACACGCACAGTGAGGCACACGGACCGAGCTTGACCGTACACAGTACCCACATCACAAATTGCACTCACTACTCCAAGAGCCGACCACACGCACAAACTGTCAAACGCAACCACCCACATAGAAACCCACATGCGAAACGCACACAAACCACGACAGAAAGAACACCGAGTTCATGCAACGCCCATTTCACACACTACACACACCACTCCAGACACACACAGCACGTACAGCGCGCAGAGCCTCACAGAATGCACAATGCCAAACACGCAACACATACACGAAGGTATCAGTCATAACACGCAAAATATCTCACTCAACTTGCAAAACGCACAGGCCACAGAACAGAGTAGAATACACACAACACAAACACAAATCACAGAACAACACATCACACGGCACACACAAGCATCACACACCGAAAGTAATAATATCGCAACTCATCACACACACAACTCAATAACATCAACAATGCAACAACACACACACAGAGCAACGCAACCACTGCACACCACACATAAAGCCACACGCAACACACACTCAAGGAGCAGCCACAACGCACACAACACCCGCAGACACGTACGTAGAGAACACACACACACACACACACACACACACACACACACACACACACAGAACCTCTCAACACGCACACGGCACAACACAGAGAACAACGCACACCTCAAACATCGCAGGGCAGAAGAGCGCACAATTCACGCAAATCACACTGCAATGAGCACACACAATGCACACCAGGAGGCACGCAAACAAGCACAGCCACACACACAGACCACACACATCTCACATCACACGCAGAACTCAACCAAACACACACACAACCTCTCAAACGCAGCCAAGCACAAATCCCAATCACACACGCAAAACAGACACACCACATACAAAACCAAGTGCGACACACACACACACACACACACACACACACACACACAAAAACAACGAAAACCCACGTAGCGCACACTTCACACACCACGCATCGCACGCACGACCACGCACAGACAACCCACGCTCACGTCCATGCACACGGGCTGCACTGTGCAGCGCGTACACACACAGAACCCAGAGTGTATCAACACAAGTCACAGGACGCACACCAGACACGTCGAAGCACGCAGCTGCTCACAACACACGCCAGCGACATTTCGCAGAGTACCCACAGCACACACAATGAGGCACAGGAAACAAGCACAACCACACAGACAACCAGTTTCAAATCACACACGTAACACACACGCAACCACTCAAACACAGCAACACCTCAGTCACAGTCGCAGACGCACGAAACGCGCAAAACCCTCTCAGACATAAAGGCGAAACGCACAACCAACAGAGGAGACAGCATACCTTTCATTTCACACACTACACGCTACGCACACAACCACGTAGAGACAACACCACCCAGACAGCCTCACACAGGAGCGCAGAACGGAACACACACTACACAGAAGCATGACACACACCGGACACATCCACATCAAGGCACATAACTGCTCACAATACACATGAAATTCATTGCACAGATGCCCTACTGCAGCACACCATGAGACATACTAAAACAAGCACAACCACACGCGGCCAGCACATCCCTCATCATGCGCATAACACGCGCAGCCGAACGTCACCTCAACCGCTTGGCGCTGCCGGCTTTTCAACCTGTTGAACAGAACGCCCACACGTCCTGCTTCCAATGCCCGTACAGAAAGCAACTTGCCCTGCCTCTTCCCCTGAGGCTGGGCAGAAGACCTCGTCATAGTAGTCTTGTGCCTGGGAGTGTGAATACATATCAGAAGCTCGCCTTCACACAGCAGTGTTTAGCCGCCAATCTGGATATGGCTGAGCAGCCGATCACGTGGGCTGAGCCGGCAGCGTCAGGGCCTTCTCTGCAGGACAACAGCTCTGCGGCTCAGGGCCCATCTGCCACCAGGCTCTGGAGCAGCTTGCACACACATGTCTCTTGCTGACACGATGCCTGGGGACTGAAGCCGACGGGCACTTAGTTTTCAATGCTCAGACTGTGGCATGGGAGATCGGCTCACATACCCCACGGACCAACCTGGGCATCTCTGAAGCAGCCACATAGTCGCAGGAAAAGCGACTTTTTAAGTTTCCACGCGAAATTCGTTGCATGCGGGCATTTCCCTTACAGCCGGGCTTCCTCGGCAAGGCCTCACGCTAGGGGGCCACACAAGCGAGCACCCCCGCCGCTCAGCGAAAGGGAGCTCTACGCGGCAGAGTCCACGCGGGCACTTAGAGTGCAGGCACGCGGGACAGACGTGGAAAGCACACGACAAGGTAAATTCGTTGTATGCGGGCATTCCCCCCGACAGCCAGGCCGCACGTCGATGGCCACACAAGCGAGTGCCCGGCACTCAGCAAAAGAGAGCTCTACGCAGGAGGAGACTTCACTCAGGTGCCTGGAGTGCAGGCACACGGGACACACACGGAAAGCGTGTAGCAAGCTCAGTTTCCGAGCAAAGCTGACTTGCCTCCACTGCTGCTTCCTTCAGAGCATCTCGTTCTGCAACTTCCTAGTGTGTCTAGTGCGAAGGCCTCATCGCAGCCCACTTACGCCCTCGAGATAAAGGGCGTACAGAGAAGACCGCCTTCTACTGCAATGTTTACTCTTTTCCTCATCCCCTAGGAGAATATTGCACGCAAGGCGAAAGCAGCCTGGTATTCTCTCAGGGAGGGAGGGGTCGCCTCAGTGCACGGTGAGTCGTTTCCCCAGCAAAGTCTGGCATAAGGCTCTCTCTCCTGCAGCAGTTTCTGACACGTTCCGACAAAGGCATCTTCAGGGCCTTGCGATGAAATGGGTGAGGGGGCTTTTTTGCGTCCTCAGGGGAAAAGGCCCGCCTGGAGGATTACGAACGTGTGGAGAGAACGGACAAGCACGAGAGGCGGTCTTCTGTGCACTTGAATGCACAAGTCCCTCAACACACAAACAGCACATCACACTCCACATCAAACCCCACCACACACCGAGAACATAACTGCACACCACCACACACGGGAACCACGGCTCTCGGAGGGAACACAACATAACACGCACAGTGAGGCACACGGACCGAGCTTGACCGTACACAGTACCCACATCACAAATTGCACTCACTACTCCAAGAGCCGACCACACGCACAAACTGTCAAACGCAACCACCCACATAGAAACCCACATGCGAAACGCACACAAACCACGACAGAAAGAACACCGAGTTCATGCAACGCCCATTTCACACACTACACACACCACTCCAGACACACACAGCACGTACAGCGCGCAGAGCCTCACAGAATGCACAATGCCAAACACGCAACACATACACGAAGGTATCAGTCATAACACGCAAAATATCTCACTCAACTTGCAAAACGCACAGGCCACAGAACAGAGTAGAATACACACAACACAAACACAAATCACAGAACAACACATCACACGGCACACACAAGCATCACACACCGAAAGTAATAATATCGCAACTCATCACACACACAACTCAATAACATCAACAATGCAACAACACACACACAGAGCAACGCAACCACTGCACACCACACATAAAGCCACACGCAACACACACTCAAGGAGCAGCCACAACGCACACAACACCCGCAGACACGTACGTAGAGAACACACACACACACACACACACACACACACACACACACACACACACAGAACCTCTCAACACGCACACGGCACAACACAGAGAACAACGCACACCTCAAACATCGCAGGGCAGAAGAGCGCACAATTCACGCAAATCACACTGCAATGAGCACACACAATGCACACCAGGAGGCACGCAAACAAGCACAGCCACACACACAGACCACACACATCTCACATCACACGCAGAACTCAACCAAACACACACACAACCTCTCAAACGCAGCCAAGCACAAATCCCAATCACACACGCAAAACAGACACACCACATACAAAACCAAGTGCGACACACACACACACACACACACACACACACACACACAAAAAAACAACGAAAACCCACGTAGCGCACACTTCACACACCACGCATCGCACGCACGACCACGCACAGACAACCCACGCTCACGTCCATGCACACGGGCTGCACTGTGCAGCGCGTACACACACAGAACCCAGAGTGTATCAACACAAGTCACAGGACGCACACCAGACACGTCGAAGCACGCAGCTGCTCACAACACACGCCAGCGACATTTCGCAGAGTACCCACAGCACACACAATGAGGCACAGGAAACAAGCACAACCACACAGACAACCAGTTTCAAATCACACACGTAACACACACGCAACCACTCAAACACAGCAACACCTCAGTCACAGTCGCAGACGCACGAAACGCGCAAAACCCTCTCAGACATAAAGGCGAAACGCACAACCAACAGAGGAGACAGCATACCTTTCATTTCACACACTACACGCTACGCACACAACCACGTAGAGACAACACCACCCAGACAGCCTCACACAGGAGCGCAGAACGGAACACACACTACACAGAAGCATGACACACACCGGACACATCCACATCAAGGCACATAACTGCTCACAATACACATGAAATTCATTGCACAGATGCCCTACTGCAGCACACCATGAGACATACTAAAACAAGCACAACCACACGCGGCCAGCACATCCCTCATCATGCGCATAACACGCGCAGCCGAACGTCACCTCAACCGCTTGGCGCTGCCGGCTTTTCAACCTGTTGAACAGAACGCCCACACGTCCTGCTTCCAATGCCCGTACAGAAAGCAACTTGCCCTGCCTCTTCCCCTGAGGCTGGGCAGAAGACCTCGTCATAGTAGTCTTGTGCCTGGGAGTGTGAATACATATCAGAAGCTCGCCTTCACACAGCAGTGTTTAGCCGCCAATCTGGATATGGCTGAGCAGCCGATCACGTGGGCTGAGCCGGCAGCGTCAGGGCCTTCTCTGCAGGACAACAGCTCTGCGGCTCAGGGCCCATCTGCCACCAGGCTCTGGAGCAGCTTGCACACACATGTCTCTTGCTGACACGATGCCTGGGGACTGAAGCCGACGGGCACTTAGTTTTCAATGCTCAGACTGTGGCATGGGAGATCGGCTCACATACCCCACGGACCAACCTGGGCATCTCTGAAGCAGCCACATAGTCGCAGGAAAAGCGACTTTTTAAGTTTCCACGCGAAATTCGTTGCATGCGGGCATTTCCCTTACAGCCGGGCTTCCTCGGCAAGGCCTCACGCTAGGGGGCCACACAAGCGAGCACCCCCGCCGCTCAGCGAAAGGGAGCTCTACGCGGCAGAGTCCACGCGGGCACTTAGAGTGCAGGCACGCGGGACAGACGTGGAAAGCACACGACAAGGTAAATTCGTTGTATGCGGGCATTCCCCCCGACAGCCAGGCCGCACGTCGATGGCCACACAAGCGAGTGCCCGGCACTCAGCAAAAGAGAGCTCTACGCAGGAGGAGACTTCACTCAGGTGCCTGGAGTGCAGGCACACGGGACACACACGGAAAGCGTGTAGCAAGCTCAGTTTCCGAGCAAAGCTGACTTGCCTCCACTGCTGCTTCCTTCAGAGCATCTCGTTCTGCAACTTCCTAGTGTGTCTAGTGCGAAGGCCTCATCGCAGCCCACTTACGCCCTCGAGATAAAGGGCGTACAGAGAAGACCGCCTTCTACTGCAATGTTTACTCTTTTCCTCATCCCCTAGGAGAATATTGCACGCAAGGCGAAAGCAGCCTGGTATTCTCTCAGGGAGGGAGGGGTCGCCTCAGTGCACGGTGAGTCGTTTCCCCAGCAAAGTCTGGCATAAGGCTCTCTCTCCTGCAGCAGTTTCTGACACGTTCCGACAAAGGCATCTTCAGGGCCTTGCGATGAAATGGGTGAGGGGGCTTTTTTGCGTCCTCAGGGGAAAAGGCCCGCCTGGAGGATTACGAACGTGTGGAGAGAACGGACAAGCACGAGAGGCGGTCTTCTGTGCACTTGAATGCACAAGTCCCTCAACACACAAACAGCACATCACACTCCACATCAAACCCCACCACACACCGAGAACATAACTGCACACCACCACACACGGGAACCACGGCTCTCGGAGGGAACACAACATAACACGCACAGTGAGGCACACGGACCGAGCTTGACCGTACACAGTACCCACATCACAAATTGCACTCACTACTCCAAGAGCCGACCACACGCACAAACTGTCAAACGCAACCACCCACATAGAAACCCACATGCGAAACGCACACAAACCACGACAGAAAGAACACCGAGTTCATGCAACGCCCATTTCACACACTACACACACCACTCCAGACACACACAGCACGTACAGCGCGCAGAGCCTCACAGAATGCACAATGCCAAACACGCAACACATACACGAAGGTATCAGTCATAACACGCAAAATATCTCACTCAACTTGCAAAACGCACAGGCCACAGAACAGAGTAGAATACACACAACACAAACACAAATCACAGAACAACACATCACACGGCACACACAAGCATCACACACCGAAAGTAATAATATCGCAACTCATCACACACACAACTCAATAACATCAACAATGCAACAACACACACACAGAGCAACGCAACCACTGCACACCACACATAAAGCCACACGCAACACACACTCAAGGAGCAGCCACAACGCACACAACACCCGCAGACACGTACGTAGAGAACACACACACACACACACACACACACACACACACACACACACACAGAACCTCTCAACACGCACACGGCACAACACAGAGAACAACGCACACCTCAAACATCGCAGGGCAGAAGAGCGCACAATTCACGCAAATCACACTGCAATGAGCACACACAATGCACACCAGGAGGCACGCAAACAAGCACAGCCACACACACAGACCACACACATCTCACATCACACGCAGAACTCAACCAAACACACACACAACCTCTCAAACGCAGCCAAGCACAAATCCCAATCACACACGCAAAACAGACACACCACATACAAAACCAAGTGCGACACACACACACACACACACACACACACACACACACAAAAAACCAACGAAAACCCACGTAGCGCACACTTCACACACCACGCATCGCACGCACGACCACGCACAGACAACCCACGCTCACGTCCATGCACACGGGCTGCACTGTGCAGCGCGTACACACACAGAACCCAGAGTGTATCAACACAAGTCACAGGACGCACACCAGACACGTCGAAGCACGCAGCTGCTCACAACACACGCCAGCGACATTTCGCAGAGTACCCACAGCACACACAATGAGGCACAGGAAACAAGCACAACCACACAGACAACCAGTTTCAAATCACACACGTAACACACACGCAACCACTCAAACACAGCAACACCTCAGTCACAGTCGCAGACGCACGAAACGCGCAAAACCCTCTCAGACATAAAGGCGAAACGCACAACCAACAGAGGAGACAGCATACCTTTCATTTCACACACTACACGCTACGCACACAACCACGTAGAGACAACACCACCCAGACAGCCTCACACAGGAGCGCAGAACGGAACACACACTACACAGAAGCATGACACACACCGGACACATCCACATCAAGGCACATAACTGCTCACAATACACATGAAATTCATTGCACAGATGCCCTACTGCAGCACACCATGAGACATACTAAAACAAGCACAACCACACGCGGCCAGCACATCCCTCATCATGCGCATAACACGCGCAGCCGAACGTCACCTCAACCGCTTGGCGCTGCCGGCTTTTCAACCTGTTGAACAGAACGCCCACACGTCCTGCTTCCAATGCCCGTACAGAAAGCAACTTGCCCTGCCTCTTCCCCTGAGGCTGGGCAGAAGACCTCGTCATAGTAGTCTTGTGCCTGGGAGTGTGAATACATATCAGAAGCTCGCCTTCACACAGCAGTGTTTAGCCGCCAATCTGGATATGGCTGAGCAGCCGATCACGTGGGCTGAGCCGGCAGCGTCAGGGCCTTCTCTGCAGGACAACAGCTCTGCGGCTCAGGGCCCATCTGCCACCAGGCTCTGGAGCAGCTTGCACACACATGTCTCTTGCTGACACGATGCCTGGGGACTGAAGCCGACGGGCACTTAGTTTTCAATGCTCAGACTGTGGCATGGGAGATCGGCTCACATACCCCACGGACCAACCTGGGCATCTCTGAAGCAGCCACATAGTCGCAGGAAAAGCGACTTTTTAAGTTTCCACGCGAAATTCGTTGCATGCGGGCATTTCCCTTACAGCCGGGCTTCCTCGGCAAGGCCTCACGCTAGGGGGCCACACAAGCGAGCACCCCCGCCGCTCAGCGAAAGGGAGCTCTACGCGGCAGAGTCCACGCGGGCACTTAGAGTGCAGGCACGCGGGACAGACGTGGAAAGCACACGACAAGGTAAATTCGTTGTATGCGGGCATTCCCCCCGACAGCCAGGCCGCACGTCGATGGCCACACAAGCGAGTGCCCGGCACTCAGCAAAAGAGAGCTCTACGCAGGAGGAGACTTCACTCAGGTGCCTGGAGTGCAGGCACACGGGACACACACGGAAAGCGTGTAGCAAGCTCAGTTTCCGAGCAAAGCTGACTTGCCTCCACTGCTGCTTCCTTCAGAGCATCTCGTTCTGCAACTTCCTAGTGTGTCTAGTGCGAAGGCCTCATCGCAGCCCACTTACGCCCTCGAGATAAAGGGCGTACAGAGAAGACCGCCTTCTACTGCAATGTTTACTCTTTTCCTCATCCCCTAGGAGAATATTGCACGCAAGGCGAAAGCAGCCTGGTATTCTCTCAGGGAGGGAGGGGTCGCCTCAGTGCACGGTGAGTCGTTTCCCCAGCAAAGTCTGGCATAAGGCTCTCTCTCCTGCAGCAGTTTCTGACACGTTCCGACAAAGGCATCTTCAGGGCCTTGCGATGAAATGGGTGAGGGGGCTTTTTTGCGTCCTCAGGGGAAAAGGCCCGCCTGGAGGATTACGAACGTGTGGAGAGAACGGACAAGCACGAGAGGCGGTCTTCTGTGCACTTGAATGCACAAGTCCCTCAACACACAAACAGCACATCACACTCCACATCAAACCCCACCACACACCGAGAACATAACTGCACACCACCACACACGGGAACCACGGCTCTCGGAGGGAACACAACATAACACGCACAGTGAGGCACACGGACCGAGCTTGACCGTACACAGTACCCACATCACAAATTGCACTCACTACTCCAAGAGCCGACCACACGCACAAACTGTCAAACGCAACCACCCACATAGAAACCCACATGCGAAACGCACACAAACCACGACAGAAAGAACACCGAGTTCATGCAACGCCCATTTCACACACTACACACACCACTCCAGACACACACAGCACGTACAGCGCGCAGAGCCTCACAGAATGCACAATGCCAAACACGCAACACATACACGAAGGTATCAGTCATAACACGCAAAATATCTCACTCAACTTGCAAAACGCACAGGCCACAGAACAGAGTAGAATACACACAACACAAACACAAATCACAGAACAACACATCACACGGCACACACAAGCATCACACACCGAAAGTAATAATATCGCAACTCATCACACACACAACTCAATAACATCAACAATGCAACAACACACACACAGAGCAACGCAACCACTGCACACCACACATAAAGCCACACGCAACACACACTCAAGGAGCAGCCACAACGCACACAACACCCGCAGACACGTACGTAGAGAACACACACACACACACACACACACACACACACACACACACACACACAGAACCTCTCAACACGCACACGGCACAACACAGAGAACAACGCACACCTCAAACATCGCAGGGCAGAAGAGCGCACAATTCACGCAAATCACACTGCAATGAGCACACACAATGCACACCAGGAGGCACGCAAACAAGCACAGCCACACACACAGACCACACACATCTCACATCACACGCAGAACTCAACCAAACACACACACAACCTCTCAAACGCAGCCAAGCACAAATCCCAATCACACACGCAAAACAGACACACCACATACAAAACCAAGTGCGACACACACACACACACACACACACACACACACACACAAACCAACGAAAACCCACGTAGCGCACACTTCACACACCACGCATCGCACGCACGACCACGCACAGACAACCCACGCTCACGTCCATGCACACGGGCTGCACTGTGCAGCGCGTACACACACAGAACCCAGAGTGTATCAACACAAGTCACAGGACGCACACCAGACACGTCGAAGCACGCAGCTGCTCACAACACACGCCAGCGACATTTCGCAGAGTACCCACAGCACACACAATGAGGCACAGGAAACAAGCACAACCACACAGACAACCAGTTTCAAATCACACACGTAACACACACGCAACCACTCAAACACAGCAACACCTCAGTCACAGTCGCAGACGCACGAAACGCGCAAAACCCTCTCAGACATAAAGGCGAAACGCACAACCAACAGAGGAGACAGCATACCTTTCATTTCACACACTACACGCTACGCACACAACCACGTAGAGACAACACCACCCAGACAGCCTCACACAGGAGCGCAGAACGGAACACACACTACACAGAAGCATGACACACACCGGACACATCCACATCAAGGCACATAACTGCTCACAATACACATGAAATTCATTGCACAGATGCCCTACTGCAGCACACCATGAGACATACTAAAACAAGCACAACCACACGCGGCCAGCACATCCCTCATCATGCGCATAACACGCGCAGCCGAACGTCACCTCAACCGCTTGGCGCTGCCGGCTTTTCAACCTGTTGAACAGAACGCCCACACGTCCTGCTTCCAATGCCCGTACAGAAAGCAACTTGCCCTGCCTCTTCCCCTGAGGCTGGGCAGAAGACCTCGTCATAGTAGTCTTGTGCCTGGGAGTGTGAATACATATCAGAAGCTCGCCTTCACACAGCAGTGTTTAGCCGCCAATCTGGATATGGCTGAGCAGCCGATCACGTGGGCTGAGCCGGCAGCGTCAGGGCCTTCTCTGCAGGACAACAGCTCTGCGGCTCAGGGCCCATCTGCCACCAGGCTCTGGAGCAGCTTGCACACACATGTCTCTTGCTGACACGATGCCTGGGGACTGAAGCCGACGGGCACTTAGTTTTCAATGCTCAGACTGTGGCATGGGAGATCGGCTCACATACCCCACGGACCAACCTGGGCATCTCTGAAGCAGCCACATAGTCGCAGGAAAAGCGACTTTTTAAGTTTCCACGCGAAATTCGTTGCATGCGGGCATTTCCCTTACAGCCGGGCTTCCTCGGCAAGGCCTCACGCTAGGGGGCCACACAAGCGAGCACCCCCGCCGCTCAGCGAAAGGGAGCTCTACGCGGCAGAGTCCACGCGGGCACTTAGAGTGCAGGCACGCGGGACAGACGTGGAAAGCACACGACAAGGTAAATTCGTTGTATGCGGGCATTCCCCCCGACAGCCAGGCCGCACGTCGATGGCCACACAAGCGAGTGCCCGGCACTCAGCAAAAGAGAGCTCTACGCAGGAGGAGACTTCACTCAGGTGCCTGGAGTGCAGGCACACGGGACACACACGGAAAGCGTGTAGCAAGCTCAGTTTCCGAGCAAAGCTGACTTGCCTCCACTGCTGCTTCCTTCAGAGCATCTCGTTCTGCAACTTCCTAGTGTGTCTAGTGCGAAGGCCTCATCGCAGCCCACTTACGCCCTCGAGATAAAGGGCGTACAGAGAAGACCGCCTTCTACTGCAATGTTTACTCTTTTCCTCATCCCCTAGGAGAATATTGCACGCAAGGCGAAAGCAGCCTGGTATTCTCTCAGGGAGGGAGGGGTCGCCTCAGTGCACGGTGAGTCGTTTCCCCAGCAAAGTCTGGCATAAGGCTCTCTCTCCTGCAGCAGTTTCTGACACGTTCCGACAAAGGCATCTTCAGGGCCTTGCGATGAAATGGGTGAGGGGGCTTTTTTGCGTCCTCAGGGGAAAAGGCCCGCCTGGAGGATTACGAACGTGTGGAGAGAACGGACAAGCACGAGAGGCGGTCTTCTGTGCACTTGAATGCACAAGTCCCTCAACACACAAACAGCACATCACACTCCACATCAAACCCCACCACACACCGAGAACATAACTGCACACCACCACACACGGGAACCACGGCTCTCGGAGGGAACACAACATAACACGCACAGTGAGGCACACGGACCGAGCTTGACCGTACACAGTACCCACATCACAAATTGCACTCACTACTCCAAGAGCCGACCACACGCACAAACTGTCAAACGCAACCACCCACATAGAAACCCACATGCGAAACGCACACAAACCACGACAGAAAGAACACCGAGTTCATGCAACGCCCATTTCACACACTACACACACCACTCCAGACACACACAGCACGTACAGCGCGCAGAGCCTCACAGAATGCACAATGCCAAACACGCAACACATACACGAAGGTATCAGTCATAACACGCAAAATATCTCACTCAACTTGCAAAACGCACAGGCCACAGAACAGAGTAGAATACACACAACACAAACACAAATCACAGAACAACACATCACACGGCACACACAAGCATCACACACCGAAAGTAATAATATCGCAACTCATCACACACACAACTCAATAACATCAACAATGCAACAACACACACACAGAGCAACGCAACCACTGCACACCACACATAAAGCCACACGCAACACACACTCAAGGAGCAGCCACAACGCACACAACACCCGCAGACACGTACGTAGAGAACACACACACACACACACACACACACACACACACACCTCTCAACACGCACACGGCACAACACAGAGAACAACGCACACCTCAAACATCGCAGGGCAGAAGAGCGCACAATTCACGCAAATCACACTGCAATGAGCACACACAATGCACACCAGGAGGCACGCAAACAAGCACAGCCACACACACAGACCACACACATCTCACATCACACGCAGAACTCAACCAAACACACACACAACCTCTCAAACGCAGCCAAGCACAAATCCCAATCACACACGCAAAACAGACACACCACATACAAAACCAAGTGCGACACACACACACACACACACACACACACACACACACACAAAACCAACGAAAACCCACGTAGCGCACACTTCACACACCACGCATCGCACGCACGACCACGCACAGACAACCCACGCTCACGTCCATGCACACGGGCTGCACTGTGCAGCGCGTACACACACAGAACCCAGAGTGTATCAACACAAGTCACAGGACGCACACCAGACACGTCGAAGCACGCAGCTGCTCACAACACACGCCAGCGACATTTCGCAGAGTACCCACAGCACACACAATGAGGCACAGGAAACAAGCACAACCACACAGACAACCAGTTTCAAATCACACACGTAACACACACGCAACCACTCAAACACAGCAACACCTCAGTCACAGTCGCAGACGCACGAAACGCGCAAAACCCTCTCAGACATAAAGGCGAAACGCACAACCAACAGAGGAGACAGCATACCTTTCATTTCACACACTACACGCTACGCACACAACCACGTAGAGACAACACCACCCAGACAGCCTCACACAGGAGCGCAGAACGGAACACACACTACACAGAAGCATGACACACACCGGACACATCCACATCAAGGCACATAACTGCTCACAATACACATGAAATTCATTGCACAGATGCCCTACTGCAGCACACCATGAGACATACTAAAACAAGCACAACCACACGCGGCCAGCACATCCCTCATCATGCGCATAACACGCGCAGCCGAACGTCACCTCAACCGCTTGGCGCTGCCGGCTTTTCAACCTGTTGAACAGAACGCCCACACGTCCTGCTTCCAATGCCCGTACAGAAAGCAACTTGCCCTGCCTCTTCCCCTGAGGCTGGGCAGAAGACCTCGTCATAGTAGTCTTGTGCCTGGGAGTGTGAATACATATCAGAAGCTCGCCTTCACACAGCAGTGTTTAGCCGCCAATCTGGATATGGCTGAGCAGCCGATCACGTGGGCTGAGCCGGCAGCGTCAGGGCCTTCTCTGCAGGACAACAGCTCTGCGGCTCAGGGCCCATCTGCCACCAGGCTCTGGAGCAGCTTGCACACACATGTCTCTTGCTGACACGATGCCTGGGGACTGAAGCCGACGGGCACTTAGTTTTCAATGCTCAGACTGTGGCATGGGAGATCGGCTCACATACCCCACGGACCAACCTGGGCATCTCTGAAGCAGCCACATAGTCGCAGGAAAAGCGACTTTTTAAGTTTCCACGCGAAATTCGTTGCATGCGGGCATTTCCCTTACAGCCGGGCTTCCTCGGCAAGGCCTCACGCTAGGGGGCCACACAAGCGAGCACCCCCGCCGCTCAGCGAAAGGGAGCTCTACGCGGCAGAGTCCACGCGGGCACTTAGAGTGCAGGCACGCGGGACAGACGTGGAAAGCACACGACAAGGTAAATTCGTTGTATGCGGGCATTCCCCCCGACAGCCAGGCCGCACGTCGATGGCCACACAAGCGAGTGCCCGGCACTCAGCAAAAGAGAGCTCTACGCAGGAGGAGACTTCACTCAGGTGCCTGGAGTGCAGGCACACGGGACACACACGGAAAGCGTGTAGCAAGCTCAGTTTCCGAGCAAAGCTGACTTGCCTCCACTGCTGCTTCCTTCAGAGCATCTCGTTCTGCAACTTCCTAGTGTGTCTAGTGCGAAGGCCTCATCGCAGCCCACTTACGCCCTCGAGATAAAGGGCGTACAGAGAAGACCGCCTTCTACTGCAATGTTTACTCTTTTCCTCATCCCCTAGGAGAATATTGCACGCAAGGCGAAAGCAGCCTGGTATTCTCTCAGGGAGGGAGGGGTCGCCTCAGTGCACGGTGAGTCGTTTCCCCAGCAAAGTCTGGCATAAGGCTCTCTCTCCTGCAGCAGTTTCTGACACGTTCCGACAAAGGCATCTTCAGGGCCTTGCGATGAAATGGGTGAGGGGGCTTTTTTGCGTCCTCAGGGGAAAAGGCCCGCCTGGAGGATTACGAACGTGTGGAGAGAACGGACAAGCACGAGAGGCGGTCTTCTGTGCACTTGAATGCACAAGTCCCTCAACACACAAACAGCACATCACACTCCACATCAAACCCCACCACACACCGAGAACATAACTGCACACCACCACACACGGGAACCACGGCTCTCGGAGGGAACACAACATAACACGCACAGTGAGGCACACGGACCGAGCTTGACCGTACACAGTACCCACATCACAAATTGCACTCACTACTCCAAGAGCCGACCACACGCACAAACTGTCAAACGCAACCACCCACATAGAAACCCACATGCGAAACGCACACAAACCACGACAGAAAGAACACCGAGTTCATGCAACGCCCATTTCACACACTACACACACCACTCCAGACACACACAGCACGTACAGCGCGCAGAGCCTCACAGAATGCACAATGCCAAACACGCAACACATACACGAAGGTATCAGTCATAACACGCAAAATATCTCACTCAACTTGCAAAACGCACAGGCCACAGAACAGAGTAGAATACACACAACACAAACACAAATCACAGAACAACACATCACACGGCACACACAAGCATCACACACCGAAAGTAATAATATCGCAACTCATCACACACACAACTCAATAACATCAACAATGCAACAACACACACACAGAGCAACGCAACCACTGCACACCACACATAAAGCCACACGCAACACACACTCAAGGAGCAGCCACAACGCACACAACACCCGCAGACACGTACGTAGAGAACACACACACACACACACACACACACACACACACACACACACACAGAACCTCTCAACACGCACACGGCACAACACAGAGAACAACGCACACCTCAAACATCGCAGGGCAGAAGAGCGCACAATTCACGCAAATCACACTGCAATGAGCACACACAATGCACACCAGGAGGCACGCAAACAAGCACAGCCACACACACAGACCACACACATCTCACATCACACGCAGAACTCAACCAAACACACACACAACCTCTCAAACGCAGCCAAGCACAAATCCCAATCACACACGCAAAACAGACACACCACATACAAAACCAAGTGCGACACACACACACACACACACACACACACACACACACACAAAACCAACGAAAACCCACGTAGCGCACACTTCACACACCACGCATCGCACGCACGACCACGCACAGACAACCCACGCTCACGTCCATGCACACGGGCTGCACTGTGCAGCGCGTACACACACAGAACCCAGAGTGTATCAACACAAGTCACAGGACGCACACCAGACACGTCGAAGCACGCAGCTGCTCACAACACACGCCAGCGACATTTCGCAGAGTACCCACAGCACACACAATGAGGCACAGGAAACAAGCACAACCACACAGACAACCAGTTTCAAATCACACACGTAACACACACGCAACCACTCAAACACAGCAACACCTCAGTCACAGTCGCAGACGCACGAAACGCGCAAAACCCTCTCAGACATAAAGGCGAAACGCACAACCAACAGAGGAGACAGCATACCTTTCATTTCACACACTACACGCTACGCACACAACCACGTAGAGACAACACCACCCAGACAGCCTCACACAGGAGCGCAGAACGGAACACACACTACACAGAAGCATGACACACACCGGACACATCCACATCAAGGCACATAACTGCTCACAATACACATGAAATTCATTGCACAGATGCCCTACTGCAGCACACCATGAGACATACTAAAACAAGCACAACCACACGCGGCCAGCACATCCCTCATCATGCGCATAACACGCGCAGCCGAACGTCACCTCAACCGCTTGGCGCTGCCGGCTTTTCAACCTGTTGAACAGAACGCCCACACGTCCTGCTTCCAATGCCCGTACAGAAAGCAACTTGCCCTGCCTCTTCCCCTGAGGCTGGGCAGAAGACCTCGTCATAGTAGTCTTGTGCCTGGGAGTGTGAATACATATCAGAAGCTCGCCTTCACACAGCAGTGTTTAGCCGCCAATCTGGATATGGCTGAGCAGCCGATCACGTGGGCTGAGCCGGCAGCGTCAGGGCCTTCTCTGCAGGACAACAGCTCTGCGGCTCAGGGCCCATCTGCCACCAGGCTCTGGAGCAGCTTGCACACACATGTCTCTTGCTGACACGATGCCTGGGGACTGAAGCCGACGGGCACTTAGTTTTCAATGCTCAGACTGTGGCATGGGAGATCGGCTCACATACCCCACGGACCAACCTGGGCATCTCTGAAGCAGCCACATAGTCGCAGGAAAAGCGACTTTTTAAGTTTCCACGCGAAATTCGTTGCATGCGGGCATTTCCCTTACAGCCGGGCTTCCTCGGCAAGGCCTCACGCTAGGGGGCCACACAAGCGAGCACCCCCGCCGCTCAGCGAAAGGGAGCTCTACGCGGCAGAGTCCACGCGGGCACTTAGAGTGCAGGCACGCGGGACAGACGTGGAAAGCACACGACAAGGTAAATTCGTTGTATGCGGGCATTCCCCCCGACAGCCAGGCCGCACGTCGATGGCCACACAAGCGAGTGCCCGGCACTCAGCAAAAGAGAGCTCTACGCAGGAGGAGACTTCACTCAGGTGCCTGGAGTGCAGGCACACGGGACACACACGGAAAGCGTGTAGCAAGCTCAGTTTCCGAGCAAAGCTGACTTGCCTCCACTGCTGCTTCCTTCAGAGCATCTCGTTCTGCAACTTCCTAGTGTGTCTAGTGCGAAGGCCTCATCGCAGCCCACTTACGCCCTCGAGATAAAGGGCGTACAGAGAAGACCGCCTTCTACTGCAATGTTTACTCTTTTCCTCATCCCCTAGGAGAATATTGCACGCAAGGCGAAAGCAGCCTGGTATTCTCTCAGGGAGGGAGGGGTCGCCTCAGTGCACGGTGAGTCGTTTCCCCAGCAAAGTCTGGCATAAGGCTCTCTCTCCTGCAGCAGTTTCTGACACGTTCCGACAAAGGCATCTTCAGGGCCTTGCGATGAAATGGGTGAGGGGGCTTTTTTGCGTCCTCAGGGGAAAAGGCCCGCCTGGAGGATTACGAACGTGTGGAGAGAACGGACAAGCACGAGAGGCGGTCTTCTGTGCACTTGAATGCACAAGTCCCTCAACACACAAACAGCACATCACACTCCACATCAAACCCCACCACACACCGAGAACATAACTGCACACCACCACACACGGGAACCACGGCTCTCGGAGGGAACACAACATAACACGCACAGTGAGGCACACGGACCGAGCTTGACCGTACACAGTACCCACATCACAAATTGCACTCACTACTCCAAGAGCCGACCACACGCACAAACTGTCAAACGCAACCACCCACATAGAAACCCACATGCGAAACGCACACAAACCACGACAGAAAGAACACCGAGTTCATGCAACGCCCATTTCACACACTACACACACCACTCCAGACACACACAGCACGTACAGCGCGCAGAGCCTCACAGAATGCACAATGCCAAACACGCAACACATACACGAAGGTATCAGTCATAACACGCAAAATATCTCACTCAACTTGCAAAACGCACAGGCCACAGAACAGAGTAGAATACACACAACACAAACACAAATCACAGAACAACACATCACACGGCACACACAAGCATCACACACCGAAAGTAATAATATCGCAACTCATCACACACACAACTCAATAACATCAACAATGCAACAACACACACACAGAGCAACGCAACCACTGCACACCACACATAAAGCCACACGCAACACACACTCAAGGAGCAGCCACAACGCACACAACACCCGCAGACACGTACGTAGAGAACACACACACACACACACACACACACACACACACAGAACCTCTCAACACGCACACGGCACAACACAGAGAACAACGCACACCTCAAACATCGCAGGGCAGAAGAGCGCACAATTCACGCAAATCACACTGCAATGAGCACACACAATGCACACCAGGAGGCACGCAAACAAGCACAGCCACACACACAGACCACACACATCTCACATCACACGCAGAACTCAACCAAACACACACACAACCTCTCAAACGCAGCCAAGCACAAATCCCAATCACACACGCAAAACAGACACACCACATACAAAACCAAGTGCGACACACACACACACACACACACACACACACACACACAAAACCAACGAAAACCCACGTAGCGCACACTTCACACACCACGCATCGCACGCACGACCACGCACAGACAACCCACGCTCACGTCCATGCACACGGGCTGCACTGTGCAGCGCGTACACACACAGAACCCAGAGTGTATCAACACAAGTCACAGGACGCACACCAGACACGTCGAAGCACGCAGCTGCTCACAACACACGCCAGCGACATTTCGCAGAGTACCCACAGCACACACAATGAGGCACAGGAAACAAGCACAACCACACAGACAACCAGTTTCAAATCACACACGTAACACACACGCAACCACTCAAACACAGCAACACCTCAGTCACAGTCGCAGACGCACGAAACGCGCAAAACCCTCTCAGACATAAAGGCGAAACGCACAACCAACAGAGGAGACAGCATACCTTTCATTTCACACACTACACGCTACGCACACAACCACGTAGAGACAACACCACCCAGACAGCCTCACACAGGAGCGCAGAACGGAACACACACTACACAGAAGCATGACACACACCGGACACATCCACATCAAGGCACATAACTGCTCACAATACACATGAAATTCATTGCACAGATGCCCTACTGCAGCACACCATGAGACATACTAAAACAAGCACAACCACACGCGGCCAGCACATCCCTCATCATGCGCATAACACGCGCAGCCGAACGTCACCTCAACCGCTTGGCGCTGCCGGCTTTTCAACCTGTTGAACAGAACGCCCACACGTCCTGCTTCCAATGCCCGTACAGAAAGCAACTTGCCCTGCCTCTTCCCCTGAGGCTGGGCAGAAGACCTCGTCATAGTAGTCTTGTGCCTGGGAGTGTGAATACATATCAGAAGCTCGCCTTCACACAGCAGTGTTTAGCCGCCAATCTGGATATGGCTGAGCAGCCGATCACGTGGGCTGAGCCGGCAGCGTCAGGGCCTTCTCTGCAGGACAACAGCTCTGCGGCTCAGGGCCCATCTGCCACCAGGCTCTGGAGCAGCTTGCACACACATGTCTCTTGCTGACACGATGCCTGGGGACTGAAGCCGACGGGCACTTAGTTTTCAATGCTCAGACTGTGGCATGGGAGATCGGCTCACATACCCCACGGACCAACCTGGGCATCTCTGAAGCAGCCACATAGTCGCAGGAAAAGCGACTTTTTAAGTTTCCACGCGAAATTCGTTGCATGCGGGCATTTCCCTTACAGCCGGGCTTCCTCGGCAAGGCCTCACGCTAGGGGGCCACACAAGCGAGCACCCCCGCCGCTCAGCGAAAGGGAGCTCTACGCGGCAGAGTCCACGCGGGCACTTAGAGTGCAGGCACGCGGGACAGACGTGGAAAGCACACGACAAGGTAAATTCGTTGTATGCGGGCATTCCCCCCGACAGCCAGGCCGCACGTCGATGGCCACACAAGCGAGTGCCCGGCACTCAGCAAAAGAGAGCTCTACGCAGGAGGAGACTTCACTCAGGTGCCTGGAGTGCAGGCACACGGGACACACACGGAAAGCGTGTAGCAAGCTCAGTTTCCGAGCAAAGCTGACTTGCCTCCACTGCTGCTTCCTTCAGAGCATCTCGTTCTGCAACTTCCTAGTGTGTCTAGTGCGAAGGCCTCATCGCAGCCCACTTACGCCCTCGAGATAAAGGGCGTACAGAGAAGACCGCCTTCTACTGCAATGTTTACTCTTTTCCTCATCCCCTAGGAGAATATTGCACGCAAGGCGAAAGCAGCCTGGTATTCTCTCAGGGAGGGAGGGGTCGCCTCAGTGCACGGTGAGTCGTTTCCCCAGCAAAGTCTGGCATAAGGCTCTCTCTCCTGCAGCAGTTTCTGACACGTTCCGACAAAGGCATCTTCAGGGCCTTGCGATGAAATGGGTGAGGGGGCTTTTTTGCGTCCTCAGGGGAAAAGGCCCGCCTGGAGGATTACGAACGTGTGGAGAGAACGGACAAGCACGAGAGGCGGTCTTCTGTGCACTTGAATGCACAAGTCCCTCAACACACAAACAGCACATCACACTCCACATCAAACCCCACCACACACCGAGAACATAACTGCACACCACCACACACGGGAACCACGGCTCTCGGAGGGAACACAACATAACACGCACAGTGAGGCACACGGACCGAGCTTGACCGTACACAGTACCCACATCACAAATTGCACTCACTACTCCAAGAGCCGACCACACGCACAAACTGTCAAACGCAACCACCCACATAGAAACCCACATGCGAAACGCACACAAACCACGACAGAAAGAACACCGAGTTCATGCAACGCCCATTTCACACACTACACACACCACTCCAGACACACACAGCACGTACAGCGCGCAGAGCCTCACAGAATGCACAATGCCAAACACGCAACACATACACGAAGGTATCAGTCATAACACGCAAAATATCTCACTCAACTTGCAAAACGCACAGGCCACAGAACAGAGTAGAATACACACAACACAAACACAAATCACAGAACAACACATCACACGGCACACACAAGCATCACACACCGAAAGTAATAATATCGCAACTCATCACACACACAACTCAATAACATCAACAATGCAACAACACACACACAGAGCAACGCAACCACTGCACACCACACATAAAGCCACACGCAACACACACTCAAGGAGCAGCCACAACGCACACAACACCCGCAGACACGTACGTAGAGAACACACACACACACACACACACACACACACAGAACCTCTCAACACGCACACGGCACAACACAGAGAACAACGCACACCTCAAACATCGCAGGGCAGAAGAGCGCACAATTCACGCAAATCACACTGCAATGAGCACACACAATGCACACCAGGAGGCACGCAAACAAGCACAGCCACACACACAGACCACACACATCTCACATCACACGCAGAACTCAACCAAACACACACACAACCTCTCAAACGCAGCCAAGCACAAATCCCAATCACACACGCAAAACAGACACACCACATACAAAACCAAGTGCGACACACACACACACACACACACACACACACACACAAAACCAACGAAAACCCACGTAGCGCACACTTCACACACCACGCATCGCACGCACGACCACGCACAGACAACCCACGCTCACGTCCATGCACACGGGCTGCACTGTGCAGCGCGTACACACACAGAACCCAGAGTGTATCAACACAAGTCACAGGACGCACACCAGACACGTCGAAGCACGCAGCTGCTCACAACACACGCCAGCGACATTTCGCAGAGTACCCACAGCACACACAATGAGGCACAGGAAACAAGCACAACCACACAGACAACCAGTTTCAAATCACACACGTAACACACACGCAACCACTCAAACACAGCAACACCTCAGTCACAGTCGCAGACGCACGAAACGCGCAAAACCCTCTCAGACATAAAGGCGAAACGCACAACCAACAGAGGAGACAGCATACCTTTCATTTCACACACTACACGCTACGCACACAACCACGTAGAGACAACACCACCCAGACAGCCTCACACAGGAGCGCAGAACGGAACACACACTACACAGAAGCATGACACACACCGGACACATCCACATCAAGGCACATAACTGCTCACAATACACATGAAATTCATTGCACAGATGCCCTACTGCAGCACACCATGAGACATACTAAAACAAGCACAACCACACGCGGCCAGCACATCCCTCATCATGCGCATAACACGCGCAGCCGAACGTCACCTCAACCGCTTGGTGCTGCCGGCTTTTCAACCTGTTGAACAGAACGCCCACACGTCCTGCTTCCAATGCCCGTACAGAAAGCAACTTGCCCTGCCTCTTCCCCTGAGGCTGGGCAGAAGACCTCGTCATAGTAGTCTTGTGCCTGGGAGTGTGAATACATATCAGAAGCTCGCCTTCACACAGCAGTGTTTAGCCGCCAATCTGGATATGGCTGAGCAGCCGATCACGTGGGCTGAGCCGGCAGCGTCAGGGCCTTCTCTGCAGGACAACAGCTCTGCGGCTCAGGGCCCATCTGCCACCAGGCTCTGGAGCAGCTTGCACACACATGTCTCTTGCTGACACGATGCCTGGGGACTGAAGCCGACGGGCACTTAGTTTTCAATGCTCAGACTGTGGCATGGGAGATCGGCTCACATACCCCACGGACCAACCTGGGCATCTCTGAAGCAGCCACATAGTCGCAGGAAAAGCGACTTTTTAAGTTTCCACGCGAAATTCGTTGCATGCGGGCATTTCCCTTACAGCCGGGCTTCCTCGGCAAGGCCTCACGCTAGGGGGCCACACAAGCGAGCACCCCCGCCGCTCAGCGAAAGGGAGCTCTACGCGGCAGAGTCCACGCGGGCACTTAGAGTGCAGGCACGCGGGACAGACGTGGAAAGCACACGACAAGGTAAATTCGTTGTATGCGGGCATTCCCCCCGACAGCCAGGCCGCACGTCGATGGCCACACAAGCGAGTGCCCGGCACTCAGCAAAAGAGAGCTCTACGCAGGAGGAGACTTCACTCAGGTGCCTGGAGTGCAGGCACACGGGACACACACGGAAAGCGTGTAGCAAGCTCAGTTTCCGAGCAAAGCTGACTTGCCTCCACTGCTGCTTCCTTCAGAGCATCTCGTTCTGCAACTTCCTAGTGTGTCTAGTGCGAAGGCCTCATCGCAGCCCACTTACGCCCTCGAGATAAAGGGCGTACAGAGAAGACCGCCTTCTACTGCAATGTTTACTCTTTTCCTCATCCCCTAGGAGAATATTGCACGCAAGGCGAAAGCAGCCTGGTATTCTCTCAGGGAGGGAGGGGTCGCCTCAGTGCACGGTGAGTCGTTTCCCCAGCAAAGTCTGGCATAAGGCTCTCTCTCCTGCAGCAGTTTCTGACACGTTCCGACAAAGGCATCTTCAGGGCCTTGCGATGAAATGGGTGAGGGGGCTTTTTTGCGTCCTCAGGGGAAAAGGCCCGCCTGGAGGATTACGAACGTGTGGAGAGAACGGACAAGCACGAGAGGCGGTCTTCTGTGCACTTGAATGCACAAGTCCCTCAACACACAAACAGCACATCACACTCCACATCAAACCCCACCACACACCGAGAACATAACTGCACACCACCACACACGGGAACCACGGCTCTCGGAGGGAACACAACATAACACGCACAGTGAGGCACACGGACCGAGCTTGACCGTACACAGTACCCACATCACAAATTGCACTCACTACTCCAAGAGCCGACCACACGCACAAACTGTCAAACGCAACCACCCACATAGAAACCCACATGCGAAACGCACACAAACCACGACAGAAAGAACACCGAGTTCATGCAACGCCCATTTCACACACTACACACACCACTCCAGACACACACAGCACGTACAGCGCGCAGAGCCTCACAGAATGCACAATGCCAAACACGCAACACATACACGAAGGTATCAGTCATAACACGCAAAATATCTCACTCAACTTGCAAAACGCACAGGCCACAGAACAGAGTAGAATACACACAACACAAACACAAATCACAGAACAACACATCACACGGCACACACAAGCATCACACACCGAAAGTAATAATATCGCAACTCATCACACACACAACTCAATAACATCAACAATGCAACAACACACACACAGAGCAACGCAACCACTGCACACCACACATAAAGCCACACGCAACACACACTCAAGGAGCAGCCACAACGCACACAACACCCGCAGACACGTACGTAGAGAACACACACACACACACACACACACACACACACACACACAGAACCTCTCAACACGCACACGGCACAACACAGAGAACAACGCACACCTCAAACATCGCAGGGCAGAAGAGCGCACAATTCACGCAAATCACACTGCAATGAGCACACACAATGCACACCAGGAGGCACGCAAACAAGCACAGCCACACACACAGACCACACACATCTCACATCACACGCAGAACTCAACCAAACACACACACAACCTCTCAAACGCAGCCAAGCACAAATCCCAATCACACACGCAAAACAGACACACCACATACAAAACCAAGTGCGACACACACACACACACACACACACACACACACACACAAAAACAACGAAAACCCACGTAGCGCACACTTCACACACCACGCATCGCACGCACGACCACGCACAGACAACCCACGCTCACGTCCATGCACACGGGCTGCACTGTGCAGCGCGTACACACACAGAACCCAGAGTGTATCAACACAAGTCACAGGACGCACACCAGACACGTCGAAGCACGCAGCTGCTCACAACACACGCCAGCGACATTTCGCAGAGTACCCACAGCACACACAATGAGGCACAGGAAACAAGCACAACCACACAGACAACCAGTTTCAAATCACACACGTAACACACACGCAACCACTCAAACACAGCAACACCTCAGTCACAGTCGCAGACGCACGAAACGCGCAAAACCCTCTCAGACATAAAGGCGAAACGCACAACCAACAGAGGAGACAGCATACCTTTCATTTCACACACTACACGCTACGCACACAACCACGTAGAGACAACACCACCCAGACAGCCTCACACAGGAGCGCAGAACGGAACACACACTACACAGAAGCATGACACACACCGGACACATCCACATCAAGGCACATAACTGCTCACAATACACATGAAATTCATTGCACAGATGCCCTACTGCAGCACACCATGAGACATACTAAAACAAGCACAACCACACGCGGCCAGCACATCCCTCATCATGCGCATAACACGCGCAGCCGAACGTCACCTCAACCGCTTGGTGCTGCCGGCTTTTCAACCTGTTGAACAGAACGCCCACACGTCCTGCTTCCAATGCCCGTACAGAAAGCAACTTGCCCTGCCTCTTCCCCTGAGGCTGGGCAGAAGACCTCGTCATAGTAGTCTTGTGCCTGGGAGTGTGAATACATATCAGAAGCTCGCCTTCACACAGCAGTGTTTAGCCGCCAATCTGGATATGGCTGAGCAGCCGATCACGTGGGCTGAGCCGGCAGCGTCAGGGCCTTCTCTGCAGGACAACAGCTCTGCGGCTCAGGGCCCATCTGCCACCAGGCTCTGGAGCAGCTTGCACACACATGTCTCTTGCTGACACGATGCCTGGGGACTGAAGCCGACGGGCACTTAGTTTTCAATGCTCAGACTGTGGCATGGGAGATCGGCTCACATACCCCACGGACCAACCTGGGCATCTCTGAAGCAGCCACATAGTCGCAGGAAAAGCGACTTTTTAAGTTTCCACGCGAAATTCGTTGCATGCGGGCATTTCCCTTACAGCCGGGCTTCCTCGGCAAGGCCTCACGCTAGGGGGCCACACAAGCGAGCACCCCCGCCGCTCAGCGAAAGGGAGCTCTACGCGGCAGAGTCCACGCGGGCACTTAGAGTGCAGGCACGCGGGACAGACGTGGAAAGCACACGACAAGGTAAATTCGTTGTATGCGGGCATTCCCCCCGACAGCCAGGCCGCACGTCGATGGCCACACAAGCGAGTGCCCGGCACTCAGCAAAAGAGAGCTCTACGCAGGAGGAGACTTCACTCAGGTGCCTGGAGTGCAGGCACACGGGACACACACGGAAAGCGTGTAGCAAGCTCAGTTTCCGAGCAAAGCTGACTTGCCTCCACTGCTGCTTCCTTCAGAGCATCTCGTTCTGCAACTTCCTAGTGTGTCTAGTGCGAAGGCCTCATCGCAGCCCACTTACGCCCTCGAGATAAAGGGCGTACAGAGAAGACCGCCTTCTACTGCAATGTTTACTCTTTTCCTCATCCCCTAGGAGAATATTGCACGCAAGGCGAAAGCAGCCTGGTATTCTCTCAGGGAGGGAGGGGTCGCCTCAGTGCACGGTGAGTCGTTTCCCCAGCAAAGTCTGGCATAAGGCTCTCTCTCCTGCAGCAGTTTCTGACACGTTCCGACAAAGGCATCTTCAGGGCCTTGCGATGAAATGGGTGAGGGGGCTTTTTTGCGTCCTCAGGGGAAAAGGCCCGCCTGGAGGATTACGAACGTGTGGAGAGAACGGACAAGCACGAGAGGCGGTCTTCTGTGCACTTGAATGCACAAGTCCCTCAACACACAAACAGCACATCACACTCCACATCAAACCCCACCACACACCGAGAACATAACTGCACACCACCACACACGGGAACCACGGCTCTCGGAGGGAACACAACATAACACGCACAGTGAGGCACACGGACCGAGCTTGACCGTACACAGTACCCACATCACAAATTGCACTCACTACTCCAAGAGCCGACCACACGCACAAACTGTCAAACGCAACCACCCACATAGAAACCCACATGCGAAACGCACACAAACCACGACAGAAAGAACACCGAGTTCATGCAACGCCCATTTCACACACTACACACACCACTCCAGACACACACAGCACGTACAGCGCGCAGAGCCTCACAGAATGCACAATGCCAAACACGCAACACATACACGAAGGTATCAGTCATAACACGCAAAATATCTCACTCAACTTGCAAAACGCACAGGCCACAGAACAGAGTAGAATACACACAACACAAACACAAATCACAGAACAACACATCACACGGCACACACAAGCATCACACACCGAAAGTAATAATATCGCAACTCATCACACACACAACTCAATAACATCAACAATGCAACAACACACACACAGAGCAACGCAACCACTGCACACCACACATAAAGCCACACGCAACACACACTCAAGGAGCAGCCACAACGCACACAACACCCGCAGACACGTACGTAGAGAACACACACACACACACACACACACACACACACACAGAACCTCTCAACACGCACACGGCACAACACAGAGAACAACGCACACCTCAAACATCGCAGGGCAGAAGAGCGCACAATTCACGCAAATCACACTGCAATGAGCACACACAATGCACACCAGGAGGCACGCAAACAAGCACAGCCACACACACAGACCACACACATCTCACATCACACGCAGAACTCAACCAAACACACACACAACCTCTCAAACGCAGCCAAGCACAAATCCCAATCACACACGCAAAACAGACACACCACATACAAAACCAAGTGCGACACACACACACACACACACACACACACACACACAAACCCAACGAAAACCCACGTAGCGCACACTTCACACACCACGCATCGCACGCACGACCACGCACAGACAACCCACGCTCACGTCCATGCACACGGGCTGCACTGTGCAGCGCGTACACACACAGAACCCAGAGTGTATCAACACAAGTCACAGGACGCACACCAGACACGTCGAAGCACGCAGCTGCTCACAACACACGCCAGCGACATTTCGCAGAGTACCCACAGCACACACAATGAGGCACAGGAAACAAGCACAACCACACAGACAACCAGTTTCAAATCACACACGTAACACACACGCAACCACTCAAACACAGCAACACCTCAGTCACAGTCGCAGACGCACGAAACGCGCAAAACCCTCTCAGACATAAAGGCGAAACGCACAACCAACAGAGGAGACAGCATACCTTTCATTTCACACACTACACGCTACGCACACAACCACGTAGAGACAACACCACCCAGACAGCCTCACACAGGAGCGCAGAACGGAACACACACTACACAGAAGCATGACACACACCGGACACATCCACATCAAGGCACATAACTGCTCACAATACACATGAAATTCATTGCACAGATGCCCTACTGCAGCACACCATGAGACATACTAAAACAAGCACAACCACACGCGGCCAGCACATCCCTCATCATGCGCATAACACGCGCAGCCGAACGTCACCTCAACCGCTTGGTGCTGCCGGCTTTTCAACCTGTTGAACAGAACGCCCACACGTCCTGCTTCCAATGCCCGTACAGAAAGCAACTTGCCCTGCCTCTTCCCCTGAGGCTGGGCAGAAGACCTCGTCATAGTAGTCTTGTGCCTGGGAGTGTGAATACATATCAGAAGCTCGCCTTCACACAGCAGTGTTTAGCCGCCAATCTGGATATGGCTGAGCAGCCGATCACGTGGGCTGAGCCGGCAGCGTCAGGGCCTTCTCTGCAGGACAACAGCTCTGCGGCTCAGGGCCCATCTGCCACCAGGCTCTGGAGCAGCTTGCACACACATGTCTCTTGCTGACACGATGCCTGGGGACTGAAGCCGACGGGCACTTAGTTTTCAATGCTCAGACTGTGGCATGGGAGATCGGCTCACATACCCCACGGACCAACCTGGGCATCTCTGAAGCAGCCACATAGTCGCAGGAAAAGCGACTTTTTAAGTTTCCACGCGAAATTCGTTGCATGCGGGCATTTCCCTTACAGCCGGGCTTCCTCGGCAAGGCCTCACGCTAGGGGGCCACACAAGCGAGCACCCCCGCCGCTCAGCGAAAGGGAGCTCTACGCGGCAGAGTCCACGCGGGCACTTAGAGTGCAGGCACGCGGGACAGACGTGGAAAGCACACGACAAGGTAAATTCGTTGTATGCGGGCATTCCCCCCGACAGCCAGGCCGCACGTCGATGGCCACACAAGCGAGTGCCCGGCACTCAGCAAAAGAGAGCTCTACGCAGGAGGAGACTTCACTCAGGTGCCTGGAGTGCAGGCACACGGGACACACACGGAAAGCGTGTAGCAAGCTCAGTTTCCGAGCAAAGCTGACTTGCCTCCACTGCTGCTTCCTTCAGAGCATCTCGTTCTGCAACTTCCTAGTGTGTCTAGTGCGAAGGCCTCATCGCAGCCCACTTACGCCCTCGAGATAAAGGGCGTACAGAGAAGACCGCCTTCTACTGCAATGTTTACTCTTTTCCTCATCCCCTAGGAGAATATTGCACGCAAGGCGAAAGCAGCCTGGTATTCTCTCAGGGAGGGAGGGGTCGCCTCAGTGCACGGTGAGTCGTTTCCCCAGCAAAGTCTGGCATAAGGCTCTCTCTCCTGCAGCAGTTTCTGACACGTTCCGACAAAGGCATCTTCAGGGCCTTGCGATGAAATGGGTGAGGGGGCTTTTTTGCGTCCTCAGGGGAAAAGGCCCGCCTGGAGGATTACGAACGTGTGGAGAGAACGGACAAGCACGAGAGGCGGTCTTCTGTGCACTTGAATGCACAAGTCCCTCAACACACAAACAGCACATCACACTCCACATCAAACCCCACCACACACCGAGAACATAACTGCACACCACCACACACGGGAACCACGGCTCTCGGAGGGAACACAACATAACACGCACAGTGAGGCACACGGACCGAGCTTGACCGTACACAGTACCCACATCACAAATTGCACTCACTACTCCAAGAGCCGACCACACGCACAAACTGTCAAACGCAACCACCCACATAGAAACCCACATGCGAAACGCACACAAACCACGACAGAAAGAACACCGAGTTCATGCAACGCCCATTTCACACACTACACACACCACTCCAGACACACACAGCACGTACAGCGCGCAGAGCCTCACAGAATGCACAATGCCAAACACGCAACACATACACGAAGGTATCAGTCATAACACGCAAAATATCTCACTCAACTTGCAAAACGCACAGGCCACAGAACAGAGTAGAATACACACAACACAAACACAAATCACAGAACAACACATCACACGGCACACACAAGCATCACACACCGAAAGTAATAATATCGCAACTCATCACACACACAACTCAATAACATCAACAATGCAACAACACACACACAGAGCAACGCAACCACTGCACACCACACATAAAGCCACACGCAACACACACTCAAGGAGCAGCCACAACGCACACAACACCCGCAGACACGTACGTAGAGAACACACACACACACACACACACACACACACACACACACACAGAACCTCTCAACACGCACACGGCACAACACAGAGAACAACGCACACCTCAAACATCGCAGGGCAGAAGAGCGCACAATTCACGCAAATCACACTGCAATGAGCACACACAATGCACACCAGGAGGCACGCAAACAAGCACAGCCACACACACAGACCACACACATCTCACATCACACGCAGAACTCAACCAAACACACACACAACCTCTCAAACGCAGCCAAGCACAAATCCCAATCACACACGCAAAACAGACACACCCCATACAAAACCAAGCGCGACACACACACACACACACACACACACACACACAAACTCAACGAAAACCCACGTAGCGCACACTTCACACACCACGCATCGCACGCACGACCACGCACAGACAACCCACGCTCACGTCCATGCACACGGGCTGCACTGTGCAGCGCGTACACACACAGAACCCAGAGTGTATCAACACAAGTCACAGGACGCACACCAGACACGTCGAAGCACGCAGCTGCTCACAACACACGCCAGCGACATTTCGCAGAGTACCCACAGCACACACAATGAGGCACAGGAAACAAGCACAACCACACAGACAACCAGTTTCAAATCACACACGTAACACACACGCAACCACTCAAACACAGCAACACCTCAGTCACAGTCGCAGACGCACGAAACGCGCAAAACCCTCTCAGACATAAAGGCGAAACGCACAACCAACAGAGGAGACAGCATACCTTTCATTTCACACACTACACGCTACGCACACAACCACGTAGAGACAACACCACCCAGACAGCCTCACACAGGAGCGCAGAACGGAACACACACTACACAGAAGCATGACACACACCGGACACATCCACATCAAGGCACATAACTGCTCACAATACACATGAAATTCATTGCACAGATGCCCTACTGCAGCACACCATGAGACATACTAAAACAAGCACAACCACACGCGGCCAGCACATCCCTCATCATGCGCATAACACGCGCAGCCGAACGTCACCTCAACCGCTTGGTGCTGCCGGCTTTTCAACCTGTTGAACAGAACGCCCACACGTCCTGCTTCCAATGCCCGTACAGAAAGCAACTTGCCCTGCCTCTTCCCCTGAGGCTGGGCAGAAGACCTCGTCATAGTAGTCTTGTGCCTGGGAGTGTGAATACATATCAGAAGCTCGCCTTCACACAGCAGTGTTTAGCCGCCAATCTGGATATGGCTGAGCAGCCGATCACGTGGGCTGAGCCGGCAGCGTCAGGGCCTTCTCTGCAGGACAACAGCTCTGCGGCTCAGGGCCCATCTGCCACCAGGCTCTGGAGCAGCTTGCACACACATGTCTCTTGCTGACACGATGCCTGGGGACTGAAGCCGACGGGCACTTAGTTTTCAATGCTCAGACTGTGGCATGGGAGATCGGCTCACATACCCCACGGACCAACCTGGGCATCTCTGAAGCAGCCACATAGTCGCAGGAAAAGCGACTTTTTAAGTTTCCACGCGAAATTCGTTGCATGCGGGCATTTCCCTTACAGCCGGGCTTCCTCGGCAAGGCCTCACGCTAGGGGGCCACACAAGCGAGCACCCCCGCCGCTCAGCGAAAGGGAGCTCTACGCGGCAGAGTCCACGCGGGCACTTAGAGTGCAGGCACGCGGGACAGACGTGGAAAGCACACGACAAGGTAAATTCGTTGTATGCGGGCATTCCCCCCGACAGCCAGGCCGCACGTCGATGGCCACACAAGCGAGTGCCCGGCACTCAGCAAAAGAGAGCTCTACGCAGGAGGAGACTTCACTCAGGTGCCTGGAGTGCAGGCACACGGGACACACACGGAAAGCGTGTAGCAAGCTCAGTTTCCGAGCAAAGCTGACTTGCCTCCACTGCTGCTTCCTTCAGAGCATCTCGTTCTGCAACTTCCTAGTGTGTCTAGTGCGAAGGCCTCATCGCAGCCCACTTACGCCCTCGAGATAAAGGGCGTACAGAGAAGACCGCCTTCTACTGCAATGTTTACTCTTTTCCTCATCCCCTAGGAGAATATTGCACGCAAGGCGAAAGCAGCCTGGTATTCTCTCAGGGAGGGAGGGGTCGCCTCAGTGCACGGTGAGTCGTTTCCCCAGCAAAGTCTGGCATAAGGCTCTCTCTCCTGCAGCAGTTTCTGACACGTTCCGACAAAGGCATCTTCAGGGCCTTGCGATGAAATGGGTGAGGGGGCTTTTTTGCGTCCTCAGGGGAAAAGGCCCGCCTGGAGGATTACGAACGTGTGGAGAGAACGGACAAGCACGAGAGGCGGTCTTCTGTGCACTTGAATGCACAAGTCCCTCAACACACAAACAGCACATCACACTCCACATCAAACCCCACCACACACCGAGAACATAACTGCACACCACCACACACGGGAACCACGGCTCTCGGAGGGAACACAACATAACACGCACAGTGAGGCACACGGACCGAGCTTGACCGTACACAGTACCCACATCACAAATTGCACTCACTACTCCAAGAGCCGACCACACGCACAAACTGTCAAACGCAACCACCCACATAGAAACCCACATGCGAAACGCACACAAACCACGACAGAAAGAACACCGAGTTCATGCAACGCCCATTTCACACACTACACACACCACTCCAGACACACACAGCACGTACAGCGCGCAGAGCCTCACAGAATGCACAATGCCAAACACGCAACACATACACGAAGGTATCAGTCATAACACGCAAAATATCTCACTCAACTTGCAAAACGCACAGGCCACAGAACAGAGTAGAATACACACAACACAAACACAAATCACAGAACAACACATCACACGGCACACACAAGCATCACACACCGAAAGTAATAATATCGCAACTCATCACACACACAACTCAATAACATCA
Organism: Manis javanica; assembly: GCF_040802235.1. Classification (NCBI taxonomy): domain Eukaryota; kingdom Metazoa; phylum Chordata; class Mammalia; order Pholidota; family Manidae; genus Manis; species Manis javanica. Next base: position 109,446,011 of record NC_133161.1, read on the forward strand.
ACAATGCAACAACACACACACAGAGCAACGCAACCACTGCACACCACACATAAAGCCACACGCAACACACACTCAAGGAGCAGCCACAACGCACACAACACCCGCAGACACGTACGTAGAGAACACACACACACACACACACACACACACACACACACACACAGAACCTCTCAACACGCACACGGCACAACACAGAGAACAACGCACACCTCAAACATCGCAGGGCAGAAGAGCGCACAATTCACGCAAATCACACTGCAATGAGCACACACAATGCACACCAGGAGGCACGCAAACAAGCACAGCCACACACACAGACCACACACATCTCACATCACACGCAGAACTCAACCAAACACACACACAACCTCTCAAACGCAGCCAAGCACAAATCCCAATCACACACGCAAAACAGACACACCACATACAAAACCAAGTGCGACACACACACACACACACACACACACACACACAAAACCAACGAAAACCCACGTAGCGCACACTTCACACACCACGCATCGCACGCACGACCACGCACAGACAACCCACGCTCACGTCCATGCACACGGGCTGCACTGTGCAGCGCGTACACACACAGAACCCAGAGTGTATCAACACAAGTCACAGGACGCACACCAGACACGTCGAAGCACGCAGCTGCTCACAACACACGCCAGCGACATTTCGCAGAGTACCCACAGCACACACAATGAGGCACAGGAAACAAGCACAACCACACAGACAACCAGTTTCAAATCACACACGTAACACACACGCAACCACTCAAACACAGCAACACCTCAGTCACAGTCGCAGACGCACGAAACGCGCAAAACCCTCTCAGACATAAAGGCGAAACGCACAACCAACAGAGGAGACAGCATACCTTTCATTTCACACACTACACGCTACGCACACAACCACGTAGAGACAACACCACCCAGACAGCCTCACACAGGAGCGCAGAACGGAACACACACTACACAGAAGCATGACACACACCGGACACATCCACATCAAGGCACATAACTGCTCACAATACACATGAAATTCATTGCACAGATGCCCTACTGCAGCACACCATGAGACATACTAAAACAAGCACAACCACACGCGGCCAGCACATCCCTCATCATGCGCATAACACGCGCAGCCGAACGTCACCTCAACCGCTTGGTGCTGCCGGCTTTTCAACCTGTTGAACAGAACGCCCACACGTCCTGCTTCCAATGCCCGTACAGAAAGCAACTTGCCCTGCCTCTTCCCCTGAGGCTGGGCAGAAGACCTCGTCATAGTAGTCTTGTGCCTGGGAGTGTGAATACATATCAGAAGCTCGCCTTCACACAGCAGTGTTTAGCCGCCAATCTGGATATGGCTGAGCAGCCGATCACGTGGGCTGAGCCGGCAGCGTCAGGGCCTTCTCTGCAGGACAACAGCTCTGCGGCTCAGGGCCCATCTGCCACCAGGCTCTGGAGCAGCTTGCACACACATGTCTCTTGCTGACACGATGCCTGGGGACTGAAGCCGACGGGCACTTAGTTTTCAATGCTCAGACTGTGGCATGGGAGATCGGCTCACATACCCCACGGACCAACCTGGGCATCTCTGAAGCAGCCACATAGTCGCAGGAAAAGCGACTTTTTAAGTTTCCACGCGAAATTCGTTGCATGCGGGCATTTCCCTTACAGCCGGGCTTCCTCGGCAAGGCCTCACGCTAGGGGGCCACACAAGCGAGCACCCCCGCCGCTCAGCGAAAGGGAGCTCTACGCGGCAGAGTCCACGCGGGCACTTAGAGTGCAGGCACGCGGGACAGACGTGGAAAGCACACGACAAGGTAAATTCGTTGTATGCGGGCATTCCCCCCGACAGCCAGGCCGCACGTCGATGGCCACACAAGCGAGTGCCCGGCACTCAGCAAAAGAGAGCTCTACGCAGGAGGAGACTTCACTCAGGTGCCTGGAGTGCAGGCACACGGGACACACACGGAAAGCGTGTAGCAAGCTCAGTTTCCGAGCAAAGCTGACTTGCCTCCACTGCTGCTTCCTTCAGAGCATCTCGTTCTGCAACTTCCTAGTGTGTCTAGTGCGAAGGCCTCATCGCAGCCCACTTACGCCCTCGAGATAAAGGGCGTACAGAGAAGACCGCCTTCTACTGCAATGTTTACTCTTTTCCTCATCCCCTAGGAGAATATTGCACGCAAGGCGAAAGCAGCCTGGTATTCTCTCAGGGAGGGAGGGGTCGCCTCAGTGCACGGTGAGTCGTTTCCCCAGCAAAGTCTGGCATAAGGCTCTCTCTCCTGCAGCAGTTTCTGACACGTTCCGACAAAGGCATCTTCAGGGCCTTGCGATGAAATGGGTGAGGGGGCTTTTTTGCGTCCTCAGGGGAAAAGGCCCGCCTGGAGGATTACGAACGTGTGGAGAGAACGGACAAGCACGAGAGGCGGTCTTCTGTGCACTTGAATGCACAAGTCCCTCAACACACAAACAGCACATCACACTCCACATCAAACCCCACCACACACCGAGAACATAACTGCACACCACCACACACGGGAACCACGGCTCTCGGAGGGAACACAACATAACACGCACAGTGAGGCACACGGACCGAGCTTGACCGTACACAGTACCCACATCACAAATTGCACTCACTACTCCAAGAGCCGACCACACGCACAAACTGTCAAACGCAACCACCCACATAGAAACCCACATGCGAAACGCACACAAACCACGACAGAAAGAACACCGAGTTCATGCAACGCCCATTTCACACACTACACACACCACTCCAGACACACACAGCACGTACAGCGCGCAGAGCCTCACAGAATGCACAATGCCAAACACGCAACACATACACGAAGGTATCAGTCATAACACGCAAAATATCTCACTCAACTTGCAAAACGCACAGGCCACAGAACAGAGTAGAATACACACAACACAAACACAAATCACAGAACAACACATCACACGGCACACACAAGCATCACACACCGAAAGTAATAATATCGCAACTCATCACACACACAACTCAATAACATCAACAATGCAACAACACACACACAGAGCAACGCAACCACTGCACACCACACATAAAGCCACACGCAACACACACTCAAGGAGCAGCCACAACGCACACAACACCCGCAGACACGTACGTAGAGAACACACACACACACACACACACACACACACACACACACACAGAACCTCTCAACACGCACACGGCACAACACAGAGAACAACGCACACCTCAAACATCGCAGGGCAGAAGAGCGCACAATTCACGCAAATCACACTGCAATGAGCACACACAATGCACACCAGGAGGCACGCAAACAAGCACAGCCACACACACAGACCACACACATCTCACATCACACGCAGAACTCAACCAAACACACACACAACCTCTCAAACGCAGCCAAGCACAAATCCCAATCACACACGCAAAACAGACACACCACATACAAAACCAAGTGCGACACACACACACACACACACACACACACAAAACCAACGAAAACCCACGTAGCGCACACTTCACACACCACGCATCGCACGCACGACCACGCACAGACAACCCACGCTCACGTCCATGCACACGGGCTGCACTGTGCAGCGCGTACACACACAGAACCCAGAGTGTATCAACACAAGTCACAGGACGCACACCAGACACGTCGAAGCACGCAGCTGCTCACAACACACGCCAGCGACATTTCGCAGAGTACCCACAGCACACACAATGAGGCACAGGAAACAAGCACAACCACACAGACAACCAGTTTCAAATCACACACGTAACACACACGCAACCACTCAAACACAGCAACACCTCAGTCACAGTCGCAGACGCACGAAACGCGCAAAACCCTCTCAGACATAAAGGCGAAACGCACAACCAACAGAGGAGACAGCATACCTTTCATTTCACACACTACACGCTACGCACACAACCACGTAGAGACAACACCACCCAGACAGCCTCACACAGGAGCGCAGAACGGAACACACACTACACAGAAGCATGACACACACCGGACACATCCACATCAAGGCACATAACTGCTCACAATACACATGAAATTCATTGCACAGATGCCCTACTGCAGCACACCATGAGACATACTAAAACAAGCACAACCACACGCGGCCAGCACATCCCTCATCATGCGCATAACACGCGCAGCCGAACGTCACCTCAACCGCTTGGTGCTGCCGGCTTTTCAACCTGTTGAACAGAACGCCCACACGTCCTGCTTCCAATGCCCGTACAGAAAGCAACTTGCCCTGCCTCTTCCCCTGAGGCTGGGCAGAAGACCTCGTCATAGTAGTCTTGTGCCTGGGAGTGTGAATACATATCAGAAGCTCGCCTTCACACAGCAGTGTTTAGCCGCCAATCTGGATATGGCTGAGCAGCCGATCACGTGGGCTGAGCCGGCAGCGTCAGGGCCTTCTCTGCAGGACAACAGCTCTGCGGCTCAGGGCCCATCTGCCACCAGGCTCTGGAGCAGCTTGCACACACATGTCTCTTGCTGACACGATGCCTGGGGACTGAAGCCGACGGGCACTTAGTTTTCAATGCTCAGACTGTGGCATGGGAGATCGGCTCACATACCCCACGGACCAACCTGGGCATCTCTGAAGCAGCCACATAGTCGCAGGAAAAGCGACTTTTTAAGTTTCCACGCGAAATTCGTTGCATGCGGGCATTTCCCTTACAGCCGGGCTTCCTCGGCAAGGCCTCACGCTAGGGGGCCACACAAGCGAGCACCCCCGCCGCTCAGCGAAAGGGAGCTCTACGCGGCAGAGTCCACGCGGGCACTTAGAGTGCAGGCACGCGGGACAGACGTGGAAAGCACACGACAAGGTAAATTCGTTGTATGCGGGCATTCCCCCCGACAGCCAGGCCGCACGTCGATGGCCACACAAGCGAGTGCCCGGCACTCAGCAAAAGAGAGCTCTACGCAGGAGGAGACTTCACTCAGGTGCCTGGAGTGCAGGCACACGGGACACACACGGAAAGCGTGTAGCAAGCTCAGTTTCCGAGCAAAGCTGACTTGCCTCCACTGCTGCTTCCTTCAGAGCATCTCGTTCTGCAACTTCCTAGTGTGTCTAGTGCGAAGGCCTCATCGCAGCCCACTTACGCCCTCGAGATAAAGGGCGTACAGAGAAGACCGCCTTCTACTGCAATGTTTACTCTTTTCCTCATCCCCTAGGAGAATATTGCACGCAAGGCGAAAGCAGCCTGGTATTCTCTCAGGGAGGGAGGGGTCGCCTCAGTGCACGGTGAGTCGTTTCCCCAGCAAAGTCTGGCATAAGGCTCTCTCTCCTGCAGCAGTTTCTGACACGTTCCGACAAAGGCATCTTCAGGGCCTTGCGATGAAATGGGTGAGGGGGCTTTTTTGCGTCCTCAGGGGAAAAGGCCCGCCTGGAGGATTACGAACGTGTGGAGAGAACGGACAAGCACGAGAGGCGGTCTTCTGTGCACTTGAATGCACAAGTCCCTCAACACACAAACAGCACATCACACTCCACATCAAACCCCACCACACACCGAGAACATAACTGCACACCACCACACACGGGAACCACGGCTCTCGGAGGGAACACAACATAACACGCACAGTGAGGCACACGGACCGAGCTTGACCGTACACAGTACCCACATCACAAATTGCACTCACTACTCCAAGAGCCGACCACACGCACAAACTGTCAAACGCAACCACCCACATAGAAACCCACATGCGAAACGCACACAAACCACGACAGAAAGAACACCGAGTTCATGCAACGCCCATTTCACACACTACACACACCACTCCAGACACACACAGCACGTACAGCGCGCAGAGCCTCACAGAATGCACAATGCCAAACACGCAACACATACACGAAGGTATCAGTCATAACACGCAAAATATCTCACTCAACTTGCAAAACGCACAGGCCACAGAACAGAGTAGAATACACACAACACAAACACAAATCACAGAACAACACATCACACGGCACACACAAGCATCACACACCGAAAGTAATAATATCGCAACTCATCACACACACAACTCAATAACATCAACAATGCAACAACACACACACAGAGCAACGCAACCACTGCACACCACACATAAAGCCACACGCAACACACACTCAAGGAGCAGCCACAACGCACACAACACCCGCAGACACGTACGTAGAGAACACACACACACACACACACACACACACACACACACACACAGAACCTCTCAACACGCACACGGCACAACACAGAGAACAACGCACACCTCAAACATCGCAGGGCAGAAGAGCGCACAATTCACGCAAATCACACTGCAATGAGCACACACAATGCACACCAGGAGGCACGCAAACAAGCACAGCCACACACACAGACCACACACATCTCACATCACACGCAGAACTCAACCAAACACACACACAACCTCTCAAACGCAGCCAAGCACAAATCCCAATCACACACGCAAAACAGACACACCACATACAAAACCAAGTGCGACACACACACACACACACACACACACACACAAAACCAACGAAAACCCACGTAGCGCACACTTCACACACCACGCATCGCACGCACGACCACGCACAGACAACCCACGCTCACGTCCATGCACACGGGCTGCACTGTGCAGCGCGTACACACACAGAACCCAGAGTGTATCAACACAAGTCACAGGACGCACACCAGACACGTCGAAGCACGCAGCTGCTCACAACACACGCCAGCGACATTTCGCAGAGTACCCACAGCACACACAATGAGGCACAGGAAACAAGCACAACCACACAGACAACCAGTTTCAAATCACACACGTAACACACACGCAACCACTCAAACACAGCAACACCTCAGTCACAGTCGCAGACGCACGAAACGCGCAAAACCCTCTCAGACATAAAGGCGAAACGCACAACCAACAGAGGAGACAGCATACCTTTCATTTCACACACTACACGCTACGCACACAACCACGTAGAGACAACACCACCCAGACAGCCTCACACAGGAGCGCAGAACGGAACACACACTACACAGAAGCATGACACACACCGGACACATCCACATCAAGGCACATAACTGCTCACAATACACATGAAATTCATTGCACAGATGCCCTACTGCAGCACACCATGAGACATACTAAAACAAGCACAACCACACGCGGCCAGCACATCCCTCATCATGCGCATAACACGCGCAGCCGAACGTCACCTCAACCGCTTGGTGCTGCCGGCTTTTCAACCTGTTGAACAGAACGCCCACACGTCCTGCTTCCAATGCCCGTACAGAAAGCAACTTGCCCTGCCTCTTCCCCTGAGGCTGGGCAGAAGACCTCGTCATAGTAGTCTTGTGCCTGGGAGTGTGAATACATATCAGAAGCTCGCCTTCACACAGCAGTGTTTAGCCGCCAATCTGGATATGGCTGAGCAGCCGATCACGTGGGCTGAGCCGGCAGCGTCAGGGCCTTCTCTGCAGGACAACAGCTCTGCGGCTCAGGGCCCATCTGCCACCAGGCTCTGGAGCAGCTTGCACACACATGTCTCTTGCTGACACGATGCCTGGGGACTGAAGCCGACGGGCACTTAGTTTTCAATGCTCAGACTGTGGCATGGGAGATCGGCTCACATACCCCACGGACCAACCTGGGCATCTCTGAAGCAGCCACATAGTCGCAGGAAAAGCGACTTTTTAAGTTTCCACGCGAAATTCGTTGCATGCGGGCATTTCCCTTACAGCCGGGCTTCCTCGGCAAGGCCTCACGCTAGGGGGCCACACAAGCGAGCACCCCCGCCGCTCAGCGAAAGGGAGCTCTACGCGGCAGAGTCCACGCGGGCACTTAGAGTGCAGGCACGCGGGACAGACGTGGAAAGCACACGACAAGGTAAATTCGTTGTATGCGGGCATTCCCCCCGACAGCCAGGCCGCACGTCGATGGCCACACAAGCGAGTGCCCGGCACTCAGCAAAAGAGAGCTCTACGCAGGAGGAGACTTCACTCAGGTGCCTGGAGTGCAGGCACACGGGACACACACGGAAAGCGTGTAGCAAGCTCAGTTTCCGAGCAAAGCTGACTTGCCTCCACTGCTGCTTCCTTCAGAGCATCTCGTTCTGCAACTTCCTAGTGTGTCTAGTGCGAAGGCCTCATCGCAGCCCACTTACGCCCTCGAGATAAAGGGCGTACAGAGAAGACCGCCTTCTACTGCAATGTTTACTCTTTTCCTCATCCCCTAGGAGAATATTGCACGCAAGGCGAAAGCAGCCTGGTATTCTCTCAGGGAGGGAGGGGTCGCCTCAGTGCACGGTGAGTCGTTTCCCCAGCAAAGTCTGGCATAAGGCTCTCTCTCCTGCAGCAGTTTCTGACACGTTCCGACAAAGGCATCTTCAGGGCCTTGCGATGAAATGGGTGAGGGGGCTTTTTTGCGTCCTCAGGGGAAAAGGCCCGCCTGGAGGATTACGAACGTGTGGAGAGAACGGACAAGCACGAGAGGCGGTCTTCTGTGCACTTGAATGCACAAGTCCCTCAACACACAAACAGCACATCACACTCCACATCAAACCCCACCACACACCGAGAACATAACTGCACACCACCACACACGGGAACCACGGCTCTCGGAGGGAACACAACATAACACGCACAGTGAGGCACACGGACCGAGCTTGACCGTACACAGTACCCACATCACAAATTGCACTCACTACTCCAAGAGCCGACCACACGCACAAACTGTCAAACGCAACCACCCACATAGAAACCCACATGCGAAACGCACACAAACCACGACAGAAAGAACACCGAGTTCATGCAACGCCCATTTCACACACTACACACACCACTCCAGACACACACAGCACGTACAGCGCGCAGAGCCTCACAGAATGCACAATGCCAAACACGCAACACATACACGAAGGTATCAGTCATAACACGCAAAATATCTCACTCAACTTGCAAAACGCACAGGCCACAGAACAGAGTAGAATACACACAACACAAACACAAATCACAGAACAACACATCACACGGCACACACAAGCATCACACACCGAAAGTAATAATATCGCAACTCATCACACACACAACTCAATAACATCAACAATGCAACAACACACACACAGAGCAACGCAACCACTGCACACCACACATAAAGCCACACGCAACACACACTCAAGGAGCAGCCACAACGCACACAACACCCGCAGACACGTACGTAGAGAACACACACACACACACACACACACACACACACACACAGAACCTCTCAACACGCACACGGCACAACACAGAGAACAACGCACACCTCAAACATCGCAGGGCAGAAGAGCGCACAATTCACGCAAATCACACTGCAATGAGCACACACAATGCACACCAGGAGGCACGCAAACAAGCACAGCCACACACACAGACCACACACATCTCACATCACACGCAGAACTCAACCAAACACACACACAACCTCTCAAACGCAGCCAAGCACAAATCCCAATCACACACGCAAAACAGACACACCACATACAAAACCAAGTGCGACACACACACACATACACACACACACACACAAAAGAAACCAACGAAAACCCACGTAGCGCACACTTCACACACCACGCATCGCACGCACGACCACGCACAGACAACCCACGCTCACGTCCATGCACACGGGCTGCACTGTGCAGCGCGTACACACACAGAACCCAGAGTGTATCAACACAAGTCACAGGACGCACACCAGACACGTCGAAGCACGCAGCTGCTCACAACACACGCCAGCGACATTTCGCAGAGTACCCACAGCACACACAATGAGGCACAGGAAACAAGCACAACCACACAGACAACCAGTTTCAAATCACACACGTAACACACACGCAACCACTCAAACACAGCAACACCTCAGTCACAGTCGCAGACGCACGAAACGCGCAAAACCCTCTCAGACATAAAGGCGAAACGCACAACCAACAGAGGAGACAGCATACCTTTCATTTCACACACTACACGCTACGCACACAACCACGTAGAGACAACACCACCCAGACAGCCTCACACAGGAGCGCAGAACGGAACACACACTACACAGAAGCATGACACACACCGGACACATCCACATCAAGGCACATAACTGCTCACAATACACATGAAATTCATTGCACAGATGCCCTACTGCAGCACACCATGAGACATACTAAAACAAGCACAACCACACGCGGCCAGCACATCCCTCATCATGCGCATAACACGCGCAGCCGAACGTCACCTCAACCGCTTGGTGCTGCCGGCTTTTCAACCTGTTGAACAGAACGCCCACACGTCCTGCTTCCAATGCCCGTACAGAAAGCAACTTGCCCTGCCTCTTCCCCTGAGGCTGGGCAGAAGACCTCGTCATAGTAGTCTTGTGCCTGGGAGTGTGAATACATATCAGAAGCTCGCCTTCACACAGCAGTGTTTAGCCGCCAATCTGGATATGGCTGAGCAGCCGATCACGTGGGCTGAGCCGGCAGCGTCAGGGCCTTCTCTGCAGGACAACAGCTCTGCGGCTCAGGGCCCATCTGCCACCAGGCTCTGGAGCAGCTTGCACACACATGTCTCTTGCTGACACGATGCCTGGGGACTGAAGCCGACGGGCACTTAGTTTTCAATGCTCAGACTGTGGCATGGGAGATCGGCTCACATACCCCACGGACCAACCTGGGCATCTCTGAAGCAGCCACATAGTCGCAGGAAAAGCGACTTTTTAAGTTTCCACGCGAAATTCGTTGCATGCGGGCATTTCCCTTACAGACGGGCTTCCTCGGCAAGGACTCACGCTAGGGGGCCACACAAGCGAGCACCCCCGCCGCTCAGCGAAAGGGAGCTCTACGCGGCAGAGTCCACGCGGGCACTTAGAGTGCAGGCACGCGGGACAGACGTGGAAAGCACACGACAAGGTAAATTCGTTGTATGCGGGCATTCCCCCCGACAGCCAGGCCGCACGTCGATGGCCACACAAGCGAGTGCCCGGCACTCAGCAAAAGAGAGCTCTACGCAGGAGGAGACTTCACTCAGGTGCCTGGAGTGCAGGCACACGGGACACACACGGAAAGCGTGTAGCAAGCTCAGTTTCCGAGCAAAGCTGACTTGCCTCCACTGCTGCTTCCTTCAGAGCATCTCGTTCTGCAACTTCCTAGTGTGTCTAGTGCGAAGGCCTCATCGCAGCCCACTTACGCCCTCGAGATAAAGGGCGTACAGAGAAGACCGCCTTCTACTGCAATGTTTACTCTTTTCCTCATCCCCTAGGAGAATATTGCACGCAAGGCGAAAGCAGCCTGGTATTCTCTCAGGGAGGGAGGGGTCGCCTCAGTGCACGGTGAGTCGTTTCCCCAGCAAAGTCTGGCATAAGGCTCTCTCTCCTGCAGCAGTTTCTGACACGTTCCGACAAAGGCATCTTCAGGGCCTTGCGATGAAATGGGTGAGGGGGCTTTTTTGCGTCCTCAGGGGAAAAGGCCCGCCTGGAGGATTACGAACGTGTGGAGAGAACGGACAAGCACGAGAGGCGGTCTTCTGTGCACTTGAATGCACAAGTCCCTCAACACACAAACAGCACATCACACTCCACATCAAACCCCACCACACACCGAGAACATAACTGCACACCACCACACACGGGAACCACGGCTCTCGGAGGGAACACAACATAACACGCACAGTGAGGCACACGGACCGAGCTTGACCGTACACAGTACCCACATCACAAATTGCACTCACTACTCCAAGAGCCGACCACACGCACAAACTGTCAAACGCAACCACCCACATAGAAACCCACATGCGAAACGCACACAAACCACGACAGAAAGAACACCGAGTTCATGCAACGCCCATTTCACACACTACACACACCACTACAGACACACACAGCACGTACAGCGCGCAGAGCCTCACAGAATGCACAATGCCAAACACGCAACACATACACGAAGGTATCAGTCATAACACGCAAAATATCTCACTCAACTTGCAAAACGCACAGGCCACAGAACAGAGTAGAATACACACAACACAAACACAAATCACAGAACAACACATCACACGGCACACACAAGCATCACACACCGAAAGTAATAATATCGCAACTCATCACACACACAACTCAATAACATCAACAATGCAACAACACACATACAGAGCAACGCAACCACTGCACACCACACATAAAGCCACACGCAACACGCACTCAAGGAGCAGCCACAACGCACACAACTCCCGCAGACACGTACGTAGAGAACACACACACACACACACACACACACACACACACAGAACCTCTCAACACGCACACGGCACAACACAGAGAACAACGCAAACCTCAAACATCGCAGGGCAGAAGAGCGCACAATTCACGCAAATCACACTGCAATGAGCACACACAATGCACACCAGGAGGCACGCAAACAAGCACAGCCACACACACAGACCACACACATCTCACATCACACGCAGAACTCAACCAAACACACACACAACCTCTCAAACGCAGCCAAGCACAAATCCCAATCACACACGCAAAACAGACACACCACATACAAAACCAAGTGCGACACACACACACACACACACACACACACACACACAAAAAACCAACGAAAAACCCACGTAGCGCACACTTCACACACCACGCATCGCACGCACGACCACGCACAGACAACCCACGCTCACGTCCATGCACACGGGCTGCACTGTGCAGCGCGTACACACACAGAACCCAGAGTGTATCAACACAAGTCACAGGACGCACACCAGACACGTCGAAGCACGCAGCTGCTCACAACACACGCCAGCGACATTTCGCAGAGTACCCACAGCACACACAATGAGGCACAGGAAACAAGCACAACCACACAGACAACCAGTTTCAAATCACACACGTAACACACACGCAACCACTCAAACACAGCAACACCTCAGTCACAGTCGCAGACGCACGAAACGCGCAAAACCCTCTCAGACATAAAGGCGAAACGCACAACCAACAGAGGAGACAGCATACCTTTCATTTCACACACTACACGCTACGCACACAACCACGTAGAGACAACACCACCCAGACAGCCTCACACAGGAGCGCAGAACGGAACACACACTACACAGAAGCATGACACACACCGGACACATCCACATCAAGGCACATAACTGCTCACAATACACATGAAATTCATTGCACAGATGCCCTACTGCAGCACACCATGAGACATACTAAAACAAGCACAACCACACGCGGCCAGCACATCCCTCATCATGCGCATAACACGCGCAGCCGAACGTCACCTCAACCGCTTGGTGCTGCCGGCTTTTCAACCTGTTGAACAGAACGCCCACACGTCCTGCTTCCAATGCCCGTACAGAAAGCAACTTGCCCTGCCTCTTCCCCTGAGGCTGGGCAGAAGACCTCGTCATAGTAGTCTTGTGCCTGGGAGTGTGAATACATATCAGAAGCTCGCCTTCACACAGCAGTGTTTTGCCGCCAATCTGGATATGGCTGAGCAGCCGATCACGTGGGCTGAGCCGGCAGCGTCAGGGCCTTCTCTGCAGGACAACAGCTCTGCGGCTCAGGGCCCATCTGCCACCAGGCTCTGGAGCAGCTTGCACACACATGTCTCTTGCTGACACGATGCCTGGGGACTGAAGCCGACGGGCACTTAGTTTTCAATGCTCAGACTGTGGCATGGGAGATCGGCTCACATACCCCACGGACCAACCTGGGCATCTCTGAAGCAGCCACATAGTCGCAGGAAAAGCGACTTTTTAAGTTTCCACGCGAAATTCGTTGCATGCGGGCATTTCCCTTACAGCCGGGCTTCCTCGGCAAGGCCTCACGCTAGGGGGCCACACAAGCGAGCCCCCCCGCCGCTCAGCGAAAGGGAGCTCTACGCGGCAGAGTCCACGCGGGCACTTAGAGTGCAGGCACGCGGGACAGACGTGGAAAGCACACGACAAGGTAAATTCGTTGTATGCGGGCATTCCCCCCGACAGCCAGGCCGCACGTCGATGGCCACACAAGCGAGTGCCCGGCACTCAGCAAAAGAGAGCTCTACGCAGGAGGAGACTTCACTCAGGTGCCTGGAGTGCAGGCACACGGGACACACACGGAAAGCGTGTAGCAAGCTCAGTTTCCGAGCAAAGCTGACTTGCCTCCACTGCTGCTTCCTTCAGAGCATCTCGTTCTGCAACTTCCTAGTGTGTCTAGTGCGAAGGCCTCATCGCAGCCCACTTACGCCCTCGAGATAAAGGGCGTACAGAGAAGACCGCCTTCTACTGCAATGTTTACTCTTTTCCTCATCCCCTAGGAGAATATTGCACGCAAGGCGAAAGCAGCCTGGTATTCTCTCAGGGAGGGAGGGGTCGCCTCAGTGCACGGTGAGTCGTTTCCCCAGCAAAGTCTGGCATAAGGCTCTCTCTCCTGCAGCAGTTTCTGACACGTTCCGACAAAGGCATCTTCAGGGCCTTGCGATGAAATGGGTGAGGGGGCTTTTTTGCGTCCTCAGGGGAAAAGGCCCGCCTGGAGGATTACGAACGTGTGGAGAGAACGGACAAGCACGAGAGGCGGTCTTCTGTGCACTTGAATGCACAAGTCCCTCAACACACAAACAGCACATCACACTCCACATCAAACCCCACCACACACCGAGAACATAACTGCACACCACCACACACACGGGAACCACGGCTCTCGGAGGGAACACAACATAACACGCACAGTGAGGCACACGGACCGAGCTTGACCGTACACAGTACCCACATCACAAATTGCACTCACTACTCCAAGAGCCGACCACACGCACAAACTGTCAAACGCAACCACCCACATAGAAAACCCACATGCGAAACGCACACAAACCACGACAGAAAGAACACCGAGTTCATGCAACGCCCATTTCACACACTACACACACCACTCCAGACACACACAGCACGTACAGCGCGCAGAGCCTCACAGAATGCACAATGCCAAACACGCAACACATACACGAAGGTATCAGTCATAACACGCAAAATATCTCACTCAACTTGCAAAACGCACAGGCCACAGAACAGAGTAGAATACACACAACACAAACACAAATCACAGAACAAGACATCACACGACACACACAAGCATCACACAACGAAAGTAATAATATCGCAACTCATCACACACACAAACTCAATAACATCAACAATGCAACAACACACACACAGAGCAACGCAACCACTGCACACCACACATAAAGCCACACGCAACACACACTCAAGGAGCAGCCACAACGCACACAACACCCGCAGACACGTACGTAGAGAACACACACACACACACACACACACACACACACACACACAACAGAACCTCTCAACACGCACACGGCACAACACAGAGAACAACGCACACCTCAAACATCGCAGGGCAGAAGAGCGCACAATTCACGCAAATCACACTGCATGAGCACACACAATGAACACCAGGAGTCACGCAAACAAGCACAGCCACACACACAGACCACACACATCTCACATCACACGCAGAACTCAACCAAACACACACACAACCTCTCAAACGCAGCCAAGCACAAATCCCAATCACACACGCAAAACAGACACACCACATACAAAACCAAGTGCGACACACACACACACACACACACACACACACAAAAACCAACGAAAAAACCCACGTTGCGCACACTTCACACACCACGCATCGCACGCACGACCACGCACAGACAACCCACGCTCACGTCCATGCACACGGGCTGCACTGTGCAGCGCGTACACACACAGAACCCAGAGTGTATCAACACAAGTCACAGGACGCACACCAGACACGTCGAAGCACGCAGCTGCTCACAACACACGCCAGCGACATTTCGCAGAGTACCCACAGCACACACAATGAGGCACAGGAAACAAGCACAACCACACAGACAACCAGTTTCAAATCACACACGTAACACACACGCAACCACTCAAACACAGCAACACCTCAGTCACAGTCGCAGACGCACGAAAACCGCAAAACCCTCTCAGACATAAAGGCGGAACCCACAACCAACAGAGGAGACAGCATACCTTTCATTTTACACACTACACGGTACGCACACAACCACGTAGAGACAACACCACCCAGACAGCCTCACACAGGAGCGCAGAACGGAACACACACTACACAGAAGCATGACACACACCGGACACATCCACATCAAGGCACATAACTGCTCACAATACACATGAAATTCATTGCACAGATGCCCTACTGCAGCACACCATGAGACATACTAAAACAAGCACAACCACACGCGGCCAGCACATCCCTCATCATGCGCATAACACGCGCAGCCCGACGTCACCTCAACCGCTTGGTGCTGCCGGCTTTTCAACCTGTTGAACAGAACGCCCACACGTCCTGCTTCCAATGCCCGTACAGAAAGCAACTTGCCCTGCCTCTTCCCCTGAGGCTGGGCAGAAGACCTCGTCATAGTAGTCTTGTGCCTGGGAGTGTGAATACATATCAGAAGCTCGCCTTCACACAGCAGTGTTTAGCCGCCAATCTGGATATGGCTGAGCAGCCGATCACGTGGGCTGAGCCGGCAGCGTCAGGGCCTTCTCTGCAGGACAACAGCTCTGCGGCTCAGGGCCCATCTGCCACCAGGCTCTGGAGCAGCTTGCACACACATGTCTCTTGCTGACACGATGCCTGGGGACTGAAGCCGACGGGCACTTAGTTTTCAATGCTCAGACTGTGGCATGGGAGATCGGCTCACATACCCCACGGACCAACCTGGGCATCTCTGAAGCTCCAGCCACATAGTCGCAGGAAAAGCGACTTTTTTAAGTTTTCCACGCGAAAATTCGTTGCATGCGGGCATTTCCCTTACAGCCGGGCTTCCTCGGCAACGGCCTCACGCTAGGGGGCCACACAAGCGAGCACCCCCCGCCGCTCAGCGAAAGGGAGCTCTACGCGGCAGAGTCCCACGCGGGGCACTTAGAGTGCAGGCACGCGGGGACAGACGTGGAAAAGCACACGACAAGGTAAAATTCGTTGTTATGCGGGCATTCCCCCCGACAGCCAGGGCCGCACGTCGATGGCCCACACAAGCGAGTGCCGGGCACTCAGCAAAAAGAGAGCTCTACGGCAGGAGGAGACTTCACTCAGGTGCCTGGAGTGCAGGCACACGGGACACACACGGAAAGCGTGTAGCAAGCTCAGTTTTCCGAGCAAAGCTGACTTGCCTCCACTGCTGCTTCCTTCAGAGCATCTCGTTCTGCAACTTCCTAGTGTGTCCTAGTGCGAAGGCCTCATCGCAGCCCACTTACGCCCTCGAGATAAAGGGCGTACAGAGAAGGACCGCCTTCTACTGCAATGTTTACACTCTTTTCCTCATCCCCTAGGGAGAATATTGCACGCTAAGGCGATAGCAGCCTGGTAATTCTCTCAGGGAGGGGAGGGGTCGCCTCAGTGCACGGTGAGTTCGTTTTCCCCAGCAAAGTCTGGCATAAGGCTCTCTCTCTCCTGCAGCAGTTTTCTGACACGTTTCCGACAAAGGCATCTTTCAGGGGCCCTTGCGATGTGAAATGGGTGAGGGGGCTTTTTTTGCGTCCTCAGGGGAAAAGGCCCGCCTGGAGGATTACGAACGTGTGGAGAGAACGGACAAGCACGAGAGGCGGTCTTCTGTGCACTTGAATGCACAAGTCCCTCAACACACAAAACCAGCACATCACACTCCACATCAAACCCCACCACACACCGAGAACATAACTGCACACCACCACACACGGGAAACCACGGCGCTTCGGAGGGAAACACAACATAACACGCACAGTGAGGCACACGGACCCGAGCTTGACCGTACACAGTACCCACATCACAAATTGCACTCACTACTCCAAGAGCCGACCACACGCACAAAACTGTCCAAACGCAAACCACCCACATAGAAACCCACATGCGAAAACGCACACAAAACCACGACAAGAAAGAACACCGAGTTCATGCAACGCCCATTTCACACACTACACACACCACTCCAGACACACACAGCACGTACAGCGCGCAGAGCCTCACAGAATGCACAATGCCAAACACGCAACACATACACGAAGGTATCAGTCATAACACGCAAAAATATCTCACTCAACTTGCAAAAACGCACAGGCCAACAGAACAGAGTAGAATACACACAACACAAACACAAATCACAGAACAACACATCACACGGCACACACAAGCATCACACACCGAAAGTAATAATATCGCAAACTCATCACACCACACAACTCAATAACATCAACAATGCAAACAACACACACACAGAGCAACGCAACCACTGCACACCACACATTAAAGCCACACGCAACACACACTCAAAAAGCAGCCACAACGCACACTACACCCGCACACACGTACGTAGAGAACACACACACACACACACACACACACACACACACACACACACACAGAACCTCTCAACACGCACACGGCACAACACAGAGAAACAACTGCACACCTCAAACATCGCAGGGCAGAAGAGCGCACAATTCACGCAAATCACACTGCAATGAGCACACACAATGCACACCAGGAGGCACGCAAACAAGCACAGCCACACACACAGACCACACACATTCTCACATCACACGCAGAAACTCAACCAAAACACACACACAAACCTCTCAAAACGCAGCCAAGCACAAATCCCAATCACACACGCAAAAACAGACCACACCACATACAAAAACCAAGTGCGACACACACACACACACACACACACACACACACACACAAAAACAACCAACGAAAAACCCACGTAGCGCACACTTCCACACACCCACGCATCGCACGCACGACCACGCACAGACAACCCACGCTCACGTCCATGCACACGGGCTGCACTGTGCAGGCGCGTACACACACAGAACCCAGAGTGTATCAACACAAGTCACAGGACGCACACCAGACACGTCGAAGCACGCAGCTGCTCACAACACACGCCAGCGACATTTCGCAGAGTACCCACAGCACACACAATGAGGCACAGGAAACAAGCACAACCACACAGACAACCAGTTTCAAATCACACACGTAACACACACGCAACCACTCAAACACAGCAACACCTCAGTCACAGTCGCAGACGCACGAAACGCGCAAAACCCTCTCAGACATAAAGGCGAAACGCACAACCAACAGAGGAGACAGCATACCTTTCATTTCACACACTACACGCTACGCACACAACCACGTAGAGACAACACCACCCAGACAGCCTCACACAGGAGCGCAGAACGGAACACACACTACACAGAAGCATGACACACACCGGACACATCCACATCAAGGCACATAACTGCTCACAATACACATGAAATTCATTGCACAGATGCCCTACTGCAGCACACCATGAGACATACTAAAACAAGCACAACCACACGCGGCCAGCACATCCCTCATCATGCGCATAACACGCGCAGCCGAACGTCACCTCAACCGCTTGGTGCTGCCGGCTTTTCAACCTGTTGAACAGAACGCCCACACGTCCTGCTTCCAATGCCCGTACAGAAAGCAACTTGCCCTGCCTCTTCCCCTGAGGCTGGGCAGAAGACCTCGTCATAGTAGTCTTGTGCCTGGGAGTGTGAATACATATCAGAAGCTCGCCTTCACACAGCAGTGTTTAGCCGCCAATCTGGATATGGCTGAGCAGCCGATCACGTGGGCTGAGCCGGCAGCGTCAGGGCCTTCTCTGCAGGACAACAGCTCTGCGGCTCAGGGCCCATCTGCCACCAGGCTCTGGAGCAGCTTGCACACACATGTCTCTTGCTGACACGATGCCTGGGGACTGAAGCCGACGGGCACTTAGTTTTCAATGCTCAGACTGTGGCATGGGAGATCGGCTCACATACCCCACGGACCAACCTGGGCATCTCTGAAGCAGCCACATAGTCGCAGGAAAAGCGACTTTTTAAGTTTCCACGCGAAATTCGTTGCATGCGGGCATTTCCCTTACAGCCGGGCTTCCTCGGCAAGGCCTCACGCTAGGGGGCCACACAAGCGAGCACCCCCGCCGCTCAGCGAAAGGGAGCTCTACGCGGCAGAGTCCACGCGGGCACTTAGAGTGCAGGCACGCGGGACAGACGTGGAAAGCACACGACAAGGTAAATTCGTTGTATGCGGGCATTCCCCCCGACAGCCAGGCCGCACGTCGATGGCCACACAAGCGAGTGCCCGGCACTCAGCAAAAGAGAGCTCTACGCAGGAGGAGACTTCACTCAGGTGCCTGGAGTGCAGGCACACGGGACACACACGGAAAGCGTGTAGCAAGCTCAGTTTCCGAGCAAAGCTGACTTGCCTCCACTGCTGCTTCCTTCAGAGCATCTCGTTCTGCAACTTCCTAGTGTGTCTAGTGCGAAGGCCTCATCGCAGCCCACTTACGCCCTCGAGATAAAGGGCGTACAGAGAAGACCGCCTTCTACTGCAATGTTTACTCTTTTCCTCATCCCCTAGGAGAATATTGCACGCAAGGCGAAAGCAGCCTGGTATTCTCTCAGGGAGGGAGGGGTCGCCTCAGTGC
Source organism: Manis javanica (assembly GCF_040802235.1). NCBI lineage: Eukaryota > Metazoa > Chordata > Mammalia > Pholidota > Manidae > Manis > Manis javanica. The sequence continues at coordinate 109,466,629 of NC_133161.1, forward strand.
ACGGTGAGTCGTTTCCCCAGCAAAGTCTGGCATAAGGCTCTCTCTCCTGCAGCAGTTTCTGACACGTTCCGACAAAGGCATCTTCAGGGCCTTGCGATGAAATGGGTGAGGGGGCTTTTTTGCGTCCTCAGGGGAAAAGGCCCGCCTGGAGGATTACGAACGTGTGGAGAGAACGGACAAGCACGAGAGGCGGTCTTCTGTGCACTTGAATGCACAAGTCCCTCAACACACAAACAGCACATCACACTCCACATCAAACCCCACCACACACCGAGAACATAACTGCACACCACCACACACGGGAACCACGGCTCTCGGAGGGAACACAACATAACACGCACAGTGAGGCACACGGACCGAGCTTGACCGTACACAGTACCCACATCACAAATTGCACTCACTACTCCAAGAGCCGACCACACGCACAAACTGTCAAACGCAACCACCCACATAGAAACCCACATGCGAAACGCACACAAACCACGACAGAAAGAACACCGAGTTCATGCAACGCCCATTTCACACACTACACACACCACTCCAGACACACACAGCACGTACAGCGCGCAGAGCCTCACAGAATGCACAATGCCAAACACGCAACACATACACGAAGGTATCAGTCATAACACGCAAAATATCTCACTCAACTTGCAAAACGCACAGGCCACAGAACAGAGTAGAATACACACAACACAAACACAAATCACAGAACAACACATCACACGGCACACACAAGCATCACACACCGAAAGTAATAATATCGCAACTCATCACACACACAACTCAATAACATCAACAATGCAACAACACACACACAGAGCAACGCAACCACTGCACACCACACATAAAGCCACACGCAACACACACTCAAGGAGCAGCCACAACGCACACAACACCCGCAGACACGTACGTAGAGAACACACACACACACACACACACACACACACACACACACAGAACCTCTCAACACGCACACGGCACAACACAGAGAACAACGCACACCTCAAACATCGCAGGGCAGAAGAGCGCACAATTCACGCAAATCACACTGCAATGAGCACACACAATGCACACCAGGAGGCACGCAAACAAGCACAGCCACACACACAGACCACACACATCTCACATCACACGCAGAACTCAACCAAACACACACACAACCTCTCAAACGCAGCCAAGCACAAATCCCAATCACACACGCAAAACAGACACACCACATACAAAACCAAATGCGACACACACACACACACACACACACACACAAAACCAACGAAAACCCACGTAGCGCACACTTCACACACCACGCATCGCACGCACGACCACGCACAGACAACCCACGCTCACGTCCATGCACACGGGCTGCACTGTGCAGCGCGTACACACACAGAACCCAGAGTGTATCAACACAAGTCACAGGACGCACACCAGACACGTCGAAGCACGCAGCTGCTCACAACACACGCCAGCGACATTTCGCAGAGTACCCACAGCACACACAATGAGGCACAGGAAACAAGCACAACCACACAGACAACCAGTTTCAAATCACACACGTAACACACACGCAACCACTCAAACACAGCAACACCTCAGTCACAGTCGCAGACGCACGAAACGCGCAAAACCCTCTCAGACATAAAGGCGAAACGCACAACCAACAGAGGAGACAGCATACCTTTCATTTCACACACTACACGCTACGCACACAACCACGTAGAGACAACACCACCCAGACAGCCTCACACAGGAGCGCAGAACGGAACACACACTACACAGAAGCATGACACACACCGGACACATCCACATCAAGGCACATAACTGCTCACAATACACATGAAATTCATTGCACAGATGCCCTACTGCAGCACACCATGAGACATACTAAAACAAGCACAACCACACGCGGCCAGCACATCCCTCATCATGCGCATAACACGCGCAGCCGAACGTCACCTCAACCGCTTGGTGCTGCCGGCTTTTCAACCTGTTGAACAGAACGCCCACACGTCCTGCTTCCAATGCCCGTACAGAAAGCAACTTGCCCTGCCTCTTCCCCTGAGGCTGGGCAGAAGACCTCGTCATAGTAGTCTTGTGCCTGGGAGTGTGAATACATATCAGAAGCTCGCCTTCACACAGCAGTGTTTAGCCGCCAATCTGGATATGGCTGAGCAGCCGATCACGTGGGCTGAGCCGGCAGCGTCAGGGCCTTCTCTGCAGGACAACAGCTCTGCGGCTCAGGGCCCATCTGCCACCAGGCTCTGGAGCAGCTTGCACACACATGTCTCTTGCTGACACGATGCCTGGGGACTGAAGCCGACGGGCACTTAGTTTTCAATGCTCAGACTGTGGCATGGGAGATCGGCTCACATACCCCACGGACCAACCTGGGCATCTCTGAAGCAGCCACATAGTCGCAGGAAAAGCGACTTTTTAAGTTTCCACGCGAAATTCGTTGCATGCGGGCATTTCCCTTACAGCCGGGCTTCCTCGGCAAGGCCTCACGCTAGGGGGCCACACAAGCGAGCACCCCCGCCGCTCAGCGAAAGGGAGCTCTACGCGGCAGAGTCCACGCGGGCACTTAGAGTGCAGGCACGCGGGACAGACGTGGAAAGCACACGACAAGGTAAATTCGTTGTATGCGGGCATTCCCCCCGACAGCCAGGCCGCACGTCGATGGCCACACAAGCGAGTGCCCGGCACTCAGCAAAAGAGAGCTCTACGCAGGAGGAGACTTCACTCAGGTGCCTGGAGTGCAGGCACACGGGACACACACGGAAAGCGTGTAGCAAGCTCAGTTTCCGAGCAAAGCTGACTTGCCTCCACTGCTGCTTCCTTCAGAGCATCTCGTTCTGCAACTTCCTAGTGTGTCTAGTGCGAAGGCCTCATCGCAGCCCACTTACGCCCTCGAGATAAAGGGCGTACAGAGAAGACCGCCTTCTACTGCAATGTTTACTCTTTTCCTCATCCCCTAGGAGAATATTGCACGCAAGGCGAAAGCAGCCTGGTATTCTCTCAGGGAGGGAGGGGTCGCCTCAGTGCACGGTGAGTCGTTTCCCCAGCAAAGTCTGGCATAAGGCTCTCTCTCCTGCAGCAGTTTCTGACACGTTCCGACAAAGGCATCTTCAGGGCCTTGCGATGAAATGGGTGAGGGGGCTTTTTTGCGTCCTCAGGGGAAAAGGCCCGCCTGGAGGATTACGAACGTGTGGAGAGAACGGACAAGCACGAGAGGCGGTCTTCTGTGCACTTGAATGCACAAGTCCCTCAACACACAAACAGCACATCACACTCCACATCAAACCCCACCACACACCGAGAACATAACTGCACACCACCACACACGGGAACCACGGCTCTCGGAGGGAACACAACATAACACGCACAGTGAGGCACACGGACCGAGCTTGACCGTACACAGTACCCACATCACAAATTGCACTCACTACTCCAAGAGCCGACCACACGCACAAACTGTCAAACGCAACCACCCACATAGAAACCCACATGCGAAACGCACACAAACCACGACAGAAAGAACACCGAGTTCATGCAACGCCCATTTCACACACTACACACACCACTCCAGACACACACAGCACGTACAGCGCGCAGAGCCTCACAGAATGCACAATGCCAAACACGCAACACATACACGAAGGTATCAGTCATAACACGCAAAATATCTCACTCAACTTGCAAAACGCACAGGCCACAGAACAGAGTAGAATACACACAACACAAACACAAATCACAGAACAACACATCACACGGCACACACAAGCATCACACACCGAAAGTAATAATATCGCAACTCATCACACACACAACTCAATAACATCAACAATGCAACAACACACACACAGAGCAACGCAACCACTGCACACCACACATAAAGCCACACGCAACACACACTCAAGGAGCAGCCACAACGCACACAACACCCGCAGACACGTACGTAGAGAACACACACACACACACACACACACACACACACACACAGAACCTCTCAACACGCACACGGCACAACACAGAGAACAACGCACACCTCAAACATCGCAGGGCAGAAGAGCGCACAATTCACGCAAATCACACTGCAATGAGCACACACAATGCACACCAGGAGGCACGCAAACAAGCACAGCCACACACACAGACCACACACATCTCACATCACACGCAGAACTCAACCAAACACACACACAACCTCTCAAACGCAGCCAAGCACAAATCCCAATCACACACGCAAAACAGACACACCACATACAAAACCAAGTGCGACACACACACACACACACACACACACACAACAAAACCAACGAAAACCCACGTAGCGCACACTTCACACACCACGCATCGCACGCACGACCACGCACAGACAACCCACGCTCACGTCCATGCACACGGGCTGCACTGTGCAGCGCGTACACACACAGAACCCAGAGTGTATCAACACAAGTCACAGGACGCACACCAGACACGTCGAAGCACGCAGCTGCTCACAACACACGCCAGCGACATTTCGCAGAGTACCCACAGCACACACAATGAGGCACAGGAAACAAGCACAACCACACAGACAACCAGTTTCAAATCACACACGTAACACACACGCAACCACTCAAACACAGCAACACCTCAGTCACAGTCGCAGACGCACGAAACGCGCAAAACCCTCTCAGACATAAAGGCGAAACGCACAACCAACAGAGGAGACAGCATACCTTTCATTTCACACACTACACGCTACGCACACAACCACGTAGAGACAACACCACCCAGACAGCCTCACACAGGAGCGCAGAACGGAACACACACTACACAGAAGCATGACACACACCGGACACATCCACATCAAGGCACATAACTGCTCACAATACACATGAAATTCATTGCACAGATGCCCTACTGCAGCACACCATGAGACATACTAAAACAAGCACAACCACACGCGGCCAGCACATCCCTCATCATGCGCATAACACGCGCAGCCGAACGTCACCTCAACCGCTTGGTGCTGCCGGCTTTTCAACCTGTTGAACAGAACGCCCACACGTCCTGCTTCCAATGCCCGTACAGAAAGCAACTTGCCCTGCCTCTTCCCCTGAGGCTGGGCAGAAGACCTCGTCATAGTAGTCTTGTGCCTGGGAGTGTGAATACATATCAGAAGCTCGCCTTCACACAGCAGTGTTTAGCCGCCAATCTGGATATGGCTGAGCAGCCGATCACGTGGGCTGAGCCGGCAGCGTCAGGGCCTTCTCTGCAGGACAACAGCTCTGCGGCTCAGGGCCCATCTGCCACCAGGCTCTGGAGCAGCTTGCACACACATGTCTCTTGCTGACACGATGCCTGGGGACTGAAGCCGACGGGCACTTAGTTTTCAATGCTCAGACTGTGGCATGGGAGATCGGCTCACATACCCCACGGACCAACCTGGGCATCTCTGAAGCAGCCACATAGTCGCAGGAAAAGCGACTTTTTAAGTTTCCACGCGAAATTCGTTGCATGCGGGCATTTCCCTTACAGCCGGGCTTCCTCGGCAAGGCCTCACGCTAGGGGGCCACACAAGCGAGCACCCCCGCCGCTCAGCGAAAGGGAGCTCTACGCGGCAGAGTCCACGCGGGCACTTAGAGTGCAGGCACGCGGGACAGACGTGGAAAGCACACGACAAGGTAAATTCGTTGTATGCGGGCATTCCCCCCGACAGCCAGGCCGCACGTCGATGGCCACACAAGCGAGTGCCCGGCACTCAGCAAAAGAGAGCTCTACGCAGGAGGAGACTTCACTCAGGTGCCTGGAGTGCAGGCACACGGGACACACACGGAAAGCGTGTAGCAAGCTCAGTTTCCGAGCAAAGCTGACTTGCCTCCACTGCTGCTTCCTTCAGAGCATCTCGTTCTGCAACTTCCTAGTGTGTCTAGTGCGAAGACCTCATCGCAGCCCACTTACGCCCTCGAGATAAAGGGCGTACAGAGAAGACCGCCTTCTACTGCAATGTTTACTCTTTTCCTCATCCCCTAGGAGAATATTGCACGCAAGGCGAAAGCAGCCTGGTATTCTCTCAGGGAGGGAGGGGTCGCCTCAGTGCACGGTGAGTCGTTTCCCCAGCAAAGTCTGGCATAAGGCTCTCTCTCCTGCAGCAGTTTCTGACACGTTCCGACAAAGGCATCTTCAGGGCCTTGCGATGAAATGGGTGAGGGGGCTTTTTTGCGTCCTCAGGGGAAAAGGCCCGCCTGGAGGATTACGAACGTGTGGAGAGAACGGACAAGCACGAGAGGCGGTCTTCTGTGCACTTGAATGCACAAGTCCCTCAACACACAAACAGCACATCACACTCCACATCAAACCCCGACCACACACCGAGAACATAACTGCACACCACCACACACGGGAACCACGGCTCTCGGAGGGAACACAACATAACACGCACCGTGAGGCACACGGACCGAGCTTGACCGTACACAGTACCCACATCACAAATTGCACTCACTACTCCAAGAGCCGACCACACGCACAAACTGTCAAACGCAACCACCCACATAGAAACCCACATGCGAAACGGCACACAAACCACGACAGAAAGAACACCGAGTTCATGCAACGCCCATTTCACACACTACACACACCACTCCAGACACACACAGCACGTACAGCGCGCAGAGCCTCACAGAATTGCACAATGCCAAACACGCAACACATACACGAAGGTATCAGTCCATAACACGCAAAATATCTCACTCCACTTGCAAAACGCACAGGCCACAGAACAGAGTAGAATACACCACAACACAAACACAAATCACAGAACAACACATCACAACCATCCACAACACACAAGCATCACACACCGAAAGTAATAATATCGCAACTCATCACACACACAACTCAATAACATCAACAATGCAACAACACACACACAGAGCAACGCAACCACTGCACACCACACATAAAGCCACACGCAACACACACTCAAGGAGCAGCCACAACGCACACAACACCCGCAGACACGTACGTAGAGAACACACACACACACACACACACACACACACACACACAGAACCTCTCAACACGGCACACGGCACAACACAGAGAACAACGCACACCTCAAACATCGCAGGGCAGAAGAGCGCACAATTCACGCAAATCACACTTCAATGAGCACACACAATGCACACCAGGAGGCACGCAAACAAGCACAGCCACACACACAGACCACACACAATCTCACATCACCCTCAGAACTCAACCAAACACACACACAACCTCTCAAACGCAGCCAAGCACAAATCCCAATCACACACGCAAAACAGACACACCACATACAAAACCAAGTTGCGACACACACACACACACACACACACACACACCACAAAACCAACGAAAACCCACGTAGCGCACACTTCACACACCACGCATCGCACGCACGACCACGCACAGACCAACCCCCGCTCACGTCCAATGCACACGGGCTGCACTGTGCAGGCGCGTACACACACAGAACCCAGAGTGTATCAACACAAGTCACAGGACGCACACCCAGACACGTCGAAGCACGCAGCTGCTCACAACACACGGCCAGCGACATTTCGCAGAGTACCCACAGCACACACAATGAGGCACAGGAAAACAAGCACAACCACACAGACAAATAGTTTCAAATCACACACGTAAACACACACGCAACCACTCAAACACAGCAACACCTCAGTCACAGTCGCAGACGCACGAAACCGCCGCCCAAAACCCTCTCAGACATAAAGGCGAAACGCACAACCAACAGAGGAGACAGCATACCTTTTCATTTCACACACTACACGCTACGCACACAACCACGTAGAGACAACACCACCCAGACAGCCTCACACAGGAGCGCAGAACGGAAACACACACTACACAGAAGCATGACACCACACCGGACACATCCACATCAAGGCACATAACTGCTCACAATACACATGAAATTCATTGCACAGATGCCCCTACTGCAGCACACCATGAGACATACTAAAACAAGCACAACCACACGCGGCCAGCACATCCCTCATCATGCGCATAACACGCGCCAGCCGAACGTCACCTCAACCGCTTGGTGCTGCCGGCTTTTCAACCTGTTGAACAGAACGCCCACACGTCCTGCTTTCCAATGCCCGTACAGGAAAGCAACTTGCCCTGCCTCTTCCCCCTGAGGCTGGGCAGAAGACCTCGTCATAGTAGTCCTTGTGCCTGGGGAGTGTGAATACATATCAGAAGCTCGCCTTCACACAGCAGTGTTTAGCCGCCAATCTGGATATGGCTGAGCAGCCGATCACGTGGGCTGAGCCGGCAGCGTCAGGGCCTTCTCTGCAGGACAACAGCTCTGCGGCTCAGGGCCCATCTGCCACCAGGCTCTGGAGCAGCTTGCACACACATGTCTCTTGCTGACACGATGCCTGGGGACTGAAGCCGACGGGCACTTAGTTTTCAATGCTCAGACTGTGGCATGGGAGATCGGCTCACATACCCCACGGACCAACCTGGGCATCTCTGAAGCAGCCACATAGTCGCAGGAAAAGCGACTTTTTAAGTTTCCACGCGAAATTCGTTGCATGCGGGCATTTCCCTTACAGCCGGGCTTCCTCGGCAAGGCCTCACGCTAGGGGGCCACACAAGCGAGCACCCCCGCCGCTCAGCGAAAGGGAGCTCTACGCGGCAGAGTCCACGCGGGCACTTAGAGTGCAGGCACGCGGGACAGACGTGGAAAGCACACGACAAGGTAAATTCGTTGTATGCGGGCATTCCCCCCGACAGCCAGGCCGCACGTCGATGGCCACACAAGCGAGTGCCCGGCACCTCAGCAAAAGAGAGCTCTACGCAGGAGGAGACTTCACTCAGGTGCCTGGAGTGCAGGCACACGGGACACACACGGAAAGCGTGTAGCAAGCTCAGTTTCCGAAGCAAAGCTGACTTGCCTCCACTGCTGCTTCCTTCAGAGCATCTCGTTCTGCAACTTCCTAGTGTGTCTAGTGCGAAGGCCTCATCGCAGCCCACTTACGCCCTCGAGATAAAGGGCGTACAGAGAAGACCGCCTTCTACTGCAATGTTTACTCTTTTCCTCATCCCCTAGGAGAATATTGCACGCAAGGCGAAAGCAGCCTGGTATTCTCTCAGGGAGGCTGGGGTCGCCACAGTGCACCGTGAGTCTTTTCCCCAGCAAATTCTGGCATAAGGCTCTCTCTCGTGCAGCAGTTTCTGACACGTTCCGACAAAGGCATCTTCAGGGCCTTGCGATGAAATGGGTGAGGGGGCTTTTTTGCGTCCTCAGGGGAAAAGGCCCGCCTGGAGGATTAACGAACGAGTGGGAGAGAACGGACAAGCACGAGAGGCGGTGTTCTGTTGCACTTGAATGCACAAGTCCCTCAACACACAAACAGCACATCACACTCCACATCAAAACCCCACCACACACCGAGAACATAACTGCACACCACCACACACGGGAACCACGGCTCTCGGAGGGAACACAACATAACACGCACAGTGAGGCACACGGACCGAGCTTGACCGTACACAGTACCCACATCACAAATTGCACTCACTACTCCAAGAGCCGACCACACACACAAACTGTCAAACGCAACCACCCACATAGAAACCCACATGCGAAACGCACACAAACCCACGACAGAAAGAACACCGTGTTCATGCAACGCCCATTTCACACACTACACACACCACTCCAGACACACACAGCACGTACAGCACGCAGAGCCTCACAGAATGCACAATGCCAAACACGCAACACATACACGAAGGTATCAGTCATAACACGCAAAATATCTCACTCAACTTGCAAAACGCACAGGCCACAGAACAGAGTAGAATACACACAACACAAACACAAATCACAGAACAACACATCACACGGCACACACAAGCATCACACACCGAAAGTAATAATATCGCAACTCATCACACACACAACTCAATAACATCAACAATGCAACAACACACACACAGAGCAACGCAACCACTGCACACCACACATAAAGCCACACGCAACACACACTCAAGGAGCAGCCACAACGCACACAACACCCGCAGACACTTACGTAGAGAACACACACACACACACACACACACACACACAGAACCTCTCAACACGCACACGGCACAACACAGAGAACAACGCACACCTCAAACATCGCAGGGCAGAAGAGCGCACAATTCACGCAAATCACACTGCAATGAGCACACACAATGCACACCAGGAGGCACGCAAACAAGCACAGCCACACACACAGACCACACACATCTCACATCACACACAGAACTCAACCGAACACACACACAACCTCTCAAACGCAGCCAAGCACAAATCCCAATCACACACGCAAAACAGACACACCACATACAAAACCAAGTGCGACACACACACACACACACACACACAAAACCAACGAAAACACACGTAGCGCACACTTCATACACCACGCATCACACGCACGACCACGCACAGACAACCCACGCTCAGGTCCATGCACACGGGCTGCACTGTGCAGCGCGTACACACACAGAACCCAGAGTGTATCAACACAAGTCACAGGACACACACCAGACACGTCGAAGCACGCAGCTGCTCACAACACACGCCAGCGACATTTCGCAGAGTACCCACAGCACACACAATGAGGCACAGGAAACAAGCACAACCACACAGACAACCAGTTTCAAATCACACACGTAACACACACGCAACCACTCAAACACAGCAACACCTCAGTCACAGTCGCAGACACACGAAACGCGCAAAACCCTCTCAGACATAAAGGCGAAACGCACAACCAACAGAGGAGACAGCATACCTTTCATTTCACACACTACACGCTACGCACACAACCACGTAGAGACAACACCACCCAGACAGCCTCACACAGGAGCGCAGAACGGAACACACACTACACAGAAGCATGACACACACCGGACACATCCACATCAAGGCACATAACTGCTCACAATACACATGAAATTCATTGCACAGATGCCCTACTGCAGCACACCATGAGACATACTAAAACAAGCACAACCACACGCGGCCAGCACATCCCTCATCATGCGCATAACACGCGCAGCCGAACGTCACCTCAACCGCTTGGTGCTGCCGGCTTTTCAACCTGTTGAACAGAACGCCCACACGTCCTGCTTCCAATGCCCGTACAGAAAGCAACTTGCCCTGCCTCTTCCCCTGAGGCTGGGCAGAAGACCTCGTCATAGTAGTCTTGTGCCTGGGAGTGTGAATACATATCAGAAGCTCGCCTTCACACAGCAGTGTTTAGCCGCCAATCTGGATATGGCTGAGCAGCCGATCACGTGGGCTGAGCCGGCAGCGTCAGGGCCTTCTCTGCAGGACAACAGCTCTGCGGCTCAGGGCCCATCTGCCACCAGGCTCTGGAGCAGCTTGCACACACATGTCTCTTGCTGACACGATGCCTGGGGACTGAAGCCGACGGGCACTTAGTTTTCAATGCTCAGACTGTGGCATGGGAGATCGGCTCACATACCCCACGGACCAACCTGGGCATCTCTGAAGCAGCCACATAGTCGCAGGAAAAGCGACTTTTTAAGTTTCCACGCGAAATTCGTTGCATGCGGGCATTTCCCTTACAGCCGGGCTTCCTCGGCAAGGCCTCACGCTAGGGGGCCACACAAGCGAGCACCCCCGCCGCTCAGCGAAAGGGAGCTCTACGCGGCAGAGTCCACGCGGGCACTTAGAGTGCAGGCACGCGGGACAGACGTGGAAAGCACACGACAAGGTAAATTCGTTGTATGCGGGCATTCCCCCCGACAGCCAGGCCGCACGTCGATGGCCACACAAGCGAGTGCCCGGCACTCAGCAAAAGAGAGCTCTACGCAGGAGGAGACTTCACTCAGGTGCCTGGAGTGCAGGCACACGGGACACACACGGAAAGCGTGTAGCAAGCTCAGTTTCCGAGCAAAGCTGACTTGCCTCCACTGCTGCTTCCTTCAGAGCATCTCGTTCTGCAACTTCCTAGTGTGTCTAGTGCGAAGGCCTCATCGCAGCCCACTTACGCCCTCGAGATAAAGGGCGTACAGAGAAGACCGCCTTCTACTGCAATGTTTACTCTTTTCCTCATCCCCTAGGAGAATATTGCACGCAAGGCGAAAGCAGCCTGGTATTCTCTCAGGGAGGGAGGGGTCGCCTCAGTGCACGGTGAGTCGTTTCCCCAGCAAAGTCTGGCATAAGGCTCTCTCTCCTGCAGCAGTTTCTGACACGTTCCGACAAAGGCATCTTCAGGGCCTTGCGATGAAATGGGTGAGGGGGCTTTTTTGCGTCCTCAGGGGAAAAAGGCCCGCCTGGAGGATTACGAACGTGTGGAGAGAACGGACAAGCACGAGAGGCGGTCTTCTGTGCACTTGAATGCACAAGTCCCTCAACACACAAACAGCACATCACACTCCACATCAAACCCCACCACACACCGAGAACATAACTGCACACCACCACACACGGGAACCACGGCTCTCGGAGGGAACACAACATAACACGCACAGTGAGGCACACGGACCGAGCTTGACCGTACACAGTACCCACATCACAAATTGCACTCACTACTCCAAGAGCCGACCACACGCACAAACTGTCAAACGCAACCACCCACATAGAAACCCACATGCGAAACGCACACAAACCACGACAGAAAGAACACCGAGTTCATGCAACGCCCATTTCACACACTACACACACCACTCCAGACACACACAGCACGTACAGCGCGCAGAGCCTCACAGAATGCACAATGCCAAACACGCAACACATACACGAAGGTATCAGTCATAACACGCAAAATATCTCACTCAACTTGCAAAACGCACAGGCCACAGAACAGAGTAGAATACACACAACACAAACACAAATCACAGAACAACACATCACACGGCACACACAAGCAGCACACACCGAAGGTAATAATATCGCAACTCATCACACACACAACTCAATAACATCAACAATGCAACAACACACACACAGAGCAACGCAACCACTGCACACCACACATAAAGCCACACGCAACACACACTCAAGGAGCAGCCACAACGCACACAACACCCGCAGACACGTACGTAGAGAACACACACACACACACACACACACACACAGAACCTCTCAACACGCACACGGCACAACACAGAGAACAACGCACACCTCAAACATCGCAGGGCAGAAGAGCGCACAATTCACGCAAATCACACTGCAATGAGCACACACAATGCACACCAGGAGGCACGCAAACAAGCACAGCCACACACACAGACCACACACATCTCACATCACACGCAGAACTCAACCAAACACACACACAACCTCTCAAACGCAGCCAAGCACAAATCCCAATCACACACGCAAAACAGACACACCACATACAAAACCAAGTGCGACACACACACACACACACACACACACACACACACAACCAACGAAAACCCACGTAGCGCACACTTCACACACCACGCATCGCACGCACGACCACGCACAGACAACCCACGCTCACGTCCATGCACACGGGCTGCACTGTGCAGCGCGTACACACACAGAACCCAGAGTGTATCAACACAAGTCACAGGACGCACACCAGACACGTCGAAGCACGCAGCTGCTCACAACACACGCCAGCGACATTTCGCAGAGTACCCACAGCACACACAATGAGGCACAGGAAACAAGCACAACCACACAGACAACCAGTTTCAAATCACACACGTAACACACACGCAACCACTCAAACACAGCAACACCTCAGTCACAGTCGCAGACGCACGAAACGCGCAAAACCCTCTCAGACATAAAGGCGAAACGCACAACCAACAGAGGAGACAGCATACCTTTCATTTCACACACTACACGCTACGCACACAACCACGTAGAGACAACACCACCCAGACAGCCTCACACAGGAGCGCAGAACGGAACACACACTACACAGAAGCATGACACACACCGGACACATCCACATCAAGGCACATAACTGCTCACAATACACATGAAATTCATTGCACAGATGCCCTACTGCAGCACACCATGAGACATACTAAAACAAGCACAACCACACGCGGCCAGCACATCCCTCATCATGCGCATAACACGCGCAGGCCGAACGTCACCTCAAACCGCTTGGTGCTGCCGGCTTTTCAACCTGTTGAACAGAACGCCCACAACGTCCTGCTTCCAATGCCCGTACAGAAAGCAACTTGCCCTGCCTCTTCCCCTGAGGCTGGGCAGAAGACCTCGTCATAGTAGTCTTGTGCCTGGGAGTGTGAATACATATCAGAAGCTCGCCTTCACACAGCAGTGTTTAGCCGCCAATCTGGATTATGGCTGAGCAGCCGATCACGTGGGCTGAGCCGGCAGCGTCAGGGCCTTCTCTGCAGGACAACAGCTCTGCGGCTCAGGGCCCATCTGCCACCAGGCTCTGGAGCAGCTTGCACACACATGTCTCTTGCTGACACGATTGCTGGGGACTGAAGCCGACGGGCACTTAGTTTTTCAATGCTCAGACTGTGGCATGGGAGATCGGCTCACATACCCCCACGGACCCAACCTGGGCATCTCTGAAGCAGCCACATAGTCGCAGGAAAAGCGACCTTTTTAAGTTTCCACGCGAAATTCGTTGCATGCGGGCATTTCCCTTACAGCCGGGCTTCCTCGGCAAGGCCTCACGCTAGGGGGCCACACAAGCGAGCACCCCCGCCGCTCAGCGAAAGGGAGCTCTACGCGGGAGAGGCCACGCGGGGCACTTAGAGTGCAGGCACGCGGGACAGACGTTGGAAAGCACACGACAAGGTAAATTCGTTGTAGGCGGGCATTCCCCCCGACAGCCAGGCCGCACGTCGATGGCCACACAAGCGGAGTGCCCGGCACTCAGCAAAAGAGAGCTCTACGCAGGAGGAGACTTCACTCAGGTGCCTGGAGTGCAGGCACACGGGACACACACGGAAAGCGTGTAGCAAGCTCAGTTTCCGAGCAAAGCTGACTTGCCTCCACTGCTGCTTCCTTCAGAGCATCTCGTTCTGCAACTTCCTAGTGTGTCTAGTGCGAAGGCCCTCATCGCAGCCCACTTACGCCCTCGAGATAAAGGGCGTACAGAGAAGACCGCCTTCTACTGCAATGTTTACTCTTTTCCTCATCCCCTAGGAGAATATTGCACGCAAGGCGAAAGCAGCCTGGTATTCTCTCAGGGAGGGAGGGGGCGCCTCAGTGCACGGTGAGTCGTTTCCCCCGCAAAATCTGGGATAAGGCTCTCTCTCCTGCAGCAGTTTTCTGACACGTTCCGACAAAGGCATCTTCAGGGCCTTGCGATGAAATGGGTTGAGGGGGCTTTTATGCGTCCTCAGGGGAAAAGGCCCGCCTGGAGGATTACGAACGTGTGGAGAGAACGGACAAGCACGAGAGGCGGTCTTCTGTGCACTTGAATGCACAAGTCCCTCAACACACAAACAGCACATCACACTCCACATCAAACCCCACCACACACCGAGAACATAACTGCACACCACCACACACGGGAACCACGGCTCTCGGAGGGAACACAACATAACACGCACAGTGAGGCACACGGACCGAGCTTGACCGTACACAGTACCCACATCACAAATTGCACTCACTACTCCAAGAGCCGACCACGACGCACAAACTGTCAAACGCAACCACCCACATAGAAACCCACATGCGAAACGCACACAAACCACGACAGAAAGAACACCGAGTTCATGCAACGCCCATTTCACACACTACACACACCACTCCAGACACACACAGCACGTACAGCGCGCAGAGCCTCACAGAATGCACAATGCCAAACACGCAACACATACACGAAGGTATCAGTCATAACACGCAAAATATCTCACTCAACTTGCAAAACGCACAGGCCACAGAACAGAGTAGAATACACACAACACAAACACAAATCACAGAACAACACATCACACGGCACACACAAGCATCACACACCGAAAGTAATAATATCGCAACTCATCACACACACAACTCAATAACATCAACAATGCAACAACACACACACAGAGCAACGCAACCACTGCACACCACACATAAAGCCACACGCAACACACACTCAAGGAGCAGCCACAACGCACACAACACCCGCAGACACGTACGTAGAGAACACACACACACACACACACACACACACACACACACACAGAACCTCTCAACACGCACACGGCACAACACAGAGAACAACGCACACCTCAAACATCGCAGGGCAGAAGAGCGCACAATTCACGCAAATCACACTGCAATGAGCACACACAATGCACACCAGGAGGCACGCAAACAAGCACAGCCACACACACAGACCACACACATCTCACATCACACGCAGAACTCAACCAAACACACACACAACCTCTCAAACGCAGCCAAGCACAAATCCCAATCACACACGCAAAACAGGACACACCACATACAAAACCAAGTGCGACACACACACACACACACACACACACACACACACACACACACACCAACGAAAACCCACGTAGCGCACACTTCACACACCACGCATCGCACGCACGACCACGCACAGACAACCCACGCTCACGTCCATGCACACGGGCTGCACTGTGCAGCGCGTACACACACAGAACCCAGAGTGTATCAACACAAGTCACAGGACGCACACCAGACACGTCGAAGCACGCAGCTGCTCACAACACACGCCAGCGACATTTCGCAGAGTACCCACAGCACACACAATGAGGCACAGGAAACAAGCACAACCACACAGACAACCAGTTTCAAATCACACACGTAACACACACGCAACCACTCAAACACAGCAACACCTCAGTCACAGTCGCAGACGCACGAAACGCGCAAAACCCTCTCAGACATAAAGGCGAAACGCACAACCAACAGAGGAGACAGCATACCTTTCATTTCACACACTACACGCTACGCACACAACCACGTAGAGACAACACCACCCAGACAGCCTCACACAGGAGCGCAGAACGGAACACACACTACACAGAAGCATGACACACACCGGACACATCCACATCAAGGCACATAACTGCTCACAATACACATGAAATTCATTGCACAGATGCCCTACTGCAGCACACCATGAGACATACTAAAACAAGCACAACCACACGCGGCCAGCACATCCCTCATCATGCGCATAACACGCGCAGCCGAACGTCACCTCAACCGCTTGGTGCTGCCGGCTTTTCAACCTGTTGAACAGAACGCCCACACGTCCTGCTTCCAATGCCCGTACAGAAAGCAACTTGCCCTGCCTCTTCCCCTGAGGCTGGGCAGAAGACCTCGTCATAGTAGTCTTGTGCCTGGGAGTGTGAATACATATCAGAAGCTCGCCTTCACACAGCAGTGTTTAGCCGCCAATCTGGATATGGCTGAGCAGCCGATCACGTGGGCTGAGCCGGCAGCGTCAGGGCCTTCTCTGCAGGACAACAGCTCTGCGGCTCAGGGCCCATCTGCCACCAGGCTCTGGAGCAGCTTGCACACACATGTCTCTTGCTGACACGATGCCTGGGGGACTGAAGCCGACGGGCACTTAGTTTTCAATGCTCAGACTGTGGCATGGGAGATCGGCTCACATACCCCACGGGACCAACCTGGGCATCTCTGAAGCAGCCACATAGTCGCAGGAAAAGCGACTTTTTAAGTTTCCACGCGAAATTCGTTGCATGCGGGCATTTCCCTTACAGCCGGGCTTCCTCGGCAAGGCCTCACGCTAGGGGGCCACACAAGCGAGCACCCCCGCCGCTCAGCGAAAGGGAGCTCTACGCGGCAGAGTCCACGCGGGCACTTAGAGTGCAGGCACGCGGGGCAGACGTGGAAAGCACACGACAAGGTAAATTCGTTGTATGCGGGCATTCCCCCCGACAGCCAGGCCGCACGTCGATGGCCACACAAGCGAGTGCCCGGCACTCAGCAAAAGAGAGCTCTACGCAGGAGGAGACTTCACTCAGGTGCCTGGAGTGCAGGCACACGGGACACACACGGAAAGCGTGTAGCAAGCTCAGTTTCCGAGCAAAGCTGACTTGCCTCCACTGCTGCTTCCTTCAGAGCATCTCGTTCTGCAACTTCCTAGTGTGTCTAGTGCGAAGGCCTCATCGCAGCCCACTTACGCCCTCGAGATAAAGGGCGTACAGAGAAGACCGCCTTCTACTGCAATGTTTACTCTTTTCCTCATCCCCTAGGAGAATATTGCACGCAAGGCGAAAGCAGCCTGGTATTCTCTCAGGGAGGGAGGGGTCGCCTCAGTGCACGGTGAGTCGTTTCCCCAGCAAAGTCTGGCATAAGGCTCTCTCTCCTGCAGCAGTTTCTGACACGTTCCGACAAAGGCATCTTCAGGGCCTTGCGATGAAATGGGTGAGGGGGCTTTTTTGCGTCCTCAGGGGAAAAGGCCCGCCTGGAGGATTACGAACGTGTGGAGAGAACGGACAAGCACGAGAGGCGGTCTTCTGTGCACTTGAATGCACAAGTCCCTCAACACACAAACAGCACATCACACTCCACATCAAACCCCACCACACACCGAGAACATAACTGCACACCACCACACACGGGAACCACGGCTCTCGGAGGGAACACAACATAACACGCACAGTGAGGCACACGGACCGAGCTTGACCGTACACAGTACCCACATCACAAATTGCACTCACTACTCCAAGAGCCGACCACACGCACAAACTGTCAAACGCAACCACCCACATAGAAACCCACATGCGAAACGCACACAAACCACGACAGAAAGAACACCGAGTTCATGCAACGCCCATTTCACACACTACACACACCACTCCAGACACACACAGCACGTACAGCGCGCAGAGCCTCACAGAATGCACAATGCCAAACACGCAAACACATACACGAAGGTAGCAGTCATAACACGCAAAATATCTCACTCAACTTGCAAAACGCACAGGCCACAGAACAGAGTAGAATACACACAACACAAACACAAATCACAGAACAACACATCACACGGCACACACAAGCATCACACACCGAAAGTAATAATATCGCAACTCATCACACACACAACTCAATAACATCAACAATGCAACAACACACACACAGAGCAACGCAACCACTGCACACCACACATAAAGCCACACGCAACACACACTCAAGGAGCAGCCACAACGCACACAACACCCGCAGACACGTACGTAGAGAACACACACACACACACACACACACACACACACACACACACACAGAACCTCTCAACACGCACACGGCACAACACAGAGAACAACGCACACCTCAAACATCGCAGGGCAGAAGAGCGCACAATTCACGCAAATCACACTGCAATGAGCACACACAATGCACACCAGGAGGCACGCAAACAAGCACAGCCACACACACAGACCACACACATCTCACATCACACGCAGAACTCAACCAAACACACACACAACCTCTCAAACGCAGCCAAGCACAAATCCCAATCACACACGCAAAACAGACACACACACACACAGTACACACACACACACACACACACACACACACACACACACCAACGAAAACCCACGTAGCGCACACTTCACACACCACGCATCACACGCACGACCACGCACAGACAACCCACGCTCACGTCCATGCACACGGGCTGCACTGTGCAGCGCGTACACACACAGAAACCCAGAGTGTATCAACACAAGTCACAGGACGCACACCAGACACGTCGAAGCACGCAGCTGCTCACAACACACGCCAGCGACATTTCGCAGAGTACCCACAGCACACACAATGAGGCACAGGAAACAAGCACAACCACACAGACAACACCAGTTTCAAATCACACACGTAACACACACGCAACCACTCAAACACAGCAACACCTCAGTCACAGTCGCAGACGCACGAAACGCGCAAAACCCTCTCAGACATAAAGGCGAAACGCACAACCAACAGAGGAGACAGCATACCTTTCATTTCACACACTACACACTATGCACACAACCACGTAGAGACAACACCACCCAGACAGCCTCACACAGGAGCGCAGAACGGAACACACACTACACAGAAGCATGACACACACCGGACACATCCACATCAAGGCACATAACTGCTCACAATACACATGAAATTCATTGCACAGATGCCCTACTGCAGCACACCATGAGACATACTAAAACAAGCACAACCACACGCGGCCAGCACATCCCTCATCATGCGCATAAACACGAGCACCCGAACGTCACCTCAACCGCTTGGTGCTGCCGGCTTTTCAACCTGTTGAACAGAACGCCCACACGTCCTGCTTCCAATGCCCGTACAGAAAGCAACTTGCCCTGCCTCTTCCCCTGAGGCTGGGCAGAAGACCTCGTCATAGTAGTCTTGTGCCTGGGAGTGTGAATACATATCAGAAGCTCGCCTTCACACAGCAGTGTTTAGCCGCCAATCTGGATATGGCTGAGCAGCCGATCACGTGGGCTGAGCCGGCAGCGTCAGGGCCTTCTCTGCAGGACAACAGCTCTGCGGCTCAGGGCCCATCTGCCACCAGGCTCTGGAGCAGCTTGCACACACATGTCTCTTGCTGACACGATGCCTGGGGACTGAAGCCGACGGGCACTTAGTTTTCAATGCTCAGACTGTGGCATGGGAGATCGGCTCACATACCCCACGGACCAACCTGGGCATCTCTGAAGCAGCCACATAGTCGCAGGAAAAGCGACTTTTTAAGTTTCCACGCGAAATTCGTTGCATGCGGGCATTTCCCTTACAGCCGGGCTTCCTCGGCAAGGCCTCACGCTAGGGGGCCACACAAGCGAGCACCCCCGCCGCTCAGCGAAAGGGAGCTCTACGTGGCAGAGTCCACGCGGGCACTTAGAGTGCAGGCACGCGGGACAGACGTGGAAAGCACACGACAAGGTAAATTCGTTGTATGCGGGCATTCCCCCCGACAGCCAGGCCGCACGTCGATGGCCACACAAGCGAGTGCCCGGCACTCAGCAAAAGAGAGCTCTACGCAGGAGGAGACTTCACTCAGGTGCCTGGAGTGCAGGCACACGGGACACACACGGAAAGCGTGTAGCAAGCTCAGTTTCCGAGCAAAGCTGACTTGCCTCCACTGCTGCTTCCTTCAGAGCATCTCGTTCTGCAACTTCCTAGTGTGTCTAGTGCGAAGGCCTCATCGCAGCCCACTTACGCCCTCGAGATAAAGGGCGTACAGAGAAGACCGCCTTCTACTGCAATGTTTACTCTTTTCCTCATCCCCTAGGAGAATATTGCACGCAAGGCGAAAGCAGCCTGGTATTCTCTCAGGGAGGGAGGGGTCGCCTCAGTGCACGGTGAGTCGTTTCCCCAGCAAAGTCTGGCATAAGGCTCTCTCTCCTGCAGCAGTTTCTGACACGTTCCGACAAAGGCATCTTCAGGGCCTTGCGATGAAATGGGTGAGGGGGCTTTTTTGCGTCCTCAGGGGAAAAGGACCGCCTGGAGGATTACGAACGTGTGGAGAGAAACGGACAAGCCCGAGAGGCTGTCTTCTGTGCACTTGAATGCACAAGTCCCTCAACACACAAACAGCACATCACACTCCACATCAAACCCCACCACACACCGAGAACATAACTGCACACCACCACACACGGGAACCACGGCTCTCGGAGGGAAACACAACATAACACGCACAGTGAGGCACACGGACCGAGCTTGACCGTACACAGTACCCACATCACAAATTGCACTCACTACTCCAAGAGCCGACCACACGCACAAAACTGTCAAACGCAACCACCCACATAGAAACCCACATGCGAAACGCACACAAACCACGACAGAAAGAACACCGAGTTCATGCAACGCCCATTTCACACACTACACACACCACTCCAGACACACACAGCGCGTACAGCGCGCAGAGCCTCACAGAATGCACAATGCCAAACACGCAACACATACACGAAGGTATCAGTCATAACACGCAAAAAATCTCACTCAACTTGCAAAACGCACAGGCCACAGAAAAAAAGAGAATACACACAACACAAACACAAATCACAGAACAACACATCACACGGCACACACAAGCATCACACACCGAAAGTAATAATATCGCAACTCATCACACACACAACTCAATAACATCAACAATGCAACAACACACACACAGAGCAACGCAACCACTGCACACCACACATAAAGCCACACGCAACACACACTCAAGGAGCAGCCACAACGCACACAACACCCGCAGACACGTACGTAGAGAACACACACACACACACACACACACACACACAGAACCTCTCAACACGCACACGGCACAACACAGAGAACAACGCACACCTCAAACATCGCAGGGCAGAAGAGCGCACAATTCACGCAAATCACACTGCAATGAGCACACACAATGCACACCAGGAGGCACGCAAACAAGCACAGCCACACACACAGACCACACACATCTCACATCACACGCAGAACTCAACCAAACACACACACAACCTCTCAAACGCAGCCAAGCACAAATCCCAATCACACACGCAAAACAGACACACCACATACAAAACCAAGTGCGACACACACACACACACACACACACACACACAAAACCAACGAAAACCCACGTAGCGCACACTTCACACACCACGCATCGCACGCACGACCACGCACAGACAACCCACGCTCACGTCCATGCACACGGGCTGCACTGTGCAGCGCGTACACACACAGAACCCAGAGTGTATCAACACAAGTCACAGGACGCACACCAGACACGTCGAAGCACGCAGCTGCTCACAACACACGCCAGCGACATTTCGCAGAGTACCCACAGCACACACAATGAGGCACAGGAAACAAGCACAACCACACAGACAACCAGTTTTAAATCACACACGTAACACACACGCAACCACTCAAACACAGCAACACCTCAGTCACAGTCGCAGACGCACGAAACGCGCAAAACCCTCTCAGACATAAAGGCGAAACGCACAACCAACAGAGGAGACAGCATACCTTTCATTTCACACACTACACGCTACGCACACAACCACGTAGAGACAACACCACCCAGACAGCCTCACACAGGAGCGCAGAACGGAACACACACTACACAGAAGCATGACACACACCGGACACATCCACATCAAGGCACATAACTGCTCACAATACACATGAAATTCATTGCACAGATGCCCTACTGCAGCACACCATGAGACATACTAAAACAAGCACAACCACACGCGGCCAGCACATCCCTCATCATGCGCATAACACGCGCAGCCGAACGTCACCTCAACCGCTTGGTGCTGCCGGCTTTTCAACCTGTTGAACAGAACGCCCACACGTCCTGCTTCCAATGCCCGTACAGAAAGCAACTTGCCCTGCCTCTTCCCCTGAGGCTGGGCAGAAGACCTCGTCATAGTAGTCTTGTGCCTGGGAGTGTGAATACATATCAGAAGCTCGCCTTCACACAGCAGTGTTTAGCCGCCAATCTGGATATGGCTGAGCAGCCGATCACGTGGGCTGAGCCGGCAGCGTCAGGGCCTTCTCTGCAGGACAACAGCTCTGCGGCTCAGGGCCCATCTGCCACCAGGCTCTGGAGCAGCTTGCACACACATGTCTCTTGCTGACACGATGCCTGGGGACTGAAGCCGACGGGCACTTAGTTTTCAATGCTCAGACTGTGGCATGGGAGATCGGCTCACATACCCCACGGACCAACCTGGGCATCTCTGAAGCAGCCACATAGTCGCAGGAAAAGCGACTTTTTAAGTTTCCACGCGAAATTCGTTGCATGCGGGCATTTCCCTTACAGCCGGGCTTCCTCGGCAAGGCCTCACGCTAGGGGGCCACACAAGCGAGCACCCCCCGCCGCTCAGCGAAAGGGAGCTCTACGCGGCAGAG
This sequence comes from Manis javanica, assembly GCF_040802235.1. Taxonomy (NCBI): domain Eukaryota; kingdom Metazoa; phylum Chordata; class Mammalia; order Pholidota; family Manidae; genus Manis; species Manis javanica. The sequence goes on from NC_133161.1 coordinate 109,490,552, forward strand.
TCCACGCGGGGCACTTAGAGTGCAGGCACGCGGGAGAGACGTGGAAAAGCACACGACAAGGTAAATTCGTTGTATGCGGGCATTCCCCCCGACAGCCAGGCCGCACGTCGATGGCCACACAAGCGAGTGCCCGGCACTCAGCAAAAGAGAGCTCTACGCAGGAGGAGACTTCACTCAGGTGCCTGGAGTGCAGGCACACGGGACACACACGGAAAGCGTGTAGCAAGCACAGTTTCCGAGCAAAGCTGACTTGCCTCCACTGCTGCTTCCTTCAGAGCATCTCGTTCTGCAACTTCCTAGTGTGTCTAGTGCGAAGGCCTCATCGCAGCCCACTTACGCCCTCGAGATAAAGGGCGTACAGAGAAGACCGCCTTCTACTGCAATGTTTACTCTTTTCCTCATCCCCTAGGAGAATATTGCACGCAAGGCGAAAGCAGCCTGGTATTCTCTCGGGGAGGGAGGGGTCGCCTCAGTGCACAGTGAGTCGTTTCCCCAGCAAAGTCTGGCATAAGGCTCTCTCTCCTGCAGCAGTTTCTGACACGTTCCGACAAAGGCATCTTTCAGGGCCTTGCGATGAAAATGGGTGAGGGGGCTTTTATGCGTCCTCAGGGGAAAAGGCCCGCCTGGAGGATTACGAACGTGTGGAGAGAACGGACAAGCACGAGAGGCGGTCTTCTGTGCACTTGAATGCACAAGTCCCTCAACACACAAACAGCACATCACACTCCACATCAAACCCCACCACACACCGAGAACATAACTGCACACCACCACACACGGGAACCACGGCTCTTGGAGGGAACACAACATAACACGCACAGTGAGGCACACGGACCGAGCTTGACCGTACACAGTACCCACATCACAAATTGCACTCACTACTCCAAGAGCCGACCACACGCACAAACTGTCAAACGCAACCACCCACATAGAAACCCACATGCGAAACGCACACAAACCACGACAGAAAGAACACCGAGTTCATGCAACGCCCATTTCACACACTACACACACCACTCCAGACACACACAGCACGTACAGCGCGCAGAGCCTCACAGAATGCGCAATGCCAAACACGCAACACATACACGAAGGTATCAGTCATAACACGCAAAATATCTCACTCAACTTGCAAAACGCACAGGCCACAGAACAGAGTAGAATACACACAACACAAACACAAATCACAGAACAACACATCACACGGCACACACAAGCATCACACACCGAAAGTAATAATATCGCAACTCATCACACACACAACTCAATAACATCAACAATGCAACAACACACACACAGAGCAACGCAACCACTGCACACCACACATAAAGCCACACGCAACACACACTCAAGGAGCAGCCACAACGCACACAACACCCGCAGACACGTACGTAGAGAACACACACACACACACACACACACACACACAGAACCTCTCAACACGCACACGGCACAACACAGAGAACAACGCACACCTCAAACATCGCAGGGCAGAAGAGCGCACAATTCACGCAAATCACACTGCAATGAGCACACACAATGCACACCAGGAGGCACGCAAACAAGCACAGCCACACACACAGACCACACACATCTCACATCACACGCAGAACTCAACCAAACACACACACAACCTCTCAAACGCAGCCAAGCACAAATCCCAATCACACACGCAAAACAGACACACCACATACAAAACCAAGCGCGACACACACACACACACACACACACACACACACACACACCAACCAACGAAAACCCACGTAGCGCACACTTCACACACCACGCATCGCACGCACGACCACGCACAGACAACCCACGCTCACGTCCATGCACACGGGCTGCACTGTGCAGCGCGTACACACACAGAACCCAGAGTGTATCAACACAAGTCACAGGACGCACACCAGACACGTCGAAGCACGCAGCTGCTCACAACACACGCCAGCGACATTTCGCAGAGTACCCACAGCACACACAATGAGGCACAGGAAACAAGCACAACCACACAGACAACCAGTTTCAAATCACACACGTAACACACACGCAACCACTCAAACACAGCAACACCTCAGTCACAGTCGCAGACGCACGAAACGCGCAAAACCCTCTCAGACATAAAGGCGAAACGCACAACCAACAGAGGAGACAGCATACCTTTCATTTCACACACTACACGCTACGCACACAACCACGTAGAGACAACACCACCCAGACAGCCTCACACAGGAGCGCAGAACGGAACACACACTACACAGAAGCATGACACACACCGGACACATCCACATCAAGGCACATAACTGCTCACAATACACATGAAATTCATTGCACAGATGCCCTACTGCAGCACACCATGAGACATACTAAAACAAGCACAACCACACGCGGCCAGCACATCCCTCATCATGCGCATAACACGCGCAGCCGAACGTCACCTCAACCGCTTGGTGCTGCCGGCTTTTCAACCTGTTGAACAGAACGCCCACACGTCCTGCTTCCAATGCCCGTACAGAAAGCAACTTGCCCTGCCTCTTCCCCTGAGGCTGGGCAGAAGACCTCGTCATAGTAGTCTTGTGCCTGGGAGTGTGAATACATATCAGAAGCTCGCCTTCACACAGCAGTGTTTAGCCGCCAATCTGGATATGGCTGAGCAGCCGATCACGTGGGCTGAGCCGGCAGCGTCAGGGCCTTCTCTGCAGGACAACAGCTCTGCGGCTCAGGGCCCATCTGCCACCAGGCTCTGGAGCAGCTTGCACACACATGTCTCTTGCTGACACGATGCCTGGGGACTGAAGCCGACGGGCACTTAGTTTTCAATGCTCAGACTGTGGCATGGGAGATCGGCTCACATACCCCACGGACCAACCTGGGCATCTCTGAAGCAGCCACATAGTCGCAGGAAAAGCGACTTTTTAAGTTTCCACGCGAAATTCGTTGCATGCGGGCATTTCCCTTACAGCCGGGCTTCCTCGGCAAGGCCTCACGCTAGGGGGCCACACAAGCGAGCACCCCCGCCGCTCAGCGAAAGGGAGCTCTACGCGGCAGAGTCCACGCGGGCACTTAGAGTGCAGGCACGCGGGAGAGACGTGGAAAGCACACGACAAGGTAAATTCGTTGTATGCGGGCATTCCCCCCGACAGCCAGGCCGCACGTCGATGGCCACACAAGCGAGTGCCCGGCACTCAGCAAAAGAGAGCTCTACGCAGGAGGAGACTTCACTCAGGTGCCTGGAGTGCAGGCACACGGGACACACACGGAAAGCGTGTAGCAAGCACAGTTTCCGAGCAAAGCTGACTTGCCTCCACTGCTGCTTCCTTCAGAGCATCTCGTTCTGCAACTTCCTAGTGTGTCTAGTGCGAAGGCCTCATCGCAGCCCACTTACGCCCTCGAGATAAAGGGCGTACAGAGAAGACCGCCTTCTACTGCAATGTTTACTCTTTTCCTCATCCCCTAGGAGAATATTGCACGCAAGGCGAAAGCAGCCTGGTATTCTCTCGGGGAGGGAGGGGTCGCCTCAGTGCACAGTGAGTCGTTTCCCCAGCAAAGTCTGGCATAAGGCTCTCTCTCCTGCAGCAGTTTCTGACACGTTCCGACAAAGGCATCTTCAGGGCCTTGCGATGAAATGGGTGAGGGGGCTTTTATGCGTCCTCAGGGGAAAAGGCCCGCCTGGAGGATTACGAACGTGTGGAGAGAACGGACAAGCACGAGAGGCGGTCTTCTGTGCACTTGAATGCACAAGTCCCTCAACACACAAACAGCACATCACACTCCACATCAAACCCCACCACACACCGAGAACATAACTGCACACCACCACACACGGGAACCACGGCTCTTGGAGGGAACACAACATAACACGCACAGTGAGGCACACGGACCGAGCTTGACCGTACACAGTACCCACATCACAAATTGCACTCACTACTCCAAGAGCCGACCACACGCACAAACTGTCAAACGCAACCACCCACATAGAAACCCACATGCGAAACGCACACAAACCACGACAGAAAGAACACCGAGTTCATGCAACGCCCATTTCACACACTACACACACCACTCCAGACACACACAGCACGTACAGCGCGCAGAGCCTCACAGAATGCGCAATGCCAAACACGCAACACATACACGAAGGTATCAGTCATAACACGCAAAATATCTCACTCAACTTGCAAAACGCACAGGCCACAGAACAGAGTAGAATACACACAACACAAACACAAATCACAGAACAACACATCACACGGCACACACAAGCATCACACACCGAAAGTAATAATATCGCAACTCATCACACACACAACTCAATAACATCAACAATGCAACAACACACACACAGAGCAACGCAACCACTGCACACCACACATAAAGCCACACGCAACACACACTCAAGGAGCAGCCACAACGCACACAACACCCCGAGACACGTACGTAGAGAACACACACACACACACACACACACACACACACAGAACCTCTCAACACGCACACGGCACAACACAGAGAACAACGCACACCTCAAACATCGCAGGGCAGAAGAGCGCACAATTCACGCAAATCACACTGCAATGAGCACACACAATGCACACCAGGAGGCACGCAAACAAGCACAGCCACACACACAGACCACACACATCTCACATCACACGCAGAACTCAACCAAACACACACACAACCTCTCAAACGCAGCCAAGCACAAATCCCAATCACACACGCAAAACAGACACACCACATACAAAACCAAGTGCGACACACACACACACACACACACACACACACAAAACCAACGAAAACCCACGTAGCGCACACTTCACACACCACGCATCGCACGCACGACCACGCACAGACAACCCACGCTCACGTCCATGCACACGGGCTGCACTGTGCAGCGCGTACACACACAGAACCCAGAGTGTATCAACACAAGTCACAGGACGCACACCAGACACGTCGAAGCACGCAGCTGCTCACAACACACGCCAGCGACATTTCGCAGAGTACCCACAGCACACACAATGAGGCACAGGAAACAAGCACAACCACACAGACAACCAGTTTCAAATCACACACGTAACACACACGCAACCACTCAAACACAGCAACACCTCAGTCACAGTCGCAGACGCACGAAACGCGCAAAACCCTCTCAGACATAAAGGCGAAACGCACAACCAACAGAGGAGACAGCATACCTTTCATTTCACACACTACACGCTACGCACACAACCACGTAGAGACAACACCACCCAGACAGCCTCACACAGGAGCGCAGAACGGAACACACACTACACAGAAGCATGACACACACCGGACACATCCACATCAAGGCACATAACTGCTCACAATACACATGAAATTCATTGCACAGATGCCCTACTGCAGCACACCATGAGACATACTAAAACAAGCACAACCACACGCGGCCAGCACATCCCTCATCATGCGCATAACACGCGCAGCCGAACGTCACCTCAACCGCTTGGTGCTGCCGGCTTTTCAACCTGTTGAACAGAACGCCCACACGTCCTGCTTCCAATGCCCGTACAGAAAGCAACTTGCCCTGCCTCTTCCCCTGAGGCTGGGCAGAAGACCTCGTCATAGTAGTCTTGTGCCTGGGAGTGTGAATACATATCAGAAGCTCGCCTTCACACAGCAGTGTTTAGCCGCCAATCTGGATATGGCTGAGCAGCCGATCACGTGGGCTGAGCCGGCAGCGTCAGGGCCTTCTCTGCAGGACAACAGCTCTGCGGCTCAGGGCCCATCTGCCACCAGGCTCTGGAGCAGCTTGCACACACATGTCTCTTGCTGACACGATGCCTGGGGACTGAAGCCGACGGGCACTTAGTTTTCAATGCTCAGACTGTGGCATGGGAGATCGGCTCACATACCCCACGGACCAACCTGGGCATCTCTGAAGCAGCCACATAGTCGCAGGAAAAGCGACTTTTTAAGTTTCCACGCGAAATTCGTTGCATGCGGGCATTTCCCTTACAGCCGGGCTTCCTCGGCAAGGCCTCACGCTAGGGGGCCACACAAGCGAGCACCCCCGCCGCTCAGCGAAAGGGAGCTCTACGCGGCAGAGTCCACGCGGGCACTTAGAGTGCAGGCACGCGGGACAGACGTGGAAAGCACACGACAAGGTAAATTCGTTGTATGCGGGCATTCCCCCCGACAGCCAGGCCGCACGTCGATGGCCACACAAGCGAGTGCCCGGCACTCAGCAAAAGAGAGCTCTACGCAGGAGGAGACTTCACTCAGGTGCCTGGAGTGCAGGCACACGGGACACACACGGAAAGCGTGTAGCAAGCTCAGTTTCCGAGCAAAGCTGACTTGCCTCCACTGCTGCTTCCTTCAGAGCATCTCGTTCTGCAACTTCCTAGTGTGTCTAGTGCGAAGGCCTCATCGCAGCCCACTTACGCCCTCGAGATAAAGGGCGTACAGAGAAGACCGCCTTCTACTGCAATGTTTACTCTTTTCCTCATCCCCTAGGAGAATATTGCACGCAAGGCGAAAGCAGCCTGGTATTCTCTCAGGGAGGGAGGGGTCGCCTCAGTGCACGGTGAGTCGTTTCCCCAGCAAAGTCTGGCATAAGGCTCTCTCTCCTGCAGCAGTTTCTGACACGTTCCGACAAAGGCATCTTCAGGGCCTTGCGATGAAATGGGTGAGGGGGCTTTTTTGCGTCCTCAGGGGAAAAGGCCCGCCTGGAGGATTACGAACGTGTGGAGAGAACGGACAAGCACGAGAGGCGGTCTTCTGTGCACTTGAATGCACAAGTCCCTCAACACACAAACAGCACATCACACTCCACATCAAACCCCACCACACACCGAGAACATAACTGCACACCACCACACACGGGAACCACGGCTCTCGGAGGGAACACAACATAACACGCACAGTGAGGCACACGGACCGAGCTTGACCGTACACAGTACCCACATCACAAATTGCACTCACTACTCCAAGAGCCGACCACACGCACAAACTGTCAAACGCAACCACCCACATAGAAACCCACATGCGAAACGCACACAAACCACGACAGAAAGAACACCGAGTTCATGCAACGCCCATTTCACACACTACACACACCACTCCAGACACACACAGCACGTACAGCGCGCAGAGCCTCACAGAATGCACAATGCCAAACACGCAACACATACACGAAGGTATCAGTCATAACACGCAAAATATCTCACTCAACTTGCAAAACGCACAGGCCACAGAACAGAGTAGAATACACACAACACAAACACAAATCACAGAACAACACATCACACGGCACACACAAGCATCACACACCGAAAGTAATAATATCGCAACTCATCACACACACAACTCAATAACATCAACAATGCAACAACACACACACAGAGCAACGCAACCACTGCACACCACACATAAAGCCACACGCAACACACACTCAAGGAGCAGCCACAACGCACACAACACCCGCAGACACGTACGTAGAGAACACACACACACACACACACACACACACACACACACAGAACCTCTCAACACGCACACGGCACAACACAGAGAACAACGCACACCTCAAACATCGCAGGGCAGAAGAGCGCACAATTCACGCAAATCACACTGCAATGAGCACACACAATGCACACCAGGAGGCACGCAAACAAGCACAGCCACACACACAGACCACACACATCTCACATCACACGCAGAACTCAACCAAACACACACACAACCTCTCAAACGCAGCCAAGCACAAATCCCAATCACACACGCAAAACAGACACACCACATACAAAACCAAGTGCGACACACACACACACACACACACACACACACAAAACCAACGAAAACCCACGTAGCGCACACTTCACACACCACGCATCGCACGCACGACCACGCACAGACAACCCACGCTCACGTCCATGCACACGGGCTGCACTGTGCAGCGCGTACACACACAGAACCCAGAGTGTATCAACACAAGTCACAGGACGCACACCAGACACGTCGAAGCACGCAGCTGCTCACAACACACGCCAGCGACATTTCGCAGAGTACCCACAGCACACACAATGAGGCACAGGAAACAAGCACAACCACACAGACAACCAGTTTCAAATCACACACGTAACACACACGCAACCACTCAAACACAGCAACACCTCAGTCACAGTCGCAGACGCACGAAACGCGCAAAACCCTCTCAGACATAAAGGCGAAACGCACAACCAACAGAGGAGACAGCATACCTTTCATTTCACACACTACACGCTACGCACACAACCACGTAGAGACAACACCACCCAGACAGCCTCACACAGGAGCGCAGAACGGAACACACACTACACAGAAGCATGACACACACCGGACACATCCACATCAAGGCACATAACTGCTCACAATACACATGAAATTCATTGCACAGATGCCCTACTGCAGCACACCATGAGACATACTAAAACAAGCACAACCACACGCGGCCAGCACATCCCTCATCATGCGCATAACACGCGCAGCCGAACGTCACCTCAACCGCTTGGTGCTGCCGGCTTTTCAACCTGTTGAACAGAACGCCCACACGTCCTGCTTCCAATGCCCGTACAGAAAGCAACTTGCCCTGCCTCTTCCCCTGAGGCTGGGCAGAAGACCTCGTCATAGTAGTCTTGTGCCTGGGAGTGTGAATACATATCAGAAGCTCGCCTTCACACAGCAGTGTTTAGCCGCCAATCTGGATATGGCTGAGCAGCCGATCACGTGGGCTGAGCCGGCAGCGTCAGGGCCTTCTCTGCAGGACAACAGCTCTGCGGCTCAGGGCCCATCTGCCACCAGGCTCTGGAGCAGCTTGCACACACATGTCTCTTGCTGACACGATGCCTGGGGACTGAAGCCGACGGGCACTTAGTTTTCAATGCTCAGACTGTGGCATGGGAGATCGGCTCACATACCCCACGGACCAACCTGGGCATCTCTGAAGCAGCCACATAGTCGCAGGAAAAGCGACTTTTTAAGTTTCCACGCGAAATTCGTTGCATGCGGGCATTTCCCTTACAGCCGGGCTTCCTCGGCAAGGCCTCACGCTAGGGGGCCACACAAGCGAGCACCCCCGCCGCTCAGCGAAAGGGAGCTCTACGCGGCAGAGTCCACGCGGGCACTTAGAGTGCAGGCACGCGGGACAGACGTGGAAAGCACACGACAAGGTAAATTCGTTGTATGCGGGCATTCCCCCCGACAGCCAGGCCGCACGTCGATGGCCACACAAGCGAGTGCCCGGCACTCAGCAAAAGAGAGCTCTACGCAGGAGGAGACTTCACTCAGGTGCCTGGAGTGCAGGCACACGGGACACACACGGAAAGCGTGTAGCAAGCTCAGTTTCCGAGCAAAGCTGACTTGCCTCCACTGCTGCTTCCTTCAGAGCATCTCGTTCTGCAACTTCCTAGTGTGTCTAGTGCGAAGGCCTCATCGCAGCCCACTTACGCCCTCGAGATAAAGGGCGTACAGAGAAGACCGCCTTCTACTGCAATGTTTACTCTTTTCCTCATCCCCTAGGAGAATATTGCACGCAAGGCGAAAGCAGCCTGGTATTCTCTCAGGGAGGGAGGGGTCGCCTCAGTGCACGGTGAGTCGTTTCCCCAGCAAAGTCTGGCATAAGGCTCTCTCTCCTGCAGCAGTTTCTGACACGTTCCGACAAAGGCATCTTCAGGGCCTTGCGATGAAATGGGTGAGGGGGCTTTTTTGCGTCCTCAGGGGAAAAGGCCCGCCTGGAGGATTACGAACGTGTGGAGAGAACGGACAAGCACGAGAGGCGGTCTTCTGTGCACTTGAATGCACAAGTCCCTCAACACACAAACAGCACATCACACTCCACATCAACCCCCACCACACACCGAGAACATAACTGCACACCACCACACACGGGAACCACGGCTCTCGGAGGGAACACAACATAACACGCACAGTGAGGCACACGGACCGAGCTTGACCGTACACAGTACCCACATCACAAATTGCACTCACTACTCCAAGAGCCGACCACACGCACAAACTGTCAAACGCAACCACCCACATAGAAACCCACATGCGAAACGCACACAAACCACGACAGAAAGAACACCGAGTTCATGCAACGCCCATTTCACACACTACACACACCACTCCAGACACACACAGCACGTACAGCGCGCAGAGCCTCACAGAATGCACAATGCCAAACACGCAACACATACACGAAGGTAGCAGTCATAACACGCAAAATATCTCACTCAACTTGCAAAACGCACAGGCCACAGAACAGAGTAGAATACACACAACACAAACACAAATCACAGAACAACACATCACACGGCACACACAAGCATCACACACCGAAAGTAATAATATCGCAACTCATCACACACACAACTCAATAACATCAACAATGCAACAACACACACACAGAGCAACGCAACCACTGCACACCACACATAAAGCCACACGCAACACACACTCAAGGAGCAGCCACAACGCACACAACACCCGCAGACACGTACGTAGAGAACACACACACACACACACACACACACACACACACACACACACAGAACCTCTCAACACGCACACGGCACAACACAGAGAACAACGCACACCTCAAACATCGCAGGGCAGAAGAGCGCACAATTCACGCAAATCACACTGCAATGAGCACACACAATGCACACCAGGAGGCACGCAAACAAGCACAGCCACACACACAGACCACACACATCTCACATCACACGCAGAACTCAACCAAACACACACACAACCTCTCAAACGCAGCCAAGCACAAATCCCAATCACACACGCAAAACAGACACACCACATACAAAACCAAGTGCGACACACACACACACACACACACACACACAAAACCAACGAAAACCCACGTAGCGCACACTTCACACACCACGCATCACACGCACGACCACGCACAGACAACCCACGCTCACGTCCATGCACACGGGCTGCACTGTGCAGCGCGTACACACACAGAACCCAGAGTGTATCAACACAAGTCACAGGACGCACACCAGACACGTCGAAGCACGCAGCTGCTCACAACACACGCCAGCGACATTTCGCAGAGTACCCACAGCACACACAATGAGGCACAGGAAACAAGCACAACCACACAGACAGTTTCAAATCACACACGTAACACACACGCAACCACTCAAACACAGCAACACCTCAGTCACAGTCGCAGACGCACGAAACGCGCAAAACCCTCTCAGACATAAAGGCGAAACGCACAACCAACAGAGGAGACAGCATACCTTTCATTTCACACACTACACACTACGCACACAACCACGTAGAGACAACACCACCCAGACAGCCTCACACAGGAGCGCAGAACGGAACACACACTACACAGAAGCATGACACACACCGGACACATCCACATCAAGGCACATAACTGCTCACAATACACATGAAATTCATTGCACAGATGCCCTACTGCAGCACACCATGAGACATACTAAAACAAGCACAACCACACGCGGCCAGCACATCCCTCATCATGCGCATAACACGCGCAGCCGAACGTCACCTCAACCGCTTGGTGCTGCCGGCTTTTCAACCTGTTGAACAGAACGCCCACACGTCCTGCTTCCAATGCCCGTACAGAAAGCAACTTGCCCTGCCTCTTCCCCTGAGGCTGGGCAGAAGACCTCGTCATAGTAGTCTTGTGCCTGGGAGTGTGAATACATATCAGAAGCTCGCCTTCACACAGCAGTGTTTAGCCGCCAATCTGGATATGGCTGAGCAGCCGATCACGTGGGCTGAGCCGGCAGCGTCAGGGCCTTCTCTGCAGGACAACAGCTCTGCGGCTCAGGGCCCATCTGCCACCAGGCTCTGGAGCAGCTTGCACACACATGTCTCTTGCTGACACGATGCCTGGGGACTGAAGCCGACGGGCACTTAGTTTTCAATGCTCAGACTGTGGCATGGGAGATCGGCTCACATACCCCACGGACCAACCTGGGCATCTCTGAAGCAGCCACATAGTCGCAGGAAAAGCGACTTTTTAAGTTTCCACGCGAAATTCGTTGCATGCGGGCATTTCCCTTACAGCCGGGCTTCCTCGGCAAGGCCTCACGCTAGGGGGCCACACAAGCGAGCACCCCCGCCGCTCAGCGAAAGGGAGCTCTACGCGGCAGAGTCCACGCGGGCACTTAGAGTGCAGGCACGCGGGACAGACGTGGAAAGCACACGACAAGGTAAATTCGTTGTATGCGGGCATTCCCCCCGACAGCCAGGCCGCACGTCGATGGCCACACAAGCGAGTGCCCGGCACTCAGCAAAAGAGAGCTCTACGCAGGAGGAGACTTCACTCAGGTGCCTGGAGTGCAGGCACACGGGACACACACGGAAAGCGTGTAGCAAGCTCAGTTTCCGAGCAAAGCTGACTTGCCTCCACTGCTGCTTCCTTCAGAGCATCTCGTTCTGCAACTTCCTAGTGTGTCTAGTGCGAAGGCCTCATCGCAGCCCACTTACGCCCTCGAGATAAAGGGCGTACAGAGAAGACCGCCTTCTACTGCAATGTTTACTCTTTTCCTCATCCCCTAGGAGAATATTGCACGCAAGGCGAAAGCAGCCTGGTATTCTCTCAGGGAGGGAGGGGTCGCCTCAGTGCACGGTGAGTCGTTTCCCCAGCAAAGTCTGGCATAAGGCTCTCTCTCCTGCAGCAGTTTCTGACACGTTCCGACAAAGGCATCTTCAGGGCCTTGCGATGAAATGGGTGAGGGGGCTTTTTTGCGTCCTCAGGGGAAAAGGACCGCCTGGAGGATTACGAACGTGTGGAGAGAACGGACAAGCACGAGAGGCGGTCTTCTGTGCACTTGAATGCACAAGTCCCTCAACACACAAACAGCACATCACACTCCACATCAAACCCCACCACACACCGAGAACATAACTGCACACCACCACACACGGGAACCACGGCTCTCGGAGGGAACACAACATAACACGCACAGTGAGGCACACGGACCGAGCTTGACCGTACACAGTACCCACATCACAAATTGCACTCACTACTCCAAGAGCCGACCACACGCACAAACTGTCAAACGCAACCACCCACATAGAAACCCACATGCGAAACGCACACAAACCACGACAGAAAGAACACCGAGTTCATGCAACGCCCATTTCACACACTACACACACCACTCCAGACACACACAGCGCGTACAGCGCGCAGAGCCTCACAGAATGCACAATGCCAAACACGCAACACATACATGAAGGTATCAGTCATAACACGCAAAATATCTCACTCAACTTGCAAAACGCACAGGCCACAGAACAGAGTAGAATACACACAACACAAACACAAATCACAGAACAACACATCACACGGCACACACAAGCATCACACACCGAAAGTAATAATATCGCAACTCATCACACACACAACTCAATAACATCAACAATGCAACAACACACACACAGAGCAACGCAACCACTGCACACCACACATAAAGCCACACGCAACACACACTCAAGGAGCAGCCACAACGCACACAACACCCGCAGACACGTACGTAGAGAACACACACACACACACACACACACACACACACAGAACCTCTCAACACGCACACGGCACAACACAGAGAACAACGCACACCTCAAACATCGCAGGGCAGAAGAGCGCACAATTCACGCAAATCACACTGCAATGAGCACACACAATGCACACCAGGAGGCACGCAAACAAGCACAGCCACACACACAGACCACACACATCTCACATCACACGCAGAACTCAACCAAACACACACACAACCTCTCAAACGCAGCCAAGCACAAATCCCAATCACACACGCAAAACAGACACACCACATACAAAACCAAGTGCGACACACACACACACACACACACACACACACACAAAACCAACGAAAACCCACGTAGCGCACACTTCACACACCACGCATCGCACGCACGACCACGCACAGACAACCCACGCTCACGTCCATGCACACGGGCTGCACTGTGCAGCGCGTACACACACAGAACCCAGAGTGTATCAACACAAGTCACAGGACGCACACCAGACACGTCGAAGCACGCAGCTGCTCACAACACACGCCAGCGACATTTCGCAGAGTACCCACAGCACACACAATGAGGCACAGGAAACAAGCACAACCACACAGACAACCAGTTTCAAATCACACACGTAACACACACGCAACCACTCAAACACAGCAACACCTCAGTCACAGTCGCAGACGCACGAAACGCGCAAAACCCTCTCAGACATAAAGGCGAAACGCACAACCAACAGAGGAGACAGCATACCTTTCATTTCACACACTACACGCTACGCACACAACCACGTAGAGACAACACCACCCAGACAGCCTCACACAGGAGCGCAGAACGGAACACACACTACACAGAAGCATGACACACACCGGACACATCCACATCAAGGCACATAACTGCTCACAATACACATGAAATTCATTGCACAGATGCCCTACTGCAGCACACCATGAGACATACTAAAACAAGCACAACCACACGCGGCCAGCACATCCCTCATCATGCGCATAACACGCGCAGCCGAACGTCACCTCAACCGCTTGGTGCTGCCGGCTTTTCAACCTGTTGAACAGAACGCCCACACGTCCTGCTTCCAATGCCCGTACAGAAAGCAACTTGCCCTGCCTCTTCCCCTGAGGCTGGGCAGAAGACCTCGTCATAGTAGTCTTGTGCCTGGGAGTGTGAATACATATCAGAAGCTCGCCTTCACACAGCAGTGTTTAGCCGCCAATCTGGATATGGCTGAGCAGCCGATCACGTGGGCTGAGCCGGCAGCGTCAGGGCCTTCTCTGCAGGACAACAGCTCTGCGGCTCAGGGCCCATCTGCCACCAGGCTCTGGAGCAGCTTGCACACACATGCCTCTTGCTGACACGATGCCTGGGGACTGAAGCCGACGGGCACTTAGTTTTCAATGCTCAGACTGTGGCATGGGAGATCGGCTCACATACCCCACGGACCAACCTGGGCATCTCTGAAGCAGCCACATAGTCGCAGGAAAAGCGACTTTTTAAGTTTCCACGCGAAATTCGTTGCATGCGGGCATTTCCCTTACAGCCGGGCTTCCTCGGCAAGGCCTCACGCTAGGGGGCCACACAAGCGAGCACCCCCGCCGCTCAGCGAAAGGGAGCTCTACGCGGCAGAGTCCACGCGGGCACTTAGAGTGCAGGCACGCGGGAGAGACGTGGAAAGCACACGACAAGGTAAATTCGTTGTATGCGGGGCATTCCCCCCCGACAGCCAGGCCGCACGTCGATGGCCACACAAGCGAGTGCCCGGCACTCAGCAAAAGAGAGCTCTACGCAGGAGGAGACTTCACTCAGGTGCCTGGAGTGCAGGCACACGGGGACACACACGGAAAGCGTGTAGCAAGCTCAGTTTCCGAACAAAGCTGACTTGCCTCCACTGCTGCTTCCTTCAGAGCATCTCGTTCTGCAACTTCCTAGTGTGTCTAGTGCGAAGGCCTCATCGCAGCCCACTTACGCCCTCGAGATAAAGGGCGTACAGAGAAGACCGCCTTCTACTGCAATGTTTACTCTTTTCCTCATCCCCTAGGAGAATATTGCACGCAAGGCGAAAGCAGCCTGGTATTCTCTCGGGGAGGGAGGGGTCGCCTCAGTGCACAGTGAGTCGTTTCCCCAGCAAAGTCTGGCATAAGGCTCTCTCTCCTGCAGCAGTTTCTGACACGTTCCGACAAAGGCATCTTCAGGGCCTTGCGATGAAATGGGTGAGGGGGCTTTTATGCGTCCTCAGGGGAAAAGGCCCGCCTGGAGGATTACGAACGTGTGGAGAGAACGGACAAGCACGAGAGGCGGTCTTCTGTGCACTTGAATGCACAAGTCCCTCAACACACAAACAGCACATCACACTCCACATCAAACCCCACCACACACCGAGAACATAACTGCACACCACCACACACGGGAACCACGGCTCTTGGAGGGAACACAACATAACACGCACAGTGAGGCACACGGACCGAGCTTGACCGTACACAGTACCCACATCACAAATTGCACTCACTACTCCAAGAGCCGACCACACGCACAAACTGTCAAACGCAACCACCCACATAGAAACCCACATGCGAAACGCACACAAACCACGACAGAAAGAACACCGAGTTCATGCAACGCCCATTTCACACACTACACACACCACTCCAGACACACACAGCACGTACAGCGCGCAGAGCCTCACAGAATGCGCAATGCCAAACACGCAACACATACACGAAGGTATCAGTCATAACACGCAAAATATCTCACTCAACTTGCAAAACGCACAGGCCACAGAACAGAGTAGAATACACACAACACAAACACAAATCACAGAACAACACATCACACGGCACACACAAGCATCACACACCGAAAGTAATAATATCGCAACTCATCACACACACAACTCAATAACATCAACAATGCAACAACACACACACAGAGCAACGCAACCACTGCACACCACACATAAAGCCACACGCAACACACACTCAAGGAGCAGCCACAACGCACACAACACCCGCAGACACGTACGTAGAGAACACACACACACACACACACACACACACACACAGAACCTCTCAACACGCACACGGCACAACACAGAGAACAACGCACACCTCAAACATCGCAGGGCAGAAGAGCGCACAATTCACGCAAATCACACTGCAATGAGCACACAATGCACACCAGGAGGCACGCAAACAAGCACAGCCACACACACAGACCACACACATCTCACATCACACGCAGAACTCAACCAAACACACACACAACCTCTCAAACGCAGCCAAGCACAAATCCCAATCACACACGCAAAACAGACACACCACATACAAAGCCAAGTGCGACACACACACACACACACACACACACACACAAAACCAACGAAAACCCACGTAGCGCACACTTCACACACCACGCATCGCACGCACGACCACGCACAGACAACCCACGCTCACGTCCATGCACACGGGCTGCACTGTGCAGCGCGTACACACACAGAACCCAGAGTGTATCAACACAAGTCACAGGACGCACACCAGACACGTCGAAGCACGCAGCTGCTCACAACACACGCCAGCGACATTTCGCAGAGTACCCACAGCACACACAATGAGGCACAGGAAACAAGCACAACCACACAGACAACCAGTTTCAAATCACACACGTAACACACACGCAACCACTCAAACACAGCAACACCTCAGTCACAGTCGCAGACGCACGAAACGCGCAAAACCCTCTCAGACAT
Source organism: Manis javanica (assembly GCF_040802235.1). Classification (NCBI taxonomy): domain Eukaryota; kingdom Metazoa; phylum Chordata; class Mammalia; order Pholidota; family Manidae; genus Manis; species Manis javanica. Next base: position 109,507,872 of record NC_133161.1, read on the forward strand.
AAAGGCGAAACGCACAACCAACAGAGGAGACAGCATACCTTTCATTTCACACACTACACGCTACGCACACAACCACGTAGAGACAACACCACCCAGACAGCCTCACACAGGAGCGCAGAACGGAACACACACTACACAGAAGCATGACACACACCGGACACATCCACATCAAGGCACATAACTGCTCACAATACACATGAAATTCATTGCACAGATGCCCTACTGCAGCACACCATGAGACATACTAAAACAAGCACAACCACACGCGGCCAGCACATCCCTCATCATGCGCATAACACGCGCAGCCGAACGTCACCTCAACCGCTTGGTGCTGCCGGCTTTTCAACCTGTTGAACAGAACGCCCACACGTCCTGCTTCCAATGCCCGTACAGAAAGCAACTTGCCCTGCCTCTTCCCCTGAGGCTGGGCAGAAGACCTCGTCATAGTAGTCTTGTGCCTGGGAGTGTGAATACATATCAGAAGCTCGCCTTCACACAGCAGTGTTTAGCCGCCAATCTGGATATGGCTGAGCAGCCGATCACGTGGGCTGAGCCGGCAGCGTCAGGGCCTTCTCTGCAGGACAACAGCTCTGCGGCTCAGGGCCCATCTGCCACCAGGCTCTGGAGCAGCTTGCACACACATGTCTCTTGCTGACACGATGCCTGGGGACTGAAGCCGACGGGCACTTAGTTTTCAATGCTCAGACTGTGGCATGGGAGATCGGCTCACATACCCCACGGACCAACCTGGGCATCTCTGAAGCAGCCACATAGTCGCAGGAAAAGCGACTTTTTAAGTTTCCACGCGAAATTCGTTGCATGCGGGCATTTCCCTTACAGCCGGGCTTCCTCGGCAAGGCCTCACGCTAGGGGGCCACACAAGCGAGCACCCCCGCCGCTCAGCGAAAGGGAGCTCTACGCGGCAGAGTCCACGCGGGCACTTAGAGTGCAGGCACGCGGGACAGACGTGGAAAGCACACGACAAGGTAAATTCGTTGTATGCGGGCATTCCCCCCGACAGCCAGGCCGCACGTCGATGGCCACACAAGCGAGTGCCCGGCACTCAGCAAAAGAGAGCTCTACGCAGGAGGAGACTTCACTCAGGTGCCTGGAGTGCAGGCACACGGGACACACACGGAAAGCGTGTAGCAAGCTCAGTTTCCGAGCAAAGCTGACTTGCCTCCACTGCTGCTTCCTTCAGAGCATCTCGTTCTGCAACTTCCTAGTGTGTCTAGTGCGAAGGCCTCATCGCAGCCCACTTACGCCCTCGAGATAAAGGGCGTACAGAGAAGACCGCCTTCTACTGCAATGTTTACTCTTTTCCTCATCCCCTAGGAGAATATTGCACGCAAGGCGAAAGCAGCCTGGTATTCTCTCAGGGAGGGAGGGGTCGCCTCAGTGCACGGTGAGTCGTTTCCCCAGCAAAGTCTGGCATAAGGCTCTCTCTCCTGCAGCAGTTTCTGACACGTTCCGACAAAGGCATCTTCAGGGCCTTGCGATGAAATGGGTTGAGGGGGCTTTTATGCGTCCTCAGGGGAAAAGGCCCGCCTGGAGGATTACGAACGTGTGGAGAGAACGGACAAGCACGAGAGGCGGTCTTCTGTGCACTTGAATGCACAAGTCCCTCAACACACAAACAGCACATCACACTCCACATCAAACCCCACCACACACCGAGAACATAACTGCACACCACCACACACGGGAACCACGGCTCTCGGAGGGAACACAACATAACACGCACAGTGAGGCACACGGACCGAGCTTGACCGTACACAGTACCCACATCACAAATTGCACTCACTACTCCAAGAGCCGACCACACGCACAAACTGTCAAACGCAACCACCCACATAGAAACCCACATGCGAAACGCACACAAACCACGACAGAAAGAACACCGAGTTCATGCAACGCCCATTTCACACACTACACACACCACTCCAGACACACACAGCACGTACAGCGCGCAGAGCCTCACAGAATGCACAATGCCAAACACGCAACACATACACGAAGGTATCAGTCATAACACGCAAAATATCTCACTCAACTTGCAAAACGCACAGGCCACAGAACAGAGTAGAATACACACAACACAAACACAAATCACAGAACAACACATCACACGGCACACACAAGCATCACACACCGAAAGTAATAATATCGCAACTCATCACACACACAACTCAATAACATCAACAATGCAACAACACACACACAGAGCAACGCAACCACTGCACACCACACATAAAGCCACACGCAACACACACTCAAGGAGCAGCCACAACGCACACAACACCCGCAGACACGTACGTAGAGAACACACACACACACACACACACACACACAGAACCTCTCAACACGCACACGGCACAACACAGAGAACAACGCACACCTCAAACATCGCAGGGCAGAAGAGCGCACAATTCACGCAAATCACACTGCAATGAGCACACACAATGCACACCAGGAGGCACGCAAACAAGCACAGCCACACACACAGACCACACACATCTCACATCACACGCAGAACTCAACCAAACACACACACAACCTCTCAAACGCAGCCAAGCACAAATCCCAATCACACACGCAAAACAGACACACCACATACAAAACCAAGTGCGACACACACACACACACACACACACACACACACAAAACCAACGAAAACCCACGTAGCGCACACTTCACACACCACGCATCGCACGCACGACCACGCACAGACAACCCACGCTCACGTCCATGCACACGGGCTGCACTGTGCAGCGCGTACACACACAGAACCCAGAGTGTATCAACACAAGTCACAGGACGCACACCAGACACGTCGAAGCACGCAGCTGCTCACAACACACGCCAGCGACATTTCGCAGAGTACCCACAGCACACACAATGAGGCACAGGAAACAAGCACAACCACACAGACAACCAGTTTCAAATCACACACGTAACACACACGCAACCACTCAAACACAGCAACACCTCAGTCACAGTCGCAGACGCACGAAACGCGCAAAACCCTCTCAGACATAAAGGCGAAACGCACAACCAACAGAGGAGACAGCATACCTTTCATTTCACACACTACACGCTACGCACACAACCACGTAGAGACAACACCACCCAGACAGCCTCACACAGGAGCGCAGAACGGAACACACACTACACAGAAGCATGACACACACCGGACACATCCACATCAAGGCACATAACTGCTCACAATACACATGAAATTCATTGCACAGATGCCCTACTGCAGCACACCATGAGACATACTAAAACAAGCACAACCACACGCGGCCAGCACATCCCTCATCATGCGCATAACACGCGCAGCCGAACGTCACCTCAACCGCTTGGTGCTGCCGGCTTTTCAACCTGTTGAACAGAACGCCCACACGTCCTGCTTCCAATGCCCGTACAGAAAGCAACTTGCCCTGCCTCTTCCCCTGAGGCTGGGCAGAAGACCTCGTCATAGTAGTCTTGTGCCTGGGAGTGTGAATACATATCAGAAGCTCGCCTTCACACAGCAGTGTTTAGCCGCCAATCTGGATATGGCTGAGCAGCCGATCACGTGGGCTGAGCCGGCAGCGTCAGGGCCTTCTCTGCAGGACAACAGCTCTGCGGCTCAGGGCCCATCTGCCACCAGGCTCTGGAGCAGCTTGCACACACATGTCTCTTGCTGACACGATGCCTGGGGACTGAAGCCGACGGGCACTTAGTTTTCAATGCTCAGACTGTGGCATGGGAGATCGGCTCACATACCCCACGGACCAACCTGGGCATCTCTGAAGCAGCCACATAGTCGCAGGAAAAGCGACTTTTTAAGTTTCCACGCGAAATTCGTTGCATGCGGGCATTTCCCTTACAGCCGGGCTTCCTCGGCAAGGCCTCACGCTAGGGGGCCACACAAGCGAGCACCCCCGCCGCTCAGCGAAAGGGAGCTCTACGCGGCAGAGTCCACGCGGGCACTTAGAGTGCAGGCACGCGGGACAGACGTGGAAAGCACACGACAAGGTAAATTCGTTGTATGCGGGCATTCCCCCCGACAGCCAGGCCGCACGTCGATGGCCACACAAGCGAGTGCCCGGCACTCAGCAAAAGAGAGCTCTACGCAGGAGGAGACTTCACTCAGGTGCCTGGAGTGCAGGCACACGGGACACACACGGAAAGCGTGTAGCAAGCTCAGTTTCCGAGCAAAGCTGACTTGCCTCCACTGCTGCTTCCTTCAGAGCATCTCGTTCTGCAACTTCCTAGTGTGTCTAGTGCGAAGGCCTCATCGCAGCCCACTTACGCCCTCGAGATAAAGGGCGTACAGAGAAGACCGCCTTCTACTGCAATGTTTACTCTTTTCCTCATCCCCTAGGAGAATATTGCACGCAAGGCGAAAGCAGCCTGGTATTCTCTCGGGGAGGGAGGGGTCGCCTCAGTGCACGGTGAGTCGTTTCCCCAGCAAAGTCTGGCATAAGGCTCTCTCTCCTGCAGCAGTTTCTGACACGTTCCGACAAAGGCATCTTCAGGGCCTTGCGATGAAATGGGTGAGGGGGCTTTTTTGCGTCCTCAGGGGAAAAGGCCCGCCTGGAGGATTACGAACGTGTGGAGAGAACGGACAAGCACGAGAGGCGGTCTTCTGTGCACTTGAATGCACAAGTCCCTCAACACACAAACAGCACATCACACTCCACATCAAACCCCACCACACACCGAGAACATAACTGCACACCACCACACACGGGAACCACGGCTCTCGGAGGGAACACAACATAGCACGCACAGTGAGGCACACGGACCGAGATTGACCGTACACAGTACCCACATCACAAATTGCACTCACTACTCCAAGAGCCGACCACACGCACAAACTGTCAAACGCAACCACCCACATAGAAACCCACATGCGAAACGCACACAAACCACGACAGAAAGAACACCGAGTTCATGCAACGCCCATTTCACACACTACACACACCACTACAGACACACACAGCACGTACAGCGCGCAGAGCCTCACAGAATGCACAATGCCAAACACGCAACACATACACGAAGGTATCAGTCATAACACGCAAAATATCTCACTCAACTTGCAAAACGCACAGGCCACAGAACAGAGTAGAATACACACAACACAAACACAAATCACAGAACAACACATCACACGGCACACACAAGCATCACACACCGAAAGTAATAATATCGCAACTCATCACACACACAACTCAATAACATCAACAATGCAACAACACACACACAGAGCAACGCAACCACTGCACACCACACATAAAGCCACACGCAACACACACTCAAGGAGCAGCAACAACGCACACAACACCCGCAGACACGTACGTAGAGAACACACACACACACACACACACACACACACACACAGAACCCCTCAACACGCACACGGCACAACACAGAGAACATCGCACACCTCAAACATCGCAGGGCAGAAGAGTGCACAATTCACGCAAATCGCACTGCAATGAGCACACACAATGCACACCAGGAGGCACGCAAACAAGCACAGCCACACACACAGACCACACACATCTCACATCACACGCAGAACTCAACCAAACACACACACAACCTCTCAAACGCAGCCAAGCACAAATCCCAATCACACACGCAAAACAGACACACCACATACAAAACCAAGTGCGACACACACACACACACACACACACCAAAAACCAACGAAAACCCACGTAGCGCACACTTCACACACCACGCATCGCACGCACGACCACGCACAGACAACCCACGCTCACGTCCATGCACACGGGCTGCACTGTGCAGCGCGTACACACACAGAACCCAGAGTGTATCAACACAAGTCACAGGACGCACACCAGACACGTCGAAGCACGCAGCTGCTCACAACACACGCCAGCGACATTTCGCAGAGTACCCACAGCACACACAATGAGGCACAGGAAACAAGCACAACCACACAGACAACCAGTTTCAAATCACACACGTAACACACACGCAACCACTCAAACACAGCAACACCTCAGTCACAGTCGCAGACGCACGAAACGCGCAAAACCCTCTCAGACATAAAGGCGAAACGCACAACCAACAGAGGAGACAGCATACCTTTCATTTCACACACTACACGCTACGCACACAACCACGTAGAGACAACACCACCCAGACAGCCTCACACAGGAGCGCAGAACGGAACACACACTACACAGAAGCATGACACACACCGGACACATCCACATCAAGGCACATAACTGCTCACAATACACATGAAATTCATTGCACAGATGCCCTACTGCAGCACACCATGAGACATACTAAAACAAGCACAACCACACGCGGCCAGCACATCCCTCATCATGCGCATAACACGCGCAGCCGAACGTCACCTCAACCGCTTGGTGCTGCCGGCTTTTCAACCTGTTGAACAGAACGCCCACACGTCCTGCTTCCAATGCCCGTACAGAAAGCAACTTGCCCTGCCTCTTCCCCTGAGGCTGGGCAGAAGACCTCGTCATAGTAGTCTTGTGCCTGGGAGTGTGAATACATATCAGAAGCTCGCCTTCACACAGCAGTGTTTAGCCGCCAATCTGGATATGGCTGAGCAGCCGATCACGTGGGCTGAGCCGGCAGCGTCAGGGCCTTCTCTGCAGGACAACAGCTCTGCGGCTCAGGGCCCATCTGCCACCAGGCTCTGGAGCAGCTTGCACACACATGTCTCTTGCTGACACGATGCCTGGGGACTGAAGCCGACGGGCACTTAGTTTTCAATGCTCAGACTGTGGCATGGGAGATCGGCTCACATACCCCACGGACCAACCTGGGCATCTCTGAAGCAGCCACATAGTCGCAGGAAAAGCGACTTTTTAAGTTTCCACGCGAAATTCGTTGCATGCGGGCATTTCCCTTACAGCCGGGCTTCCTCGGCAAGGCCTCACGCTAGGGGGCCACACAAGCGAGCACCCCCGCCGCTCAGCGAAAGGGAGCTCTACGCGGCAGAGTCCACGCGGGCACTTAGAGTGCAGGCACGCGGGACAGACGTGGAAAGCACACGACAAGGTAAATTCGTTGTATGCGGGCATTCCCCCCGACAGCCAGGCCGCACGTCGATGGCCACACAAGCGAGTGCCCGGCACTCAGCAAAAGAGAGCTCTACGCAGGAGGAGACTTCACTCAGGTGCCTGGAGTGCAGGCACACGGGACACACACGGAAAGCGTGTAGCAAGCTCAGTTTCCGAGCAAAGCTGACTTGCCTCCACTGCTGCTTCCTTCAGAGCATCTCGTTCTGCAACTTCCTAGTGTGTCTAGTGCGAAGGCCTCATCGCAGCCCACTTACGCCCTCGAGATAAAGGGCGTACAGAGAAGACCGCCTTCTACTGCAATGTTTACTCTTTTCCTCATCCCCTAGGAGAATATTGCACGCAAGGCGAAAGCAGCCTGGTATTCTCTCAGGGAGGGAGGGGTCGCCTCAGTGCACGGTGAGTCGTTTCCCCAGCAAAGTCTGGCATAAGGCTCTCTCTCCTGCAGCAGTTTCTGACACGTTCCGACAAAGGCATCTTCAGGGCCTTGCGATGAAATGGGTGAGGGGGCTTTTTTGCGTCCTCAGGGGAAAAGGCCCGCCTGGAGGATTACGAACGTGTGGAGAGAACGGACAAGCACGAGAGGCGGTCTTCTGTGCACTTGAATGCACAAGTCCCTCAACACACAAACAGCACATCACACTCCACATCAAACCCCACCACACACCGAGAACATAACTGCACACCACCACACACGGGAACCACGGCTCTCGGAGGGAACACAACATAACACGCACAGTGAGGCACACGGACCGAGCTTGACCGTACACAGTACCCACATCACAAATTGCACTCACTACTCCAAGAGCCGACCACACGCACAAACTGTCAAACGCAACCACCCACATAGAAACCCACATGCGAAACGCACACAAACCACGACAGAAAGAACACCGAGTTCATGCAACGCCCATTTCACACACTACACACACCACTACAGACACACACAGCACGTACAGCGCGCAGAGCCTCACAGAATGCACAATGCCAAACACGCAACACATACACGAAGGTAGCAGTCATAACACGCAAAATATCTCACTCAACTTGCAAAACGCACAGGCCACAGAACAGAGTAGAATACACACAACACAAACACAAATCACAGAACAACACATCACACGGCACACACAAGCATCACACACCGAAAGTAATAATATCGCAACTCATCACACACACAACTCAATAACATCAACAATGCAACAACACACACACAGAGCAACGCAACCACTGCACACCACACATAAAGCCACACGCAACACACACTCAAGGAGCAGCCACAACGCACACAACACCCGCAGACACGTACGTAGAGAACACACACACACACACACACACACACACACACACACAGAACCTCTCAACACGCACACGGCACAACACAGAGAACAATGCACACCTCAAACATCGCAGGGCAGAAGAGCGCACAATTCACGCAAATCACACTGCAATGAGCACACACAATGCACACCAGGAGGCACGCAAACAAGCACAGCCACACACACAGACCACACACATCTCACATCACACGCAGAACTCAACCAAACACACACACAACCTCTCAAACGCAGCCAAGCACAAATCCCAATCACACACGCAAAACAGACACACCACATACAAAACCAAGTGCGACACACACACACACACACACACACACAAAACCAACGAAAACCCACGTAGCGCACACTTCACACACCACGCATCGCACGCACGACCACGCACAGACAACCCACGCTCACGTCCATGCACACGGGCTGCACTGTGCAGCGCGTACACACACAGAACCCAGAGTGTATCAACACAAGTCACAGGACGCACACCAGACACGTCGAAGCACGCAGCTGCTCACAACACACGCCAGCGACATTTCGCAGAGTACCCACAGCACACACAATGAGGCACAGGAAACAAGCACAACCACACAGACAACCAGTTTCAAATCACACACGTAACACACACGCAACCACTCAAACACAGCAACACCTCAGTCACAGTCGCAGACGCACGAAACGCGCAAAACCCTCTCAGACATAAAGGCGAAACGCACAACCAACAGAGGAGACAGCATACCTTTCATTTCACACACTACACACTACGCACACAACCACGTAGAGACAACACCACCCAGACAGCCTCACACAGGAGCGCAGAACGGAACACACACTACACAGAAGCATGACACACACCGGACACATCCACATCAAGGCACATAACTGCTCACAATACACATGAAATTCATTGCACAGATGCCCTACTGCAGCACACCATGAGACATACTAAAACAAGCACAACCACACGCGGCCAGCACATCCCTCATCATGCGCATAACACGCGCAGCCGAACGTCACCTCAACCGCTTGTTGCTGCCGGCTTTTCAACCTGTTGAACAGAACGCCCACATGTCCTGCTTCCAATGCCCGTACAGAAAGCAACTTGCCCTGCCTCTTCCCCTGAGGCTGGGCAGAAGACCTCGTCATAGTAGTCTTGTGCCTGGGAGTGTGAATACATATCAGAAGCTCGCCTTCACACAGCAGTGTTTAGCCGCCAATCTGGATATGGCTGAGCAGCCGATCACGTGGGCTGAGCCGGCAGCGTCAGGGCCTTCTCTGCAGGACAACAGCTCTGCGGCTCAGGGCCCATCTGCCACCAGGCTCTGGAGCAGCTTGCACACACATGTCTCTTGCTGACACGATGCCTGGGGACTGAAGCCGACGGGCACTTAGTTTTCAATGCTCAGACTGTGGCATGGGAGATCGGCTCACATACCCCACGGACCAACCTGGGCATCTCTGAAGCAGCCACATAGTCGCAGGAAAAGCGACTTTTTAAGTTTCCACGCGAAATTCGTTGCATGCGGGCATTTCCCTTACAGCCGGGCTTCCTAGGCAAGGCCTCACGCTAGGGGGCCACACAAGCGAGCACCCCCGCCGCTCAGCGAAAGGGAGCTCTACGCGGCAGAGTCCACGCGGGCACTTAGAGTGCAGGCACGCGGGACAGACGTGGAAAGCACACGACAAGGTAAATTCGTTGTATGCGGGCATTCCCCCCGACAGCCAGGCCGCACGTCGATGGCCACACAAGCGAGTGCCCGGCACTCAGCAAAAGAGAGCTCTACGCAGGAGGAGACTTCACTCAGGTGCCTGGAGTGCAGGCACACGGGACACACACGGAAAGCGTGTAGCAAGCTCAGTTTCCGAGCAAAGCTGACTTGCCTCCACTGCTGCTTCCTTCAGAGCATCTCGTTCTGCAACTTCCTAGTGTGTCTAGTGCGAAGGCCTCATCGCAGCCCACTTACGCCCTCGAGATAAAGGGCGTACAGAGAAGACCGCCTTCTACTGCAATGTTTACTCTTTTCCTCATCCCCTAGGAGAATATTGCACGCAAGGCGAAAGCAGCCTGGTATTCTCTCAGGGAGGGAGGGGTCGCCTCAGTGCACGGTGAGTCGTTTCCCCAGCAAAGTCTGGCATAAGGCTCTCTCTCCTGCAGCAGTTTCTGACACGTTCCGACAAAGGCATCTTCAGGGCCTTGCGATGAAATGGGTGAGGGGGCTTTTTTGCGTCCTCAGGGGAAAAGGCCCGCCTGGAGGATTACGAACGTGTGGAGAGAACGGACAAGCACGAGAGGCGGTCTTCTGTGCACTTGAATGCACAAGTCCCTCAACACACAAACAGCACATCACACTCCACATCAAACCCCACCACACACCGAGAACATAACTGCACACCACCACACACGGGAACCACGGCTCTCGGAGGGAACACAACATAACACGCACAGTGAGGCACACGGACCGAGCTTGACCGTACACAGTACCCACATCACAAATTGCACTCACTACTCCAAGAGCCGACCACACGCACAAACTGTCAAACGCAACCACCCACATAGAAACCCACATGCGAAACGCACACAAACCACGACAGAAAGAACACCGAGTTCATGCAACGCCCATTTCACACACTACACACACCACTCCAGACACACACAGCACGTACAGCGCGCAGAGCCTCACAGAATGCACAATGCCAAACACGCAACACATACACGAAGGTATCAGTCATAACACGCAAAATATCTCACTCAACTTGCAAAACGCACAGGCCACAGAACAGAGTAGAATACACACAACACAAACACAAATCACAGAACAACACATCACACGGCACACACAAGCATCACACACCGAAAGTAATAATATCGCAACTCATCACACACACAACTCAATAACATCAACAATGCAACAACACACACACAGAGCAACGCAACCACTGCACACCACACATAAAGCCACACGCAACACACACTCAAGGAGCAGCCACAACGCACACAACACCCGCAGACACGTACGTAGAGAACACACACACACACACACACACACACACACACACACACAGAACCTCTCAACACGCACACGGCACAACACAGAGAACAACGCACACCTCAAACATCGCAGGGCAGAAGAGCGCACAATTCACGCAAATCACACTGCAATGAGCACACAATGCACACCAGGAGGCACGCAAACAAGCACAGCCACACACACAGACCACACACATCTCACATCACACGCAGAACTCAACCAAACACACACACAACCTCTCAAACGCAGCCAAGCACAAATCCCAATCACACACGCAAAACAGACACACCACATACAAAGCCAAGTGCGACACACACACACACACACACACACACACAAAACCAACGAAAACCCACGTAGCGCACACTTCACACACCACGCATCGCACGCACGACCACGCACAGACAACCCACGCTCACGTCCATGCACACGGGCTGCACTGTGCAGCGCGTACACACACAGAACCCAGAGTGTATCAACACAAGTCACAGGACGCACACCAGACACGTCGAAGCACGCAGCTGCTCACAACACACGCCAGCGACATTTCGCAGAGTACCCACAGCACACACAATGAGGCACAGGAAACAAGCACAACCACACAGACAACCAGTTTCAAATCACACACGTAACACACACGCAACCACTCAAACACAGCAACACCTCAGTCACAGTCGCAGACGCACGAAACGCGCAAAACCCTCTCAGACATAAAGGCGAAACGCACAACCAACAGAGGAGACAGCATACCTTTCATTTCACACACTACACGCTACGCACACAACCACGTAGAGACAACACCACCCAGACAGCCTCACACAGGAGCGCAGAACGGAACACACACTACACAGAAGCATGACACACACCGGACACATCCACATCAAGGCACATAACTGCTCACAATACACATGAAATTCATTGCACAGATGCCCTACTGCAGCACACCATGAGACATACTAAAACAAGCACAACCACACGCGGCCAGCACATCCCTCATCATGCGCATAACACGCGCAGCCGAACGTCACCTCAACCGCTTGGTGCTGCCGGCTTTTCAACCTGTTGAACAGAACGCCCACACGTCCTGCTTCCAATGCCCGTACAGAAAGCAACTTGCCCTGCCTCTTCCCCTGAGGCTGGGCAGAAGACCTCGTCATAGTAGTCTTGTGCCTGGGAGTGTGAATACATATCAGAAGCTCGCCTTCACACAGCAGTGTTTAGCCGCCAATCTGGATATGGCTGAGCAGCCGATCACGTGGGCTGAGCCGGCAGCGTCAGGGCCTTCTCTGCAGGACAACAGCTCTGCGGCTCAGGGCCCATCTGCCACCAGGCTCTGGAGCAGCTTGCACACACATGTCTCTTGCTGACACGATGCCTGGGGACTGAAGCCGACGGGCACTTAGTTTTCAATGCTCAGACTGTGGCATGGGAGATCGGCTCACATACCCCACGGACCAACCTGGGCATCTCTGAAGCAGCCACATAGTCGCAGGAAAAGCGACTTTTTAAGTTTCCACGCGAAATTCGTTGCATGCGGGCATTTCCCTTACAGCCGGGCTTCCTCGGCAAGGCCTCACGCTAGGGGGCCACACAAGCGAGCACCCCCGCCGCTCAGCGAAAGGGAGCTCTACGCGGCAGAGTCCACGCGGGCACTTAGAGTGCAGGCACGCGGGACAGACGTGGAAAGCACACGACAAGGTAAATTCGTTGTATGCGGGCATTCCCCCCGACAGCCAGGCCGCACGTCGATGGCCACACAAGCGAGTGCCCGGCACTCAGCAAAAGAGAGCTCTACGCAGGAGGAGACTTCACTCAGGTGCCTGGAGTGCAGGCACACGGGACACACACGGAAAGCGTGTAGCAAGCTCAGTTTCCGAGCAAAGCTGACTTGCCTCCACTGCTGCTTCCTTCAGAGCATCTCGTTCTGCAACTTCCTAGTGTGTCTAGTGCGAAGGCCTCATCGCAGCCCACTTACGCCCTCGAGATAAAGGGCGTACAGAGAAGACCGCCTTCTACTGCAATGTTTACTCTTTTCCTCATCCCCTAGGAGAATATTGCACGCAAGGCGAAAGCAGCCTGGTATTCTCTCAGGGAGGGAGGGGTCGCCTCAGTGCACGGTGAGTCGTTTCCCCAGCAAAGTCTGGCATAAGGCTCTCTCTCCTGCAGCAGTTTCTGACACGTTCCGACAAAGGCATCTTCAGGGCCTTGCGATGAAATGGGTTGAGGGGGCTTTTATGCGTCCTCAGGGGAAAAGGCCCGCCTGGAGGATTACGAACGTGTGGAGAGAACGGACAAGCACGAGAGGCGGTCTTCTGTGCACTTGAATGCACAAGTCCCTCAACACACAAACAGCACATCACACTCCACATCAAACCCCACCACACACCGAGAACATAACTGCACACCACCACACACGGGAACCACGGCTCTCGGAGGGAACACAACATAACACGCACAGTGAGGCACACGGACCGAGCTTGACCGTACACAGTACCCACATCACAAATTGCACTCACTACTCCAAGAGCCGACCACACGCACAAACTGTCAAACGCAACCACCCACATAGAAACCCACATGCGAAACGCACACAAACCACGACAGAAAGAACACCGAGTTCATGCAACGCCCATTTCACACACTACACACACCACTCCAGACACACACAGCACGTACAGCGCGCAGAGCCTCACAGAATGCACAATGCCAAACACGCAACACATACACGAAGGTATCAGTCATAACACGCAAAATATCTCACTCAACTTGCAAAACGCACAGGCCACAGAACAGAGTAGAATACACACAACACAAACACAAATCACAGAACAACACATCACACGGCACACACAAGCATCACACACCGAAAGTAATAATATCGCAACTCATCACACACACAACTCAATAACATCAACAATGCAACAACACACACACAGAGCAACGCAACCACTGCACACCACACATAAAGCCACACGCAACACACACTCAAGGAGCAGCCACAACGCACACAACACCCGCAGACACGTACGTAGAGAACACACACACACACACACACACACACACACAGAACCTCTCAACACGCACACGGCACAACACAGAGAACAACGCACACCTCAAACATCGCAGGGCAGAAGAGCGCACAATTCACGCAAATCACACTGCAATGAGCACACACAATGCACACCAGGAGGCACGCAAACAAGCACAGCCACACACACAGACCACACACATCTCACATCACACGCAGAACTCAACCAAACACACACACAACCTCTCAAACGCAGCCAAGCACAAATCCCAATCACACACGCAAAACAGACACACCACATACAAAACCAAGTGCGACACACACACACACACACACACACACACAAAAAACCAACGAAAACCCACGTAGCGCACACTTCACACACCACGCATCGCACGCACGACCACGCACAGACAACCCACGCTCACGTCCATGCACACGGGCTGCACTGTGCAGCGCGTACACACACAGAACCCAGAGTGTATCAACACAAGTCACAGGACGCACACCAGACACGTCGAAGCACGCAGCTGCTCACAACACACGCCAGCGACATTTCGCAGAGTACCCACAGCACACACAATGAGGCACAGGAAACAAGCACAACCACACAGACAACCAGTTTCAAATCACACACGTAACACACACGCAACCACTCAAACACAGCAACACCTCAGTCACAGTCGCAGACGCACGAAACGCGCAAAACCCTCTCAGACATAAAGGCGAAACGCACAACCAACAGAGGAGACAGCATACCTTTCATTTCACACACTACACGCTACGCACACAACCACGTAGAGACAACACCACCCAGACAGCCTCACACAGGAGCGCAGAACGGAACACACACTACACAGAAGCATGACACACACCGGACACATCCACATCAAGGCACATAACTGCTCACAATACACATGAAAATCATTGCACAGATGCCCTACTGCAGCACACCATGAGACATACTAAAACAAGCACAACCACACGCGGCCAGCACATCCCTCATCATGCGCATAACACGCGCAGCCGAACGTCACCTCAACCGCTTGGTGCTGCCGGCTTTTCAACCTGTTGAACAGAACGCCCACACGTCCTGCTTCCAATGCCCGTACAGAAAGCAACTTGCCCTGCCTCTTCCCCTGAGGCTGGGCAGAAGACCTCGTCATAGTAGTCTTGTGCCTGGGAGTGTGAATACATATCAGAAGCTCGCCTTCACACAGCAGTGTTTAGCCGCCAATCTGGATATGGCTGAGCAGCCGATCACGTGGGCTGAGCCGGCAGCGTCAGGGCCTTCTCTGCAGGACAACAGCTCTGCGGCTCAGGGCCCATCTGCCACCAGGCTCTGGAGCAGCTTGCACACACATGTCTCTTGCTGACACGATGCCTGGGGACTGAAGCCGACGGGCACTTAGTTTTCAATGCTCAGACTGTGGCATGGGAGATCGGCTCACATACCCCACGGACCAACCTGGGCATCTCTGAAGCAGCCACATAGTCGCAGGAAAAGCGACTTTTTAAGTTTCCACGCGAAATTGGTTGCATGCGGGCATTTCCCTTACAGCCGGGCTTCCTCGGCAAGGCCTCACGCTAGGGGGCCACACAAGCGAGCACCCCCGCTGCTCAGCGAAAGGGAGCTCTACGCGGCAGAGTCCACGCGGGCACTTAGAGTGCAGGCACGCGGGACAGACGTGGAAAGCACACGACAAGGTAAATTCGTTGTATGCGGGCATTCCCCCCGACAGCCAGGCCGCACGTCGATGGCCACACAAGCGAGTGCCCGGCACTCAGCAAAAGAGAGCTCTACGCAGGAGGAGACTTCACTCAGGTGCCTGGAGTGCAGGCACACGGGACACACACGGAAAGCGTGTAGCAAGCTCAGTTTCCGAGCAAAGCTGACTTGCCTCCACTGCTGCTTCCTTCAGAGCATCTCGTTCTGCAACTTCCTAGTGTGTCTAGTGCGAAGGCCTCATCGCAGCCCACTTACGCCCTCGAGATAAAGGGCGTACAGAGAAGACCGCCTTCTACTGCAATGTTTACTCTTTTCCTCATCCCCTAGGAGAATATTGCACAGCAAGGCGAAAGCAGCCTGGTATTCTCTCAGGGAGGGAGGGGTCGCCTCAGTGCACGGTGAGTCGTTTCCCCAGCAAAGTCTGGCATAAGGCTCTCTCTCCTGCAGCAGTTTCTGACACGTTCCGACAAAGGCATCTTCAGGGCCTTGCGATGAAATGGGTGAGGGGGCTTTTTTGCGTCCTCAGGGGAAGAGCACCGCCTGGAGGATTACGAACGTGTGGAGAGAACGGACAAGCACGAGAGGCGGTCTTCTGTGCACTTGAATGCACAAGTCCCTCAACACACAAACAGCACATCACACTCCACATCAAACCCCACCACACACCGAGAACATAACTGCACACCACCACACACGGGAACCACGGCTCTCGGAGGGAACACAACATAACACGCACAGTGAGGCACACGGACCGAGCTTGACCGTACACAGTACCCACATCACAAATTGCACTCACTACTCCAAGAGCCGACCACACGCACAAACTGTCAAACGCAACCACCCACATAGAAACCCACATGCGAAACGCACACAAACCACGACAGAAAGAACACCGAGTTCATGCAACGCCCATTTCACACACTACACACACCACTCCAGACACACACAGCACGTACAGCGCGCAGAGCCTCACAGAATGCACAATGCCAAACACGCAACACATACACGAAGGTATCAGTCATAACACGCAAAATATCTCACTCAACTTGCAAAACGCACAGGCCACAGAACAGAGTAGAATACACACAACACAAACACAAATCACAGAACAACACATCACACGGCACACACAAGCATCACACACCGAAAGTAATAATATCGCAACTCATCACACACACAACTCAATAACATCAACAATGCAACAACACACACACAGAGCAACGCAACCACTGCACACCACACATAAAGCCACACGCAACACACACTCAAGGAGCAGCCACAACGCACACAACACCCGCAGACACGTACGTAGAGAACACACACACACACACACACACACACACACACACACAGAACCTCTCAACACGCACACGGCACAACACAGAGAACAACGCACACCTCAAACATCGCAGGGCAGAAGAGCGCACAATTCACGCAAATCACACTGCAATGAGCACACAATGCACACCAGGAGGCACGCAAACAAGCACAGCCACACACACAGACCACACACATCTCACATCACACGCAGAACTCAACCAAACACACACACAACCTCTCAAACGCAGCCAAGCACAAATCCCAATCACACACGCAAAACAGACACACCACATACAAAGCCAAGTGCGACACACACACACACACACACACACACACAAAACCAACGAAAACCCACGTAGCGCACACTTCACACACCACGCATCGCACGCACGACCACGCACAGACAACCCACGCTCACGTCCATGCACACGGGCTGCACTGTGCAGCGCGTACACACACAGAACCCAGAGTGTATCAACACAAGTCACAGGACGCACACCAGACACGTCGAAGCACGCAGCTGCTCACAACACACGCCAGCGACATTTCGCAGAGTACCCACAGCACACACAATGAGGCACAGGAAACAAGCACAACCACACAGACAACCAGTTTCAAATCACACACGTAACACACACGCAACCACTCAAACACAGCAACACCTCAGTCACAGTCGCAGACGCACGAAACGCGCAAAACCCTCTCAGACATAAAGGCGAAACGCACAACCAACAGAGGAGACAGCATACCTTTCATTTCACACACTACACGCTACGCACACAACCACGTAGAGACAACACCACCCAGACAGCCTCACACAGGAGCGCAGAACGGAACACACACTACACAGAAGCATGACACACACCGGACACATCCACATCAAGGCACATAACTGCTCACAATACACATGAAATTCATTGCACAGATGCCCTACTGCAGCACACCATGAGACATACTAAAACAAGCACAACCACACGCGGCCAGCACATCCCTCATCATGCGCATAACACGCGCAGCCGAACGTCACCTCAACCGCTTGGTGCTGCCGGCTTTTCAACCTGTTGAACAGAACGCCCACACGTCCTGCTTCCAATGCCCGTACAGAAAGCAACTTGCCCTGCCTCTTCCCCTGAGGCTGGGCAGAAGACCTCGTCATAGTAGTCTTGTGCCTGGGAGGTGTGAATACATATCAGAAGCTCGCCTTCACACAGCAGTGTTTAGCCGCCAATCTGGATATGGCTGAGCAGCCGATCACGTGGGCTGAGCCGGCAGCGTCAGGGGCCTTCTCTGCAGGACAACAGCTCTGCGGCTCAGGGCCCATCTGCCACCAGGTCTCTGGAGCAGCTTGCACACACATGTCTCTTGCTGACACGATGCCTGGGGACTGAAGCCGACGGGCACTTAGTTTTCAATGCTCAGACTGTGGCATGGGAGATCGGCTCACATACCCCACGGACCAACCTGGGCATCTCTGAAGCAGCCACATAGTCGCAGGAAAAACGACTTTTTAAGTTTCCACGCGAAATTCGTTGCATGCGGGCATTTCCCTTACAGCCGGGCTTCCTCGGCAAGGCCTCACGCTAGGGGGCCACACAAGCGAGCACCCCCGCCGCTCAGCGAAAGGGAGCTCTACGCGGCAGAGTCCACGCGGGCACTTAGAGTGCAGGCACGCGGGACAGACGTGGAAAGCACACGACAAGGTAAATTTCTTGTATGCGGGCATTCCCCCCGACAGCCAGGCCGCACGTCGATGGCCACACAAGCGAGTGCCCGGCACTCAGCAAAAGAGAGCTCTACGCAGGAGGAGACTTCACTCAGGTGCCTGGAGTGCAGGCACACGGGACACACACGGAAAGCGTGTAGCAAGCTCAGTTTCCGAGCAAAGCTGACTTGCCTCCACTGCTGCTTCCTTCAGAGCATCTCGTTCTGCAACTTCCTAGTGTGTCTAGTGCGAAGGCCTCATCGCAGCCCACTTACGCCCTCGAGATAAAGGGCGTACAGAGAAGACCGCCTTCTACTGCAATGTTTACTCTTTTCCTCATCCCCTAGGAGAATATTGCACGCAAGGCGAAAGCAGCCTGGTATTCTCTCAGGGAGGGAGGGGTCGCCTCAGTGCACGGTGAGTCGTTTCCCCAGCAAAGTCTGGCATAAGGCTCCTCTCTCCTGCAGCAGTTTCTGACACGTTCCGACAAAGGCATCTTCAGGGCCTTGCGATGAAATGGGTTGAGGGGGCTTTTATGCGTCCTCAGGGGAAAAGGCCCGCCTGGAGGATTACGAACGTGTGGAGAGAACGGACAAGCACGAGAGGCGGTCTTCTGTGCACTTGAATGCACAAGTCCCTCAACACACAAACAGCACATCACACTCCACATCAAACCCCACCACACACCGAGAACATAACTGCACACCACCACACACGGGAACCACGGCTCTCGGAGGGAACACAACATAACACGCACAGTGAGGCACACGGACCGAGCTTGACCGTACACAGTACCCACATCACAAATTGCACTCACTACTCCAAGAGCCGACCACACGCACAAACTGTCAAACGCAACCACCCACATAGAAACCCACATGCGAAACGCACACAAACCACGACAGAAAGAACACCGAGTTCATGCAACGCCCATTTCACACACTACACACACCACTCCAGACACACACAGCACGTACAGCGCGCAGAGCCTCACAGAATGCACAATGCCAAACACGCAACACATACACGAAGGTATCAGTCATAACACGCAAAATATCTCACTCAACTTGCAAAACGCACAGGCCACAGAACAGAGTAGAATACACACAACACAAACACAAATCACAGAACAACACATCACACGGCACACACAAGCATCACACACCGAAAGTAATAATATCGCAACTCATCACACACACAACTCAATAACATCAACAATGCAACAACACACACACAGAGCAACGCAACCACTGCACACCACACATAAAGCCACACGCAACACACACTCAAGGAGCAGCCACAACGCACACAACACCCGCAGACACGTACGTAGAGAACACACACACACACACACACACACACACACACACACACAGAACCTCTCAACACGCACACGGCACAACACAGAGAACAACGCACACCTCAAACATCGCAGGGCAGAAGAGCGCACAATTCACGCAAATCACACTGCAATGAGCACACACAATGCACACCAGGAGGCACGCAAACAAGCACAGCCACACACACAGACCACACACATCTCACATCACACGCAGAACTCAAACAAACACACACACAACCTCTCAAACGCAGCTCAAGCACAAATCCCAATCACACACGCAAAACAGACACACCACATACAAAGCCAAGTGCGACACACACACACACACACACACACACACACAAAACCAACGAAAACCCACGTAGCGCACACTTCACACACCCACGCATCACACGCACGACCACGCACAGACAACCCACGCTCACGTCCATTGCACACGGGCTGCACTGTGCAGCGCGTACACACACAGAACCCAGAGTGTATCAACACAAGTCACAGGACGCACACCAGACACGTCGAAGCACGCAGCTGCTCACAACACACGCCAGCGAACATTTCGCAGAGTACCCACAGCACACACAATGAGGCACAGGAAAACAAGCACAACCTACACAGACAACCAGTTTCAAATCACACACGTAACACACACGCAACCACTCAAACACAGCAACACCTCAGTCACAGTCGCAGACGCACGAAACGCGGCAAAACCCTCTCAGACATAAAGGCGAAACGCACAACCAACAGAGGAGACAGCATACCTTTCATTTCACACACTACACACTTATGCACACAACCACGTAGAGACAACACCACCCAGACAGCCTCACACAGGAGCGCAGAACGGAACACACACTACACAGAAGCATGGACACACACCGGACACATCCACATCAAGGCACATAACTGCTCACAATACACATGAAATTCATTGCACAGATGCCCTACTGCAGCACACCATGAGACATACTAAAGCAAGCACAACCACACGCGGCCAGCACATCCCTCATCATGCGCATAACACCGCAGCAGACCGAACGTCACCTCAACCCGCTTGGTGCTGCCGGCTTTTCAACCTGTTGAACAGAACGCCCACACGTCCTGCTTCCAATGCCCCGTAACAGAAAGCAACTTGCCCTGCCTCTTCCCCTGAGGCTGGGCAGAAGACCTCGTCATAGTAGTCTTGTGCCTGGGAGTGTGAATACATATCAGAAGCTCGCCTTCACACAGCAGTGTTTAGCCGCCAATCTGGATATGGCTGAGCAGCCGATCACGTGGGCTGAGCCGGCAGCGTCAGGGCCTTCTCTGCAGGACAACAGCTCTGCGGCTCAGGGCCCATCTGCTCACCAGGCTCTGGAGCAGCTTGCACACACATGTCTCTTGCTGACACGATGCCTGGGGACTGAAGCCCGACGGGCACTTAGGTTTTCAATGCTCAGACTGTGGCATGGGAGATCGGCTCACATACCCCACGGACCCAACCTGGGCATCTCTGAAGCAGCCACATAGTCGCAGGAAAAGCGACTTTTTAAGTTTCCACGCGAAATTCGTTGCATGCGGGCATTTCCCTTACAGCCGGGCTTCCTCGGCAAGGCCTCACGCTAGGGGGCCACACAAGCGAGCACCCCCGCCGCTCAGCGAAAGGGAGCTCTACGTGGCAGAGTCCACGCGGGCACTTAGAGTGCAGGCACGCGGGACAGACGTGGAAAGCACACGACAAGGTTAATTCGTTGTATGCGGGCATTCCCCCCCGACAGCCAGGCCGCACGTCGATGGCCACACAAGCGAGTGCCCGGCACTCAGCAAAAGAGAGCTCTACGCAGGAGGAGACTTCACTCAGGTGCCTGGAGTGCAGGCACACGGGACACACACGGAAAGCGTGTAGCAAGCTCAGTTTCCGAGCAAAGCTGACTTGCCTCCACTGCTGCTTCCTTCAGAGCATCTCGTTCTGCAACTTCCTAGTGTGTCTAGTGCGAAGGCCTCATCGCAGCCCACTTACGCCCTCGAGATAAAGGGCGTACAGAGAAGACCGCCTTCTACTGCAATGTTTACTCTTTTCCTCATCCCCTAGGAGGAATATTGCACGCAAGGCGAAAGCAGCCTGGTATTCTCTCAGGGAGGGAGGGGTCGCCTCAGTGCACGGTGAGATCGTTTCCCCAGCAAAGTCTGGCATAAGGCTCTCTCTCACTGCAGCAGTTTCTGACACGTTCCGACAAAGGCATCTTCAGGGCCTTGCGATGAAATGGGTGAGGGGGCTTTTTTGCGTCCTCAGGGGAAAAGGACCGCCTGGAGGATTACGAACGTGTGGAGAGAACGGACAAGCACGAGAGGCGGTCTTCTGTGCTCTTGAATGCACAAGTCCCTCAACACACAAACAGCACATCACACTCCACAACAAACCCCCACCACACACCGAGAACATAACTGCACACCACCACACACGGGAACCACGGCTCTCGGAGGGGAACACAACATAACACGCACAGTGAGGCACACGGACCGAGCTTGACCGTACACAGTACCCACATCACAAATTGCACTCACTACTCCAAGAGCCGACCACACGCACAAACTGTCAAACGCAACCACCCACATAGAAACCCACATGCGAAACGCACACAAACCACGACAGAAAGAACACCGAGTTCATGCAACGCCCATTTCACACACACTACACACACCACTCCAGACACACACAGCGCGTACAGCGCGCAGAGCCTCACAGAATGCACAATGCCCAAACACGCAACACATACACGAAGGTATCAGTCATAACACGCAAAATATCTCACTCAACTTGCAAAACGCACAGGCCCACAGAACAGAGTAGAATACACACAACACAAACACAAATCACAGAACAACACATCACACGGCACACACAAGCATCACACACCGAAAGTAATAATATCGCAACTCATCACACACACAAATCAATAACATCAACAATGCAACAACACACACACACAGCAACGCAACCACTCCACACCACACAATAAAGCCACACGCAACACACACTCAAGGAGCAGCCACAACGCACACAACCACCCCGCAGACACGTACGTAGAGAACACACACACACACACACACACACACACACACACACACACAGAACCTCTCAACACGCACACGGCACAACACAGAGAACAACGCACACCTCAAACATCGCAGGGCAGAAGAGCGCACAATTCACGCAAATCACACTGCAATGAGCACACACAATGCACACCAGGAGGCACGCAAACAAGCACAGCCACACACACAGACCACACACATCTCACATCACACGCAGAACTCAACCAAACACACACACAACCTCTCAAACGCAGCCAAGCACAAATCCCAATCACACACGCAAAACAGACACACCACATACAAAACCAAGTGCGACACACACACACACACACACACACACACACACAAAACCAACGAAAACCCACGTAGCGCACACTTCACACACCACGCATCGCACGCACGACCACGCACAGACAACCCACGCTCACGTCCATGCACACGGGCTGCACTGTGCAGCGCGTACACACACAGAACCCAGAGTGTATCAACACAAGTCACAGGACGCACACCAGACACGTCGAAGCACGCAGCTGCTCACAACACACGCCAGCGACAATTTCGCAGAGTACCCACAGCACACACAATGAGGCACAGGAAACAAGCACAACCACACAGACAACCAGTTTCAAATCACACACGTAACACACACGCAACCACTCAAACACAGCAACACCTCAGTCACAGTCGCAAGACGCACGAAACGCGCAAAACCCTCTCAGACATAAAGGCGAAACGCACAACCAACAGAGGAGACAGCATACCTTTCATTTCACACACTACACGCTACGCACACAACCACGTAGAGACAACACCACCCAGACAGCCTCACACAGGAGCGCAGAACGGAACACACACTACACAGAAGCATGACACACACCGGACACATCCACATCAAGGCACATAACTGCTCACAATACACATGAAATTCATTGCACAGATGCCCTACTGCAGCACACCATTGAGACATACTAAAACAAGCACAACCACACGCGGCCAGCACATCCCTCATCATGCGCATAACACGCGCAGCCGAACGTCACCTCAACCGCTTGGTGCTGCCGGCTTTTCAACCTGTTGAACAGAACGCCCACACGTCCTGCTTCCAATGCCCGTACAGAAAGCAACTTGCCCTGCCTCTTCCCCTGAGGCTGGGCAGAAGACCTCGTCATAGTAGTCTTGTGCCTGGGAGTGTGAATACATATCAGAAGCTCGCCTTCACACAGCAGTGTTTAGCCGCCAATCTGGATATGGCTGAGCAGCCGATCACGTGGGCTGAGCCGGCAGCGTCAGGGCCTTCTCTGCAGGACAACAGCTCTGCGGCTCAGGGCCCATCTGCAACCAGGCTCTGGAGCAGCTTGCACACACATGTCTCTTGCTGACACGATGCCTGGGGACTGAAGCCGACGGGCACTTAGTTTTCAATGCTCAGACTGTGGCATGGGAGATCGGCTCACATACCCCACGGACCAACCTGGGCATCTCTGAAGCAGCCACATAGTCGCAGGAAAAGCGACTTTTTTAAGTTTCCACGCGAAATTCGTTGCATGCGGGCATTTCCCTTACAGCCGGGCTTCCTCGGCAAGGCCTCACGCTAGGGGGCCACACAAGCGAGCACCCCCGCCGCTCAGCGAAAGGGAGCTCTACGCGGCAGAGTCCACGCGGGCACTTAGAGTGCAGGCACGCGGGAGAGACGTGGAAAGCACACGACAAGGTAAATTCGTTGTATGCGGGCATTCCCCCCGACAGCCAGGCCGCACGTCGATGGCCACACAAGCGAGTGCCCGGCACTCAGCAAAAGAGAGCTCTACGCAGGAGGAGACTTCACTCAGGTGCCTGGAGTGCAGGCACACGGGACACACACGGAAAGCGTGTAGCAAGCACAGTTTCCGAGCAAAGCTGACTTGCCTCCACTGCTGCTTCCTTCAGAGCATCTCGTTCTGCAACTTCCTAGTGTGTCTAGTGCGAAGGCCTCATCGCAGCCCACTTACGCCCTCGAGATAAAGGGCGTACAGAGAAGACCGCCTTCTACTGCAATGTTTACTCTTTTCCTCATCCCCTAGGAGATATATTGCACGCAAGGCGAAAGCAGCCTGGTATTCTCTCGGGGAGGGAGGGGGTCGCCTCAGTGCACAGTGAGGTCGTTTCCCCAGCAAAGTCTGGCATAAGGCTCTCTCTCCTGCAGCAGTTTCTGACACGTTCCGACAAAGGCATCTTCAGGGCCTTGCGATGAAATGGGTGAGGGGGGCTTTTATGCGTCCTCAGGGGAAAAGGGCCCGCCTGGAGGATTACGAACGTGTGGAGAGACACGGACAAGCACGAGAGGCGGTCTTCTGTGCACTTGAATGCACAAGTCCCTCAACACACAAACAGCACATCACACTCCACATCAAACCCCACCACACACCGAGAACATAACTGCACACCACCACACACGGGAACCACGGCTCTTGGAGGGGAACACAACAGAACACGCACAGTGAGGCACACGGACCCGAGCTTGGACCGGTACACAGTACCCACATCACAAATTGCCACTCACTACTCCAAGAGCCGACCACACGCACAAACTGTCAAACGCCAACCACCCCACATAGAAACCCACATGCGAAACGCACACAAACCACGACAGAAAGAACACCGAGTTCATGCAACGCCCATTTCACACACTACACACACCACTCCAGACCACACACAGCACGTACAGCGCGCAGAGCCTCACAGAATGCGCAATGCCAAACACGCAACACATACATGAAGGTATCAGTCATAACACGCAAAATATCTCACTCAACTTGCAAAACGCACAGGCCACAGAACAGAGTAGAATACACACAACACAAACACAAATGCACAGAACAACACATCACACGGCACACACAAGCATCACACACCGAAAGTAATAATATCGCAACTCATCACACACACAACTCAATAACATCAGACAATGCAACAACACACACACAGAGCAACGCAACCACTGCACACCACACATAAAGCCCACACGCAACACACACTCAAGGAGCAGCCACAACGCACACAACACCCGCAGACACGTACGTAGAGAACACACACACACACACACACACACACACACACAGAACCTCTCAACACGCACACGGCACAACACAAAGAACAACGCACACCTCAAACATCGCAGGGCAGAACAGCGCACAATTCACGCAAATCACACTGCAATGAGCACACACAATGCACACCAGGAGGCACGCAAACAAGCACAGCCACACACACAGACCACACACATCTCACATCACACGCAGAACTCAACCAAACCACACACACAACCTCTCAAACGCAGCCAAGCACAAATCCCAATCACACACGCAAAACAGACACACCACATACAAAACCAAGTGCGACACACACACACACACACACACACACACACACAAAACCAACGAAAACCCACGTAGCGCACACTTCACACACCACGCATCGCACGCACGACCACGCACAGACAACCCACGCTCACGTCCATGCACACGGGCTGCACTGTGCAGCGCGTACACACACAGAACCCAGAGTGTATCAACACAAGTCACAGGACGCACACCAGACACGTCGAAGCACGCAGCTGCTCACAACACACGCCAGCGACATTTCGCAGAGTACCCACAGCACACACAATGAGGCACAGGAAACAAGCACAACCACACAGACAACCAGTTTCAAATCACAAACGTAACACACACGCAACCACTCAAACACAGCAACACCTCAGTCACAGGCGCAGACGCACGAAACGCGCAAAACCCTCTCAGACATAAAGGCGAAACGCACAACCAACAGAGGAGACAGCATACCTTTCATTTCACACACTACACGCTACGCACACAACCACGTAGAGACAACACCACCCAGACAGCCTCACACAGGAGCGCAGAACGGAACACACACTACACAGAAGCATGACACACACCGGACACATCCACATCAAGGCACATAACTGCTCACAATACACATGAAATTCATTGCACAGATGCCCTACTGCAGCACACCATGAGACATACTAAAAACAAGCACAACCACACGCGGCCAGCACATCCCTCATCATGCGCATAACACGCGCAGCCGAACGTCACCTCAACCGCTTGGTGCTGCCGGCTTTTCAACCTGTTGAACAGAACGCCCACACGTCCTGCTTCCAATGCCCGTACAGAAAGCAACTTGCCCTGCCTCTTCCCCTGAGGCTGGGCAGAAGACCTCGTCATAGTAGTCTTGTGCCTGGGGATGTGAATACATATCAGAAGCTCGCCTTCACACAGCAGTGTTTAGCCGCCAATCTGGATATGGCTGAGCAGCCGATCACGTGGGCTGAGCCGGCAGCGTCAGGGCCTTCTCTGCAGGACAACAGCTCTGCGGCTCAGGGCCCATCTGCCACCAGGCTCTGGAGCAGCTTGCACACACATGTCTCTTGCTGACACGATGCCTGGGGACTGAAGCCGACGGGCACTTAGTTTTCAATGCTCAGACTGTGGCATGGGAGATCGGCTCACATACCCCACGGACCAACCTGGGCATCTCTGAAGCAGCCACATAGTCGCAGGAAAAGCGACTTTTTAAGTTTCCACGCGAAATTCGTTGCATGCGGGCATTTCCCTTACAGCCGGGCTTCCTCGGCAAGGCCTCACGCTAGGGGGCCACACAAGCGAGCACCCCCGCCGCTCAGCGAAAGGGAGCTCTACGCGGCAGAGTCCACGCGGGCACTTAGAGTGCAGGCACGCGGGAGAGACGTGGAAAGCACACGACAAGGGTAAATTCGTTGTATGCGGGGCATTCCCCCCCGACAGCCAGGCCGCACGTCGATGGCCACACAAGCGAGTGCCCGGCACTCAGCAAAAGAGAGCTCTACGCAGGAGGAGACTTCACTCAGGTGCCTGGAGTGCAGGCACACGGGGACACACACGGAAAGCGGTGTAGCAAGCACAGTTTCCGAGCAAAGCTGACTTGCCTCCACTGCTGCTTCCTTCAGAGCATCTCGTTCTGCAACTTCCTAGTGTGTCTAGTGCGAAGGCCTCATCGCAGCCCACTTTACGCCCTCGAGATAAAGGGCGTACAGAGAAGACCGCCTTCTACTGCAATGTTTACTCTTTTCCTCATCCCCTAGGAGAATATTGCACGCAAGGCGAAAGCAGCCTGGTATTCTCTCGGGGAGGGAGGGGGTCGCCTCAGTGCACAGTGAGTCGTTTCCCCCAGCAAAGTCTGGCATAAGGCTCTCTCTCCTGCAGCAGTTTCTGACACGTTCCGACAAAGGCATCTTCAGGGCCTTGCGATGAAATGGGTGAGGGGGCTTTTATGCGTCCTCAGGGGAAAAGGCCCGCCTGGAGGATTACGAACGTGTGGAGAGAACGGACAAGCACGAGAGGCGGTCTTCTGTGCACTTGAATGCACAAGTCCCTCAACACACAAACAGCACATCACACTCCACATCAAACCCCACCACACACCGAGAACATAACTGCACACCACCACACACGGGAACCACGGCTCTTGGAGGGAACACAACATAACACGCACAGTGAGGCACACGGACCGAGCTTGACCGTACACAGTACCAACATCACAAATTGCACTCACTACTCCAAGAGCCGACCACACGCACAAACTGTCAAACGCAACCACCCACATAGAAACCCACATGCGAAACGCACACAAACCACGACAGCAAGAACACCCGAGAATGAACGACCCCAGTTTCAGCACACCCATTTCACACACTACACACACCACTCCAGACACACACAGCACGTACAGCGCGCAGAGCCTCACAGAATGCGCAATGCCAAACACGCAACACATACACGAAGCGATCAATCATAACACGCAAAATATCTCACTCCACTTGCAAAACGCACAGGCCACAGAACAGAGGAAAATACACACAACACAAACACAAAACACAGAACAACACATCACACCGGACACACAAAGATCACACACCGAAAATAATAATATCGCAACTCATCACACACACAACTCAATAACATCAACAATGCAACAACACACACACAGAGCAACGCAACCACTGCACACCACACATAAAGCCACACGCAACACACACTCAAGGAGCAGCCACAACGCACACAACACCCGCAGACACGTACGTAGAGAACACACACACACACACACACACACACACACACACACACAGAACCTCTCAACACGCACACGGCACAACACAGAGAACAACGCACACCTCAAACATCGCAGGGCAGAAGAGCGCACAATTCACGCAAATCACACTGCAATGAGCACACACAATGCACACCAGGAGGCACGCAAACAAGCACAGCCACACACACAGACCACACACATCTCACATCACACGCAGAACTCAACCAAACACACACACAACCTCTCAAACGCAGCCAAGCACAAATCCCAATCACACACGCAAAACAGACACACCACATACAAAGCCAAGTGCGACACACACACACACACACACACACACACAAAACCAACGAAAACCCACGTAGCGCACACTTCACACACCACGCATCGCACGCACGACCACGCACAGACAACCCACGCTCACGTCCATGCACACGGGCTGCACTGTGCAGCGCGTACACACACAGAACCCAGAGTGTATCAACACAAGTCACAGGACGCACACCAGACACGTCGAAGCACGCAGCTGCTCACAACACACGCCAGCGACATTTCGCAGAGTACCCACAGCACACACAATGAGGCACAGGAAACAAGCACAACCACACAGACAACCAGTTTCAAATCACACACGTAACACACACGCAACCACTCAAACACAGCAACACCTCAGTCACAGTCGCAGACGCACGAAACGCGCAAAACCCTCTCAGACATAAAGGCGAAACGCACAACCAACAGAGGAGACAGCATACCTTTCATTTCACACACTACACGCTACGCACACAACCACGTAGAGACAACACCACCCAGACAGCCTCACACAGGAGCGCAGAACGGAACACACACTACACAGAAGCATGACACACACCGGACACATCCACATCAAGGCACATAACTGCTCACAATACACATGAAATTCATTGCACAGATGCCCTACTGCAGCACACCATGAGACATACTAAAGCAAGCACAACCACACGCGGCCAGCACATCCCTCATCATGCGCATAACACGCGCAGCCGAACGTCACCTCAACCGCTTGGTGCTGCCGGCTTTTCAACCTGTTGAACAGAACGCCCACACGTCCTGCTTCCAATGCCCGTACAGAAAGCAACTTGCCCTGCCTCTTCCCCTGAGGCTGGGCAGAAGACCTCGTCATAGTAGTCTTGTGCCTGGGAGTGTGAATACATATCAGAAGCTCGCCTTCACACAGCAGTGTTTAGCCGCCAATCTGGATATGGCTGAGCAGCCGATCACGTGGGCTGAGCCGGCAGCGTCAGGGCCTTCTCTGCAGGACAACAGCTCTGCGGCTCAGGGCCCATCTGCCACCAGGCTCTGGAGCAGCTTGCACACACATGTCTCTTGCTGACACGATGCCTGGGGACTGAAGCCGACGGGCACTTAGTTTTCAATGCTCAGACTGTGGCATGGGAGATCGGCTCACATACCCCACGGACCAACCTGGGCATCTCTGAAGCAGCCACATAGTCGCAGGAAAAGCGACTTTTTAAGTTTCCACGCGAAATTCGTTGCATGCGGGCATTTCCCTTACAGCCGGGCTTCCTCGGCAAGGCCTCACGCTAGGGGGCCACACAAGCGAGCACCCCCGCCGCTCAGCGAAAGGGAGCTCTACGCGGCAGAGTCCACGCGGGGACTTAGAGTGCAGGCACGCGGGAGAGACGTGGAAAGCACACGACAAGGTAAATTCGTTGTATGCGGGCATTCCCCCCGACAGCCAGGCCGCACGTCGATGGCCACACAAGCGAGTGCCCGGCACTCAGCAAAAGAGAGCTCTACGCAGGAGGAGACTTCACTCAGGTGCCTGGAGTGCAGGCACACGGGACACACACGGAAAGTGTGTAGCAAGCACAGTTTTCCGAGCAAAGCTGACTTGCCTCCACTGCTGCTTCCTTCAGAGCATCTCGTTCTGCAACTTCCTAGTGTGTCTAGTGCGAAGGCCTCAATCGCAGCCCACTTACGCCCTCGAGATAAAGGGCGTACAGAGAAGACCGCCTTCTACTGCAATGTTTACTCTTTTCCTCATCCCCTAGGAGAATATTGCACGCAAGGCGAAAGCAGCCTGGTATTCTCTCGGGGAGGGAGGGGTCGCCTCAGTGCACAGTGAGTCGTTTCCCCAGCAAAGTCTGGCATAAGGCTCTCTCTCCTGCAGCAGTTTTCTGACACGTTCCGACAAAGGCATCTTCAGGGGCCTTGCGATGAAATGGGGTGAGGGGGCTTTTATGCGTTCCTCAGGGGAAAAGGACCGCCTGGAGGATTACGAACGTGTGGAGAGAACGGACAAGCACGAGAGGCGGTCTTCTGTGCACTTGAATCGCACAAGTCCCTCAACACACAAACAGCACATCACACTCCACATCAAAACCCCACCACACAACCGAGAACAATAACTGCACACCACCACACACGGGAACCACGGCTCTTGGAGGGAACACAACATAACACGCACAGTGAGGCACACGGACCGAGCTTGACCGTACACAGTACCCACATCACAAATTGCACTCACTACTCCAAGAGCCGACCACACCCACAAACTGTCAAACGCAACCACCCACATAGAAACCCACATGCGAAACGCACACAAACCACGACACAAAAGAACACCGAGTTCATGGCAACGCCCATTTCACACACTACACACACCACTCCAGACACACACAGCGCGTACAGCGCGCAGAGCCTCACCAGAATGCGCAATGCCAAACACGCAACACATACACGAAGGTATCAGTCATAACACGCAAAATATCTCACTCAACTTGCAAAACGCACAGGCCACAGAACAGAGTAGAATACACACAACACAAACACAAATCACAGAACAACACATCACACGGCACACACAAGCATCACACACCGAAAGTAATAATATCGCAACTCATCACACACACAACTCAATAACATCAACAATGCAACAACACACACACAGAGGCAACGGCAACCACTGCAACACCACACATAAAGCCACACGCAACACACACACAAGGAGCACCCACAACGCACACAACACTCCCAGACACGTACCTAGAGACCACACACACACACACACACACACACACACACACACAGAACCTCTCAACACGCACACGGCACAACACAGAGAACAACGCACACCTCAAACATCGCAGGGCAGAAGAGCGCACAATTCACGCAAATCACACTGCAATGAGCACACACAATGCACTCCAGGAGGCACGCAAACAAGCACAGCCACACACACAGACCACACACATCTCACATCACACGCAGAACTCAACCAACACACACACACAACCTCTCAAACGCAGCCAAGCACAAATCCACCAATCACACACGCAAAAACAGACACACCACATACAAAACCAAGTGCGACACACACACACACACACACCACACACACACAAAACCAACGAAAACCCACGTAGCGCACACTTCACACACCACGCATCGCACACACGACCACGCACAGACAACCCACGCTCACGTCCATGCACACGGGCTGCACTGTGCAGCGCGTACACACACAGAACCCAGAGTGTATCAACACAAGTCACAGGACGCACAACCAGACACGTCGAAAGCACGCAGCTGCTCAACAACACACGCCCAGCGACATTTCGCAGAGTACCCACAGCACACACAATGAGGGCACAGGAAACAAGCACAACCACACAGACAACCAGTTTCAAATCACACACGTAACACACACGCAACCACTCAAACACCAGCAACACCTCAGTCACAGTCGCAGACGCACGAAACGCGCAAAACCCTCTCAGACATAAAGGCGAAACGCACAACCAACAGAGGAGACAGCATACCTTTCATTTCACACACTACACGCTACGCACACAACCACGTAGAGACAACACCACCCAGACAGCCTCACACAGGAGCGCAGAACGGAACACACACTACACAGAAGCATGACACACACCGGACACATCCACATCAAGGCACATAACTGCTCACAATACACATGAAATTCATTGCACAGATGCCCTACTGCAGCACACCATGAGACATACTAAAACAAGCACAACCACACGCGGCCAGCACATCCCTCATCATGCGCATAACACGCGCAGCCGAACGTCACCTCAACCGCTTGGTGCTGCCGGCTTTTCAACCTGTTGAACAGAACGCCCACACGTCCTGCTTCCAATGCCCGTACAGAAAGCAACTTGCCCTGCCTCTTCCCCTGAGGCTGGGCAGAAGACCTCGTCATAGTAGTCTTGTGCCTGGGAGTGTGAATACATATCAGAAGCTCGCCTTCACACAGCAGTGTTTAGCCGCCAATCTGGATATGGCTGAGCAGCCGATCACGTGGGCTGAGCCGGCAGCGTCAGGGCCTTCTCTGCAGGACAACAGCTCTGCGGCTCAGGGCCCATCTGCCACCAGGCTCTGGAGCAGCTTGCACACACATGTCTCTTGCTGACACGATGCCTGGGGACTGAAGCCGACGGGCACTTAGTTTTCAATGCTCAGACTGTGGCATGGGAGATCGGCTCACATACCCCACGGACCAACCTGGGCATCTCTGAAGCAGCCACATAGTCGCAGGAAAAGCGACTTTTTAAGTTTCCACGCGAAATTCGTTGCATGCGGGCATTTCCCTTACAGCCGGGCTTCCTCGGCAAGGCCTCACGCTAGGGGGCCACACAAGCGAGCACCCCCGCCGCTCAGCGAAAGGGAGCTCTACGCGGCAGAGTCCACGCGGGCACTTAGAGTGCAGGCACGCGGGACAGACGTGGAAAGCACACGACAAGGTAAATTCGTTGTATGCGGGCATTCCCCCCGACAGCCAGGCCGCACGTCGATGGCCACACAAGCGAGTGCCCGGCACTCAGCAAAAGAGAGCTCTACGCAGGAGGAGACTTCACTCAGGTGCCTGGAGTGCAGGCACACGGGACACACACGGAAAGCGTGTAGCAAGCACAGTTTCCGAGCAAAGCTGACTTGCCTCCACTGCTGCTTCCTTCAGAGCATCTCGTTCTGCAACTTCCTAGTGTGTCTAGTGCGAAGGCCTCATCGCAGCCCACTTACGCCCTCGAGATAAAGGGCGTACAGAGAAGACCGCCTTCTACTGCAATGTTTACTCTTTTCCTCATCCCCTAGGAGAATATTGCACGCAAGGCGAAAGCAGCCTGGTATTCTCTCGGGGAGGGAGGGGTCGCCTCAGTGCACAGTGAGTCGTTTCCCCAGCAAAGTCTGGCATAAGGCTCTCTCTCCTGCAGCAGTTTCTGACACGTTCCGACAAAGGCATCTTCAGGGCCTTGCGATGAAATGGGTGAGGGGGCTTTTTTGCGTCCTCAGGGGAAAAGGCCCGCCTGGAGGATTACGAACGTGTGGAGAGAACGGACAAGCACGAGAGGCGGTCTTCTGTGCACTTGAATGCACAAGTCCCTCAACACACAAACAGCACATCACACTCCACATCAAACCCCACCACACACCGAGAACATAACTGCACACCACCACACACGGGAACCACGGCTCTTGGAGGGAACACAACATAACACGCACAGTGAGGCACACGGACCGAGCTTGACCGTACACAGTACCCACATCACAAATTGCACTCACTACTCCAAGAGCCGACCACACGCACAAACTGTCAAACGCAACCACCCACATAGAAACCCACATGCGAAACGCACACAAACCACGACAGAAAGAACACCGAGTTCATGCAACGCCCATTTCACACACTACACACACCACTCCAGACACACACAGCACGTACAGCGCGCAGAGCCTCACAGAATGCGCAATGCCAAACACGCAACACATACACGAAGGTATCAGTCATAACACGCAAAATATCTCACTCAACTTGCAAAACGCACAGGCCACAGAACAGAGTAGAATACACACAACACAAACACAAATCACAGAACAACACATCACACGGCACACACAAGCATCACACACCGAAAGTAATAATATCGCAACTCATCACACACACAACTCAATAACATCAACAATGCAACAACACACACACAGAGCAACGCAACCACTGCACACCACACATAAAGCCACACGCAACACACACTCAAGGAGCAGCCACAACGCACACAACACCCGCAGACACGTACGTAGAGAACACACACACACACACACACACACACACACAGAACCTCTCAACACGCACACGGCACAACACAGAGAACAACGCACACCTCAAACATCGCAGGGCAGAAGAGCGCACAATTCACGCAAATCACACTGCAATGAGCACACACAATGCACACCAGGAGGCACGCAAACAAGCACAGCCACACACACAGACCACACACATCTCACATCACACGCAGAACTCAACCAAACACACACACAACCTCTCAAACGCAGCCAAGCACAAATCCCAATCACACACGCAAAACAGACACACCACATACAAAACCAAGTGCGACACACACACACACACACACACACACACACAAAACCAACGAAAACCCACGTAGCGCACACTTCACACACCACGCATCGCACGCACGACCACGCACAGACAACCCACGCTCACGTCCATGCACACGGGCTGCACTGTGCAGCGCGTACACACACAGAACCCAGAGTGTATCAACACAAGTCACAGGACGCACACCAGACACGTCGAAGCACGCAGCTGCTCACAACACACGCCAGCGACATTTCGCAGAGTACCCACAGCACACACAATGAGGCACAGGAAACAAGCACAACCACACAGACAACCAGTTTCAAATCACACACGTAACACACACGCAACCACTCAAACACAGCAACACCTCAGTCACAGTCGCAGACGCACGAAACGCGCAAAACCCTCTCAGACATAAAGGCGAAACGCACAACCAACAGAGGAGACAGCATACCTTTCATTTCACACACTACACGCTACGCACACAACCACGTAGAGACAACACCACCCAGACAGCCTCACACAGGAGCGCAGAACGGAACACACACTACACAGAAGCATGACACACACCGGACACATCCACATCAAGGCACATAACTGCTCACAATACACATGAAATTCATTGCACAGATGCCCTACTGCAGCACACCATGAGACATACTAAAACAAGCACAACCACACGCGGCCAGCACATCCCTCATCATGCGCATAACACGCGCAGCCGAACGTCACCTCAACCGCTTGGTGCTGCCGGCTTTTCAACCTGTTGAACAGAACGCCCACACGTCCTGCTTCCAATGCCCGTACAGAAAGCAACTTGCCCTGCCTCTTCCCCTGAGGCTGGGCAGAAGACCTCGTCATAGTAGTCTTGTGCCTGGGAGTGTGAATACATATCAGAAGCTCGCCTTCACACAGCAGTGTTTAGCCGCCAATCTGGATATGGCTGAGCAGCCGATCACGTGGGCTGAGCCGGCAGCGTCAGGGCCTTCTCTGCAGGACAACAGCTCTGCGGCTCAGGGCCCATCTGCCACCAGGCTCTGGAGCAGCTTGCACACACATGTCTCTTGCTGACACGATGCCTGGGGACTGAAGCCGACGGGCACTTAGTTTTCAATGCTCAGACTGTGGCATGGGAGATCGGCTCACATACCCCACGGACCAACCTGGGCATCTCTGAAGCAGCCACATAGTCGCAGGAAAAGCGACTTTTTAAGTTTCCACGCGAAATTCGTTGCATGCGGGCATTTCCCTTACAGCCGGGCTTCCTCGGCAAGGCCTCACGCTAGGGGGCCACACAAGCGAGCACCCCCGCCGCTCAGCGAAAGGGAGCTCTACGCGGCAGAGTCCACGCGGGCACTTAGAGTGCAGGCACGCGGGAGAGACGTGGAAAGCACACGACAAGGTAAATTCGTTGTATGCGGGCATTCCCCCCGACAGCCAGGCCGCACGTCGATGGCCACACAAGCGAGTGCCCGGCACTCAGCAAAAGAGAGCTCTACGCAGGAGGAGACTTCACTCAGGTGCCTGGAGTGCAGGCACACGGGACACACACGGAAAGCGTGTAGCAAGCACAGTTTCCGAGCAAAGCTGACTTGCCTCCACTGCTGCTTCCTTCAGAGCATCTCGTTCTGCAACTTCCTAGTGTGTCTAGTGCGAAGGCCTCATCGCAGCCCACTTACGCCCTCGAGATAAAGGGCGTACAGAGAAGACCGCCTTCTACTGCAATGTTTACTCTTTTCCTCATCCCCTAGGAGAATATTGCACGCAAGGCGAAAGCAGCCTGGTATTCTCTCGGGGAGGGAGGGGTCGCCTCAGTGCACAGTGAGTCGTTTCCCCAGCAAAGTCTGGCATAAGGCTCTCTCTCCTGCAGCAGTTTCTGACACGTTCCGACAAAGGCATCTTCAGGGCCTTGCGATGAAATGGGTGAGGGGGCTTTTATGCGTCCTCAGGGGAAAAGGCCCGCCTGGAGGATTACGAACGTGTGGAGAGAACGGACAAGCACGAGAGGCGGTCTTCTGTGCACTTGAATGCACAAGTCCCTCAACACACAAACAGCACATCACACTCCACATCAAACCCCACCACACACCGAGAACATAACTGCACACCACCACACACGGGAACCACGGCTCTTGGAGGGAACACAACATAACACGCACAGTGAGGCACACGGACCGAGCTTGACCGTACACAGTACCCACATCACAAATTGCACTCACTACTCCAAGAGCCGACCACACGCACAAACTGTCAAACGCAACCACCCACATAGAAACCCACATGCGAAACGCACACAAACCACGACAGAAAGAACACCGAGTTCATGCAACGCCCATTTCACACACTACACACACCACTCCAGACACACACAGCACGTACAGCGCGCAGAGCCTCACAGAATGCGCAATGCCAAACACGCAACACATACACGAAGGTATCAGTCATAACACGCAAAATATCTCACTCAACTTGCAAAACGCACAGGCCACAGAACAGAGTAGAATACACACAACACAAACACAAATCACAGAACAACACATCACACGGCACACACAAGCATCACACACCGAAAGTAATAATATCGCAACTCATCACACACACAACTCAATAACATCAACAATGCAACAACACACACACAGAGCAACGCAACCACTGCACACCACACATAAAGCCACACGCAACACACACTCAAGGAGCAGCCACAACGCACACAACACCCGCAGACACGTACGTAGAGAACACACACACACACACACACACACACACACAGAACCTCTCAACACGCACACGGCACAACACAGAGAACAACGCACACCTCAAACATCGCAGGGCAGAAGAGCGCACAATTCACGCAAATCACACTGCAATGAGCACACACAATGCACACCAGGAGGCACGCAAACAAGCACAGCCACACACACAGACCACACACATCTCACATCACACGCAGAACTCAACCAAACACACACACAACCTCTCAAACGCAGCCAAGCACAAATCCCAATCACACACGCAAAACAGACACACCACATACAAAACCAAGTGCGACACACACACACACACACACACACACACACAAAACCAACGAAAACCCACGTAGCGCACACTTCACACACCACGCATCGCACGCACGACCACGCACAGACAACCCACGCTCACGTCCATGCACACGGGCTGCACTGTGCAGCGCGTACACACACAGAACCCAGAGTGTATCAACACAAGTCACAGGACGCACACCAGACACGTCGAAGCACGCAGCTGCTCACAACACACGCCAGCGACATTTCGCAGAGTACCCACAGCACACACAATGAGGCACAGGAAACAAGCACAACCACACAGACAACCAGTTTCAAATCACACACGTAACACACACGCAACCACTCAAACACAGCAACACCTCAGTCACAGTCGCAGACGCACGAAACGCGCAAAACCCTCTCAGACATAAAGGCGAAACGCACAACCAACAGAGGAGACAGCATACCTTTCATTTCACACACTACACGCTACGCACACAACCACGTAGAGACAACACCACCCAGACAGCCTCACACAGGAGCGCAGAACGGAACACACACTACACAGAAGCATGACACACACCGGACACATCCACATCAAGGCACATAACTGCTCACAATACACATGAAATTCATTGCACAGATGCCCTACTGCAGCACACCATGAGACATACTAAAACAAGCACAACCACACGCGGCCAGCACATCCCTCATCATGCGCATAACACGCGCAGCCGAACGTCACCTCAACCGCTTGGTGCTGCCGGCTTTTCAACCTGTTGAACAGAACGCCCACACGTCCTGCTTCCAATGCCCGTACAGAAAGCAACTTGCCCTGCCTCTTCCCCTGAGGCTGGGCAGAAGACCTCGTCATAGTAGTCTTGTGCCTGGGAGTGTGAATACATATCAGAAGCTCGCCTTCACACAGCAGTGTTTAGCCGCCAATCTGGATATGGCTGAGCAGCCGATCACGTGGGCTGAGCCGGCAGCGTCAGGGCCTTCTCTGCAGGACAACAGCTCTGCGGCTCAGGGC
The DNA here is from genome assembly GCF_040802235.1 of Manis javanica. NCBI lineage: Eukaryota > Metazoa > Chordata > Mammalia > Pholidota > Manidae > Manis > Manis javanica. The sequence continues at coordinate 109,548,101 of NC_133161.1, forward strand.
CCATCTGCCACCAGGCTCTGGAGCAGCTTGCACACACATGTCTCTTGCTGACACGATGCCTGGGGACTGAAGCCGACGGGCACTTAGTTTTCAATGCTCAGACTGTGGCATGGGAGATCGGCTCACATACCCCACGGACCAACCTGGGCATCTCTGAAGCAGCCACATAGTCGCAGGAAAAGCGACTTTTTAAGTTTCCACGCGAAATTCGTTGCATGCGGGCATTTCCCTTACAGCCGGGCTTCCTCGGCAAGGCCTCACGCTAGGGGGCCACACAAGCGAGCACCCCCGCCGCTCAGCGAAAGGGAGCTCTACGCGGCAGAGTCCACGCGGGCACTTAGAGTGCAGGCACGCGGGAGAGACGTGGAAAGCACACGACAAGGTAAATTCGTTGTATGCGGGCATTCCCCCCGACAGCCAGGCCGCACGTCGATGGCCACACAAGCGAGTGCCCGGCACTCAGCAAAAGAGAGCTCTACGCAGGAGGAGACTTCACTCAGGTGCCTGGAGTGCAGGCACACGGGACACACACGGAAAGCGTGTAGCAAGCACAGTTTCCGAGCAAAGCTGACTTGCCTCCACTGCTGCTTCCTTCAGAGCATCTCGTTCTGCAACTTCCTAGTGTGTCTAGTGCGAAGGCCTCATCGCAGCCCACTTACGCCCTCGAGATAAAGGGCGTACAGAGAAGACCGCCTTCTACTGCAATGTTTACTCTTTTCCTCATCCCCTAGGAGAATATTGCACGCAAGGCGAAAGCAGCCTGGTATTCTCTCGGGGAGGGAGGGGTCGCCTCAGTGCACAGTGAGTCGTTTCCCCAGCAAAGTCTGGCATAAGGCTCTCTCTCCTGCAGCAGTTTCTGACACGTTCCGACAAAGGCATCTTCAGGGCCTTGCGATGAAATGGGTGAGGGGGCTTTTATGCGTCCTCAGGGGAAAAGGCCCGCCTGGAGGATTACGAACGTGTGGAGAGAACGGACAAGCACGAGAGGCGGTCTTCTGTGCACTTGAATGCACAAGTCCCTCAACACACAAACAGCACATCACACTCCACATCAAACCCCACCACACACCGAGAACATAACTGCACACCACCACACACGGGAACCACGGCTCTTGGAGGGAACACAACATAACACGCACAGTGAGGCACACGGACCGAGCTTGACCGTACACAGTACCCACATCACAAATTGCACTCACTACTCCAAGAGCCGACCACACGCACAAACTGTCAAACGCAACCACCCACATAGAAACCCACATGCGAAACGCACACAAACCACGACAGAAAGAACACCGAGTTCATGCAACGCCCATTTCACACACTACACACACCACTCCAGACACACACAGCACGTACAGCGCGCAGAGCCTCACAGAATGCGCAATGCCAAACACGCAACACATACACGAAGGTATCAGTCATAACACGCAAAATATCTCACTCAACTTGCAAAACGCACAGGCCACAGAACAGAGTAGAATACACACAACACAAACACAAATCACAGAACAACACATCACACGGCACACACAAGCATCACACACCGAAAGTAATAATATCGCAACTCATCACACACACAACTCAATAACATCAACAATGCAACAACACACACACAGAGCAACGCAACCACTGCACACCACACATAAAGCCACACGCAACACACACTCAAGGAGCAGCCACAACGCACACAACACCCGCAGACACGTACGTAGAGAACACACACACACACACACACACACACACACAGAACCTCTCAACACGCACACGGCACAACACAGAGAACAACGCACACCTCAAACATCGCAGGGCAGAAGAGCGCACAATTCACGCAAATCACACTGCAATGAGCACACACAATGCACACCAGGAGGCACGCAAACAAGCACAGCCACACACACAGACCACACACATCTCACATCACACGCAGAACTCAACCAAACACACACACAACCTCTCAAACGCAGCCAAGCACAAATCCCAATCACACACGCAAAACAGACACACCACATACAAAACCAAGTGCGACACACACACACACACACACACACACACACAAAACCAACGAAAACCCACGTAGCGCACACTTCACACACCACGCATCGCACACACGACCACGCACAGACAACCCACGCTCACGTCCATGCACACGGGCTGCACTGTGCAGCGCGTACACACACAGAACCCAGAGTGTATCAACACAAGTCACAGGACGCACACCAGACACGTCGAAGCACGCAGCTGCTCACAACACACGCCAGCGACATTTCGCAGAGTACCCACAGCACACACAATGAGGCACAGGAAACAAGCACAACCACACAGACAACCAGTTTCAAATCACACACGTAACACACACGCAACCACTCAAACACAGCAACACCTCAGTCACAGTCGCAGACGCACGAAAGGAGCAAAACCCTCTCAGACATAAAGGCGAAACGCACAACCAACAGAGGAGACAGCATACCTTTCATTTCACACACTACACGCTACGCACACAACCACGTAGAGACAACACCACCCAGACAGCCTCACACAGGAGCGCAGAACGGAACACACACTACACAGAAGCATGACACACACCAGACACAACCACCTCAAGGCCACATAAACTGCTCACAATACACATGAAAATTCATTGCACAGATGCCCTACTGCAGCACACCATGAGACATACTAAAACAAGCACAACCACACGCGGCCAGCACATCCCTCATCATGCGCATAACACGCGCCGCCGAACGTCACCTCAACCGCTTGGTGCTGCCGGCTTTTTCAACCTGTTGAACAGAGCGCCCACACGTCCTGCTTCCAATGCCCGTACAGAAAGCAACTTGCCCTGCCTCTTCCCCTGAGGCTGGGCAGAAGACCTCGTCATAGTAGTCTTGTGCCTGGGAGTGTGAATACATATCAGAAGCTCGCCTTCACACAGCAGTGTTTAGCCGCCAATCTGGATATGGCTGAGCAGCCGATCACGTGGGCTGAGCCCGGCAGCGTCAGGGGCCTTCTCTGCAGGACAACAGCTCTGCGGCTCAGGGCCCATCTGCCACCAGGCTCTGGAGCAGCTTGCACACACATGTCTCTTGCTGACACGATGCCTGGGGACTGAAGCCGACGGGCACTTAGTTTTCAATGCTCAGACTGTGGCATGGGAGATCGGCTCACATACCCCACGGACCAAACCTGGGCATCTCTGAAGCAGCCACATAGTCGCAGGAAAAGCGACTTTTTAAGTTTCCACGCGAAATTCGTTGCATGCGGGCATTTCCCTTACAGCCGGGCTTCCTCGGCAAGGCCTCACGCTAGGGGGGCCACACAAGCGAGCACCCCCGCCGCTCAGCGAAAGGGGAGCTCTACGCGGCAGAGTCCCACGCGGGCACTTAGAGTGCAGGCACGCGGGACAGACGTGGAAAGCACACGACAAGGTAAATTCGTTGTATGCGGGCATTCCCCCCGACAGCCAGGCCGCACGTCGATGGCCACACAAGCGAGTGCCCGGCACTCAGCAAAAGAGAGCTCTACGCAGGAGGAGACTTCACTCAGGTGCCTGGAGTGCAGGCACACGGGACACACACGGAGAGAGTGTAGCAAGCTCAGTTTCCGAGCAAAGCTGACTTGCCTCCACTGCTGCTTCCTTCAGAGCATCTCGTTCTGCAACTTCCTAGTGTGTCTAGTGCGAAGGCCTCATCGCAGCCCACTTACGCCCTCGAGATAAAGGGCGTACAGAGAAGACCGCCTTCTACTGCAATGTTTACTCTTTTCCTCATCCCCTAGGAGAATATTGCACGCAAGGCGAAAGCAGCCTGGTATTCTCTCAGGGAGGGAGGGGTCGCCTCAGTGCACGGTGAGTCGTTTCCCCAGCAAAGTCTGGCATAAGGCTCTCTCTCCTGCAGCAGTTTCTGACACGTTCCGACAAAGGGATCTTCAGGGCCCTGCGATGAAATGGGTGAGGGGGCATTTTTGCGTTCTCAGGGGAAAAGGCCCGCCTGGAGGATTACGAACGTGTGAAAAGAACGGACAAGCACGAGAGGCGGTCTTCTGTGCACTTGAATGCACAAGTCCCTCAACACACAAACAGCACATCACACTCCACATCAAACCCCACCACACACCGAGAACATAACTGCACACCACCACACACGGGAACCACGGCTCTCGGAGGGAACACAACATAACACGCACAGTGAGGCACACGGACCGAGCTTGACCGTACACAGTACCCACATCACAAATTGCACTCACTACTCCAAGAGCCGACCACACGCACAAACTGTCAAACGCAACCACCCACATAGAAACCCACATGCGAAACGCACACAAACCACGACAGAAAGAACACCGAGTTCATGCAACGCCCATTTCACACACTACACACACCACTCCAGACACACACAGCACGTACAGCGCGCAGAGCCTCACAGAATGCACAATGCCAAACACGCAACACATACACGAAGGTAGCAGTCATAACACGCAAAAATATCTCACTCAACTTGCAAAACGCACAGGCCACAGAACAGAGTAGAATACCGACAACACAAACACAAATCACAGAACAACACATCACACGGCACACACAAGCATCACACACCGAAAGTAATAATATCGCAACTCATCACACACACAACTCAATAACATCAACAATGCAACAACACACACACAGAGGAACGCAACCACTGCACACCACACATAAAGCCACACGCAACACACACTCAAGGAGCAGCCACAACGCACACGAACGACCCGCAGACACCTACGTAGAGAACACACACACACACACACACACACACACACACACACACACACACAGAACCTCTCAACACGCACACGGCACAACACAGAGAACAACGCACACCTCAAACATCGCAGGGCAGAAGAGCGCACAATTCACGCAAATCACACTTGCATATGAGCACACACAATGCACACCAGGAGGCACGCAAACAAGCACAGCCACACACACAGACCACACAAATCTCACATCACACGCAGAACTCAACCAAACACAAACACAACCTCTCAAACGCAGCCAAGCACCAATCCCAATCAAACACCCAAAACAGACACACCACATACAAAGCCAAGTGCCACACACAGACACACACACACACACACACACACAAAACCAACGAAAACCCACGTAGCGCACACTTCACACACCACGCATCACACGCACGACCACGCACAGACAACCCACGCTCACGTCCATGCACACGGGCTGCACTGTGCAGCGCGTACACACACAGAACCCAGAGTGTATCAACACAAGTCACAGGACGCACACCAGACACGTCGAAGCACGCAGCTGCTCACAACACACGCCAGCGACATTTCGCAGAGTACCCACAGCACACACAATGAGGCACAGGAAACAAGCACAACCACACAGACAACCAGTTTCAAATCACACACGTAACACACACGCAACCACTCAAACACAGCAACACCTCAGTCACAGTCGCAGACGCACGAAAACGCGCAAACCACTCTCAGACATAAAGGCGAAACGCACAACCAACAGAGGAGACAGCATACCTTTCATTTCACACACTACACACTACGCACACAAGCACGTAGAGACAACACCACCCAGACAGCCTCACACAGGAGCGCAGAACGGAACACACACTACACAGAAGCATGACACACACCGGACACATCCACATCAAGGCACATAACTGCTCACAATACACAATGAAATTCATTGCACAGATGCCCTACTGCAGCACACCATGAGACATACTAAAACAAGCACAACCACACGCGGCCAGCACATCCCTCATCATGCGCATAACACGCGCAGACCGAACGTCACCTCAACCGCTTGGTGCTGCCGGGCTTTTCAACCTGTTGAACAGAACGCCCACACGTCCTGCTTCCAATGCCCGTACAGAAAGCAACTTGCCCTGCCTCTTCCCCTGAGGCTGGGCAGAAGACCTCGTCATAGTAGTCTTGTGCCTGGGAGTGTGAATACATATCAGAAGCTCGCCTTCACACAGCAGTGTTTAGCCGCCAATCTGGATAAGGCCTGAGCAGCCGATCACGTGGGCTGAGCCGGCAGCGTCAGGGCCTTCTCTGCAGGACAACAGCTCTGCGGCTCAGGGCCCATCTGCCACCAGGCTCTGGAGCAGCTTGCACACACATGTCTCTTGCTGACACGATGCCTGGGGACTGAAGCCGACGGGCACTTAGTTTTCAATGCTCAGACTGTGGCATGGGAGATCGGCTCACATACCCCACGGACCAACCTGGGCATCTCTGAAGCAGCCACATAGTCGCAGGAAAAGCGACTTTTTAAGTTTCCACGCGAAATTCGTTGCATGCGGGCATTTCCCTTACAGCCGGGCTTCCTCGGCAAGGCCTCACGCTAGGGGGGCACACAAGCGAGCACCCCCGCCGCTCAGCGAAAGGGAGCTCTACGCGGGAGAGTCCACGCGGGCACTTAGAGTGCAGGCACGCGGGACAGACGTGGAAAGCACACGACAAGGTAAATTCGTTTGTATGCGGGCATTCCCCCCGACAGCCAGGCCGCACGTCGATGGCCACACAAGCGAGTGCCCGGCACTCAGCAAAAGAGAGCTCTACGCAGGAGGAGACTTCACTCAGGTGCCTGGAGTGCAGGCACACGGGACACACACGGAAAGCGTGTAGCAAGCTCAGTTTCCGAGCAAAGCTGACTTGCCTCCACTGCTGCTTCCTTCAGAGCATCTCGTTCTGCAACTTCCTAGTGTGTCTAGTGCGAAGGCCTCATCGCAGCCCACTTACGCCCTCGAGATAAAGGGCGTACAGAGAAGACCGCCTTCTACTGCAATGTTTACTCTTTTCCTCATCCCCTAGGAGAATATTGCACGCAAGGCGAAAGCAGCCTGGTATTCTCTCAGGGAGGGAGGGGTCGCCTCAGTGCACGGTGAGTCGTTTCCCCAGCAAAGTCTGGCATAAGGCTCTCTCTCCTGCAGCAGTTTCTGACACGTTCCGACAAAGGCATCTTCAGGGCCTTGCGATGAAATGGAGTTGAGGGGGGCTTTTTATGCGTCCTCAGGGGAAAAGGACCGCCTGGAGGATTACGAACGTGTGGAGAGAACGGACAAGCACGAGAGGCGGTCTTCTGTGCACTTGAATGCACAAGTCCCTCAACACACAAAACAGCACATCACACTCCACATCAAACCCCACCACACACCGAGAACATAACTGCACACCACCACACACGGGAACCACGGCTCTCGGAGGGAACACAACATAACACGCACAGTGAGGCACACGGACCGAGCTTGACCGTACACAGTACCCACATCACAAATTGCACTCACTACTCCAAGAGCCGACCACACGCACAAACTGTCAAACGCAACCACCCACATAGAAACCCACATGCGAAACGCACACAAACCACGACAGAAAGAACACCGAGTTCATGCAACGCCCATTTCACACACTACACACACCACTCCAGACACACACAGCGCGTACAGCGCGCAGAGCCTCACAGAATGCACAATGCCAAACACGCAACACATACATGAAGGTATCAGTCATAACACGCAAAATATCTCACTCAACTTGCAAAACGCACAGGCCACAGAACAGAGTAGAATACACACAACACAAACACAAATCACAGAACAACACATCACACGGCACACACAAGCATCACACACCGAAAGTAATAATATCGCAACTCATCACACACACAACTCAATAACATCAACAATGCAACAACACACACACAGAGCAACGCAACCACTGCACACCACACATAAAGCCACACGCAACACACACTCAAGGAGCAGCCACAACGCACACACACACCCGCAGACACGTACGTAGAGAACACACACACACACACACACACACACACACAGAACCTCTCAACACGCACACGGCACAACACAGAGAACAACGCACACCTCAAACATCGCAGGGCAGAAGAGCGCACAATTCACGCAAATCACACTGCAATGAGCACACACAATGCACACCAGGAGGCACGCAAACAAGCACAGCCACACACACAGACCACACACATCTCACATCACACGCAGAACTCAACCAAACACACACACAACCTCTCAAACGCAGCCAAGCACAAATCCCAATCACACACGCAAAACAGACACACCACATACAAAACCAAGTGCGACACACACACACACACACACACACACACACACAAAACCAACGAAAACCCACGTAGCGCACACTTCACACACCACGCATCGCACGCACGACCACGCACAGACAACCCACGCTCACGTCCATGCACACGGGCTGCACTGTGCAGCGCGTACACACACAGAACCCAGAGTGTATCAACACAAGTCACAGGACGCACACCAGACACGTCGAAGCACGCAGCTGCTCACAACACACGCCAGCGACATTTCGCAGAGTACCCACAGCACACACAATGAGGCACAGGAAAACAAGCACAACCACACAGACAACCAGTTTCAAATCACACACGTAACACACACGCAACCACTCAAACACAGCAACACCTCAGTCACAGTCGCAGACGCACGAAACGCGCAAAAACCCTCTCAGACATAAAGGCGAAACGCACAACCAACAGAGGAGACAGCATACCTTTCATTTCACACACTACACGCTACGCACAACAACCACGTAGAGACAACACCACCCAGACAGCCTCACACAGGAGCGCAGAACGGAACACACACTACACAGAAGCATGACACACACCGGACACATCCACATCAAGGCACATAAACTGCTCACAATACACATGAAATTCATTGCACAGATGCCCTACTGCAGCACACCATGAGACATACTAAAACAAGCACAACCACACGCGGCCAGCACATCCCTCATCATGCGCATAACACGCGCAGCCGAACGTCACCTCAACCGCTTGGTGCTGCCGGCTTTTCAACCTGTTGAACAGAACGCCCACACGTCCTGCTTCCAATGCCCGTACAGAAAGCAACTTGCCCTGCCTCTTCCCCTGAGGCTGGGCAGAAGACCTCGTCATAGTAGTCTTGTGCCTGGGAGTGTGAATACATATCAGAAGCTCGCCTTCACACAGCAGTGTTTAGCCGCCAATCTGGATATGGCTGAGCAGCCGATCACGTGGGCTGAGCCGGCAGCGTCAGGGCCTTCTCTGCAGGACAACAGCTCTGCGGCTCAGGGCCCATCTGCCACCAGGCTCTGGAGCAGCTTGCACACACATGTCTCTTGCTGACACGATGCCTGGGGACTGAAGCCGACGGGCACTTAGTTTTCAATGCTCAGACTGTGGCATGGGAGATCGGCTCACATACCCCACGGACCAACCTGGGCATCTCTGAAGCAGCCACATAGTCGCAGGAAAAAGGACTTTTTAAGTTTCCACGCGAAATTCGTTGCATGCGGGCATTTCCCTTACAGCCGGGCTTCCTCGGCAAGGCCTCACGCTAGGGGGCCACACAAGCGAGCACCCCCGCCGCTCAGCGAAAGGGAGCTCTACGCGGCAGAGTCCACGCGGGCACTTAGAGTGCAGGCACGCGGGAGAGACGTGGAAAGCACACGACAAGGTAAATTCGTTGTATGCGGGCATTCCCCCCGACAGCCAGGCCGCACGTCGATGGCCACACAAGCGAGTGCCCGGCACTCAGCAAAAGAGAGCTCTACGCAGGAGGAGACTTCACTCAGGTGCCTGGAGTGCAGGCACACGGGACACACACGGAAAGCGTGTAGCAAGCACAGTTTCCGAGCAAAGCTGACTTGCCTCCACTGCTGCTTCCTTCAGAGCATCTCGTTCTGCAACTTCCTAGTGTGTCTAGTGCGAAGGCCTCATCGCAGCCCACTTACGCCCTCGAGATAAAGGGCGTACAGAGAAGACCGCCTTCTACTGCAATGTTTACTCTTTTCCTCATCCCCTAGGAGAATATTGCACGCAAGGCGAAAAGCAGCCTGGTATTCTCTCGGGGAGGGAGGGGTCGCCTCAGTGCACAGTGAGTCGTTACCCCAGCAAAGTCTGGCATAAGGCTCTCTCTCCTGCAGCAGTTTCTGACACGTTTCCGACAAAGGCATCTTCAGGGCCTTGCGATGAAATGGGGTGAGGGGGCTTTTATGCGTCCTCAGGGGAAAAGGCCCGCCTGGAGGATTACGAACGTGTGGAGAGAACGGACAAGCACGAGAGGCGGTCTTCTGTGCACTTGAATGCACAAGTCCCTCAACACACAAACAGCACATCACACTCCACATCAAACCCCACCACACACCGAGAACATAACTGCACACCACCACACACGGGAACCACGGCTCTTGGAGGGAACACAACATAACACGCACAGTGAGGCACACGGACCGAGCTTGACCGTACACAGTACCCACATCACAAATTGCACTCACTACTCCAAGAGCCGACCACACGCACAAACTGTCAAACGCAACCACCCACATAGAAACCCACATGCGAAACGCACACAAACCACGACAGAAAGAACACCGAGTTCATGCAACGCCCATTTCACACACTACACACACCACTCCAGACACACACAGCACGTACAGCGCGCAGAGCCTCACAGAATGCGCAATGCCAAACACGCAACACATACACGAAGGTATCAGTCATAACACGCAAAATATCTCACTCAACTTGCAAAACGCACAGGCCACAGAACAGAGTAGAATACACACAACACAAACACAAATCACAGAACAACACATCACACGGCACACACAAGCATCACACACCGAAAGTAATAATATCGCAACTCATCACACACACAACTCAATAACATCAACAATGCAACAACACACACACAGAGCAATGCAACCACTGCACACCACACATAAAGCCACACGCAACACACACTCAAGGAGCAGCCACAACGCACACAACACCCGCAGACACGTACGTAGAGAACACACACACACACACACACACACACACACACACACACAGAACCTCTCAACACGCACACGGCACAACACAGAGAACAACGCACACCTCAAACATCGCAGGGCAGAAGAGCGCACAATTCACGCAAATCACACTGCAATGAGCACACACAATGCACACCAGGAGGCACGCAAACAAGCACAGCCACACACACAGACCACACACATCTCACATCACACGCAGAACTCAACCAAACACACACACAACCTCTCAAACGCAGCCAAGCACAAATCCCAATCACACACGCAAAACAGACACACCACATACAAAACCAAGTGCGACACACACACACACACACACACACACACACAAAACCAACGAAAACCCACGTAGCGCACACTTCACACACCACGCATCGCACGCACGACCACGCACAGACAACCCACGCTCACGTCCATGCACACGGGCTGCACTGTGCAGCGCGTACACACACAGAACCCAGAGTGTATCAACACAAGTCACAGGACGCACACCAGACACGTCGAAGCACGCAGCTGCTCACAACACACGCCAGCGACATTTCGCAGAGTACCCACAGCACACACAATGAGGCACAGGAAACAAGCACAACCACACAGACAACCAGTTTCAAATCACACACGTAACACACACGCAACCACTCAAACACAGCAACACCTCAGTCACAGTCGCAGACGCACGAAACGCGCAAAACCCTCTCAGACATAAAGGCGAAACGCACAACCAACAGAGGAGACAGCATACCTTTCATTTCACACACTACACGCTACGCACACAACCACGTAGAGACAACACCACCCAGACAGCCTCACACAGGAGCGCAGAACGGAACACACACTACACAGAAGCATGACACACACCGGACACATCCACATCAAGGCACATAACTGCTCACAATACACATGAAATTCATTGCACAGATGCCCTACTGCAGCACACCATGAGACATACTAAAACAAGCACAACCACACGCGGCCAGCACATCCCTCATCATGCGCATAACACGCGCAGCCGAACGTCACCTCAACCGCTTGGTGCTGCCGGCTTTTCAACCTGTTGAACAGAACGCCCACACGTCCTGCTTCCAATGCCCGTACAGAAAGCAACTTGCCCTGCCTCTTCCCCTGAGGCTGGGCAGAAGACCTCGTCATAGTAGTCTTGTGCCTGGGAGTGTGAATACATATCAGAAGCTCGCCTTCACACAGCAGTGTTTAGCCGCCAATCTGGATATGGCTGAGCAGCCGATCACGTGGGCTGAGCCGGCAGCGTCAGGGCCTTCTCTGCAGGACAACAGCTCTGCGGCTCAGGGCCCATCTGCCACCAGGCTCTGGAGCAGCTTGCACACACATGTCTCTTGCTGACACGATGCCTGGGGACTGAAGCCGACGGGCACTTAGTTTTCAATGCTCAGACTGTGGCATGGGAGATCGGCTCACATACCCCACGGACCAACCTGGGCATCTCTGAAGCAGCCACATAGTCGCAGGAAAAGCGACTTTTTAAGTTTCCACGCGAAATTCGTTGCATGCGGGCATTTCCCTTACAGCCGGGCTTCCTCGGCAAGGCCTCACGCTAGGGGGCCACACAAGCGAGCACCCCCGCCGCTCAGCGAAAGGGAGCTCTACGCGGCAGAGTCCACGCGGGCACTTAGAGTGCAGGCACGCGGGAGAGACGTGGAAAGCACACGACAAGGTAAATTCGTTGTATGCGGGCATTCCCCCCGACAGCCAGGCCGCACGTCGATGGCCACACAAGCGAGTGCCCGGCACTCAGCAAAAGAGAGCTCTACGCAGGAGGAGACTTCACTCAGGTGCCTGGAGTGCAGGCACACGGGACACACACGGAAAGCGTGTAGCAAGCACAGTTTCCGAGCAAAGCTGACTTGCCTCCACTGCTGCTTCCTTCAGAGCATCTCGTTCTGCAACTTCCTAGTGTGTCTAGTGCGAAGGCCTCATCGCAGCCCACTTACGCCCTCGAGATAAAGGGCGTACAGAGAAGACCGCCTTCTACTGCAATGTTTACTCTTTTCCTCATCCCCTAGGAGAATATTGCACGCAAGGCGAAAGCAGCCTGGTATTCTCTCGGGGAGGGAGGGGTCGCCTCAGTGCACAGTGAGTCGTTACCCAGCAAAGTCTGGCATAAGGCTCTCTCTCCTGCAGCAGTTTCTGACACGTTCCGACAAAGGCATCTTCAGGGCCTTGCGATGAAATGGGTGAGGGGGCTTTTATGCGTCCTCAGGGGAAAAGGCCCGCCTGGAGGATTACGAACGTGTGGAGAGAACGGACAAGCACGAGAGGCGGTCTTCTGTGCACTTGAATGCACAAGTCCCTCAACACACAAACAGCACATCACACTCCACATCAAACCCCACCACACACCGAGAACATAACTGCACACCACCACACACGGGAACCACGGCTCTTGGAGGGAACACAACATAACACGCACAGTGAGGCACACGGACCGAGCTTGACCGTACACAGTACCCACATCACAAATTGCACTCACTACTCCAAGAGCCGACCACACGCACAAACTGTCAAACGCAACCACCCACATAGAAACCCACATGCGAAACGCACACAAACCACGACAGAAAGAACACCGAGTTCATGCAACGCCCATTTCACACACTACACACACCACTCCAGACACACACAGCACGTACAGCGCGCAGAGCCTCACAGAATGCGCAATGCCAAACACGCAACACATACACGAAGGTATCAGTCATAACACGCAAAATATCTCACTCAACTTGCAAAACGCACAGGCCACAGAACAGAGTAGAATACACACAACACAAACACAAATCACAGAACAACACATCACACGGCACACACAAGCATCACACACCGAAAGTAATAATATCGCAACTCATCACACACACAACTCAATAACATCAACAATGCAACAACACACACACAGAGCAACGCAACCACTGCACACCACACATAAAGCCACACGCAACACACACTCAAGGAGCAGCCACAACGCACACAACACCCGCAGACACGTACGTAGAGAACACACACACACACACACACACACACACACACACACACAGAACCTCTCAACACGCACACGGCACAACACAGAGAACAACGCACACCTCAAACATCGCAGGGCAGAAGAGCGCACAATTCACGCAAATCACACTGCAATGAGCACACAATGCACACCAGGAGGCACGCAAACAAGCACAGCCACACACACAGACCACACACATCTCACATCACACGCAGAACTCAACCAAACACACACACAACCTCTCAAACGCAGCCAAGCACAAATCCCAATCACACACGCAAAACAGACACACCACATACAAAGCCAAGTGCGACACACACACACACACACACACACACACACAAAACCAACGAAAACCCACGTAGCGCACACTTCACACACCACGCATCGCACGCACGACCACGCACAGACAACCCACGCTCACGTCCATGCACACGGGCTGCACTGTGCAGCGCGTACACACACAGAACCCAGAGTGTATCAACACAAGTCACAGGACGCACACCAGACACGTCGAAGCACGCAGCTGCTCACAACACACGCCAGCGACATTTCGCAGAGTACCCACAGCACACACAATGAGGCACAGGAAACAAGCACAACCACACAGACAACCAGTTTCAAATCACACACGTAACACACACGCAACCACTCAAACACAGCAACACCTCAGTCACAGTCGCAGACGCACGAAACGCGCAAAACCCTCTCAGACATAAAGGCGAAACGCACAACCAACAGAGGAGACAGCATACCTTTCATTTCACACACTACACGCTACGCACACAACCACGTAGAGACAACACCACCCAGACAGCCTCACACAGGAGCGCAGAACGGAACACACACTACACAGAAGCATGACACACACCGGACACATCCACATCAAGGCACATAACTGCTCACAATACACATGAAATTCATTGCACAGATGCCCTACTGCAGCACACCATGAGACATACTAAAGCAAGCACAACCACACGCGGCCAGCACATCCCTCATCATGCGCATAACACGCGCAGCCGAACGTCACCTCAACCGCTTGGTGCTGCCGGCTTTTCAACCTGTTGAACAGAACGCCCACACGTCCTGCTTCCAATGCCCGTACAGAAAGCAACTTGCCCTGCCTCTTCCCCTGAGGCTGGGCAGAAGACCTCGTCATAGTAGTCTTGTGCCTGGGAGTGTGAATACATATCAGAAGCTCGCCTTCACACAGCAGTGTTTAGCCGCCAATCTGGATATGGCTGAGCAGCCGATCACGTGGGCTGAGCCGGCAGCGTCAGGGCCTTCTCTGCAGGACAACAGCTCTGCGGCTCAGGGCCCATCTGCCACCAGGCTCTGGAGCAGCTTGCACACACATGTCTCTTGCTGACACGATGCCTGGGGACTGAAGCCGACGGGCACTTAGTTTTCAATGCTCAGACTGTGGCATGGGAGATCGGCTCACATACCCCACGGACCAACCTGGGCATCTCTGAAGCAGCCACATAGTCGCAGGAAAAGCGACTTTTTAAGTTTCCACGCGAAATTCGTTGCATGCGGGCATTTCCCTTACAGCCGGGCTTCCTCGGCAAGGCCTCACGCTAGGGGGCCACACAAGCGAGCACCCCCGCCGCTCAGCGAAAGGGAGCTCTACGCGGCAGAGTCCACGCGGGCACTTAGAGTGCAGGCACGCGGGACAGACGTGGAAAGCACACGACAAGGTAAATTCGTTGTATGCGGGCATTCCCCCCGACAGCCAGGCCGCACGTCGATGGCCACACAAGCGAGTGCCCGGCACTCAGCAAAAGAGAGCTCTACGCAGGAGGAGACTTCACTCAGGTGCCTGGAGTGCAGGCACACGGGACACACACGGAAAGCGTGTAGCAAGCTCAGTTTCCGAGCAAAGCTGACTTGCCTCCACTGCTGCTTCCTTCAGAGCATCTCGTTCTGCAACTTCCTAGTGTGTCTAGTGCGAAGGCCTCATCGCAGCCCACTTACGCCCTCGAGATAAAGGGCGTACAGAGAAGACCGCCTTCTACTGCAATGTTTACTCTTTTCCTCATCCCCTAGGAGAATATTGCACGCAAGGCGAAAGCAGCCTGGTATTCTCTCAGGGAGGGAGGGGTCGCCTCAGTGCACGGTGAGTCGTTTCCCCAGCAAAGTCTGGCATAAGGCTCTCTCTCCTGCAGCAGTTTCTGACACGTTCCGACAAAGGCATCTTCAGGGCCTTGCGATGAAATGGGTGAGGGGGCTTTTTTGCGTCCTCAGGGGAAAAGGCCCGCCTGGAGGATTACGAACGTGTGGAGAGAACGGACAAGCACGAGAGGCGGTCTTCTGTGCACTTGAATGCACAAGTCCCTCAACACACAAACAGCACATCACACTCCACATCAAACCCCACCACACACCGAGAACATAACTGCACACCACCACACACGGGAACCACGGCTCTCGGAGGGAACACAACATAACACGCACAGTGAGGCACACGGACCGAGCTTGACCGTACACAGTACCCACATCACAAATTGCACTCACTACTCCAAGAGCCGACCACACGCACAAACTGTCAAACGCAACCACCCACATAGAAACCCACATGCGAAACGCACACAAACCACGACAGAAAGAACACCGAGTTCATGCAACGCCCATTTCACACACTACACACACCACTCCAGACACACACAGCACGTACAGCGCGCAGAGCCTCACAGAATGCACAATGCCGAACACGCAACACATACACGAAGGTATCAGTCATAACACGCAAAATATCTCACTCAACTTGCAAAACGCACAGGCCACAGAACAGAGTAGAATACACACAACACAAACACAAATCACAGAACAACACATCACACGGCACACACAAGCATCACACACCGAAAGTAATAATATCGCAACTCATCACACACACAACTCAATAACATCAACAATGCAACAACACACACACAGAGCAACGCAACCACTGCACACCACACATAAAGCCACACGCAACACACACTCAAGGAGCAGCCACAACGCACACAACACCCGCAGACACGTACGTAGAGAACACACACACACACACACACACACACACACAGAACCTCTCAACACGCACACGGCACAACACAGAGAACAACGCACACCTCAAACATCGCAGGGCAGAAGAGCGCACAATTCACGCAAATCACACTGCAATGAGCACACACAATGCACACCAGGAGGCACGCAAACAAGCACAGCCACACACACAGACCACACACATCTCACATCACACGCAGAACTCAACCAAACACACACACAACCTCTCAAACGCAGCCAAGCACAAATCCCAATCACACACGCAAAACAGACACACCACATACAAAACCAAGTGCGACACACACACACACACACACACACACACACAAAACCAACGAAAACCCACGTAGCGCACACTTCACACACCACGCATCGCACGCACGACCACGCACAGACAACCCACGCTCACGTCCATGCACACGGGCTGCACTGTGCAGCGCGTACACACACAGAACCCAGAGTGTATCAACACAAGTCACAGGACGCACACCAGACACGTCGAAGCACGCAGCTGCTCACAACACACGCCAGCGACATTTCGCAGAGTACCCACAGCACACACAATGAGGCACAGGAAACAAGCACAACCACACAGACAACCAGTTTCAAATCACACACGTAACACACACGCAACCACTCAAACACAGCAACACCTCAGTCACAGTCGCAGACGCACGAAACGCGCAAAACCCTCTCAGACATAAAGGCGAAACGCACAACCAACAGAGGAGACAGCATACCTTTCATTTCACACACTACACGCTACGCACACAACCACGTAGAGACAACACCACCCAGACAGCCTCACACAGGAGCGCAGAACGGAACACACACTACACAGAAGCATGACACACACCGGACACATCCACATCAAGGCACATAACTGCTCACAATACACATGAAATTCATTGCACAGATGCCCTACTGCAGCACACCATGAGACATACTAAAACAAGCACAACCACACGCGGCCAGCACATCCCTCATCATGCGCATAACACGCGCAGCCGAACGTCACCTCAACCGCTTGGTGCTGCCGGCTTTTCAACCTGTTGAACAGAACGCCCACACGTCCTGCTTCCAATGCCCGTACAGAAAGCAACTTGCCCTGCCTCTTCCCCTGAGGCTGGGCAGAAGACCTCGTCATAGTAGTCTTGTGCCTGGGAGTGTGAATACATATCAGAAGCTCGCCTTCACACAGCAGTGTTTAGCCGCCAATCTGGATATGGCTGAGCAGCCGATCACGTGGGCTGAGCCGGCAGCGTCAGGGCCTTCTCTGCAGGACAACAGCTCTGCGGCTCAGGGCCCATCTGCCACCAGGCTCTGGAGCAGCTTGCACACACATGTCTCTTGCTGACACGATGCCTGGGGACTGAAGCCGACGGGCACTTAGTTTTCAATGCTCAGACTGTGGCATGGGAGATCGGCTCACATACCCCACGGACCAACCTGGGCATCTCTGAAGCAGCCACATAGTCGCAGGAAAAGCGACTTTTTAAGTTTCCACGCGAAATTCGTTGCATGCGGGCATTTCCCTTACAGCCGGGCTTCCTCGGCAAGGCCTCACGCTAGGGGGCCACACAAGCGAGCACCCCCGCCGCTCAGCGAAAGGGAGCTCTACGCGGCAGAGTCCACGCGGGCACTTAGAGTGCAGGCACGCGGGACAGACGTGGAAAGCACACGACAAGGTAAATTCGTTGTATGCGGGCATTCCCCCCGACAGCCAGGCCGCACGTCGATGGCCACACAAGCGAGTGCCCGGCACTCAGCAAAAGAGAGCTCTACGCAGGAGGAGACTTCACTCAGGTGCCTGGAGTGCAGGCACACGGGACACACACGGAAAGCGTGTAGCAAGCTCAGTTTCCGAGCAAAGCTGACTTGCCTCCACTGCTGCTTCCTTCAGAGCATCTCGTTCTGCAACTTCCTAGTGTGTCTAGTGCGAAGGCCTCATCGCAGCCCACTTACGCCCTCGAGATAAAGGGCGTACAGAGAAGACCGCCTTCTACTGCAATGTTTACTCTTTTCCTCATCCCCTAGGAGAATATTGCACGCAAGGCGAAAGCAGCCTGGTATTCTCTCAGGGAGGGAGGGGTCGCCTCAGTGCACGGTGAGTCGTTTCCCCAGCAAAGTCTGGCATAAGGCTCTCTCTCCTGCAGCAGTTTCTGACACGTTCCGACAAAGGCATCTTCAGGGCCTTGCGATGAAATGGGTGAGGGGGCTTTTTTGCGTCCTCAGGGGAAAAGGCCCGCCTGGAGGATTACGAACGTGTGGAGAGAACGGACAAGCACGAGAGGCGGTCTTCTGTGCACTTGAATGCACAAGTCCCTCAACACACAAACAGCACATCACACTCCACATCAAACCCCACCACACACCGAGAACATAACTGCACACCACCACACACGGGAACCACGGCTCTCGGAGGGAACACAACATAGCACGCACAGTGAGGCACACGGACCGAGCTTGACCGTACACAGTACCCACATCACAAATTGCACTCACTACTCCAAGAGCCGACCACACGCACAAACTGTCAAACGCAACCACCCACATAGAAACCCACATGCGAAACGCACACAAACCACGACAGAAAGATCACCGAGTTCATGCAACGCCCATTTCACACACTACACACACCACTACAGACACACACAGCACGTACAGCGCGCAGAGCCTCACAGAATGCACAATGCCAAACACGCAACACATACACGAAGGTATCAGTCATAACACGCAAAATATCTCACTCAACTTGCAAAACGCACAGGCCACAGAACAGAGTAGAATACACACAACACAAACACAAATCACAGAACAACACATCACACGGCACACACAAGCATCACACACCGAAAGTAATAATATCGCAACTCATCACACACACAACTCAATAACATCAACAATGCAACAACACACACACAGAGCAACGCAACCACTGCACACCACACATAAAGCCACACGCAACACACACTCAAGGAGCAGCCACAACGCACACAACACCCGCAGACACGTACGTAGAGAACACACACACACACACACACACACACACAGAACCTCTCAACACGCACACGGCACAACACAGAGAACAACGCACACCTCAAACATCGCAGGGCAGAAGAGTGCACAATTCACGCAAATCACACTGCAATGAGCACACACAATGCACACCAGGAGGCACGCAAACAAGCACAGCCACACACACAGACCACACACATCTCACATCACACGCAGAACTCAACCAAACACACACACAACCTCTCAAACGCAGCCAAGCACAAATCCCAATCACACACGCAAAACAGACACACCACATACAAAACCAAGTGCGACACACACACACACACACACACACAAAACCAACGAAAACCCACGTAGCGCACACTTCACACACCACGCATCGCACGCACGACCACGCACAGACAACCCACGCTCACGTCCATGCACACGGGCTGCACTGTGCAGCGCGTACACACACAGAACCCAGAGTGTATCAACACAAGTCACAGGACGCACACCAGACACGTCGAAGCACGCAGCTGCTCACAACACACGCCAGCGACATTTCGCAGAGTACCCACAGCACACACAATGAGGCACAGGAAACAAGCACAACCACACAGACAACCAGTTTCAAATCACACACGTAACACACACGCAACCACTCAAACACAGCAACACCTCAGTCACAGTCGCAGACGCACGAAACGCGCAAAACCCTCTCAGACATAAAGGCGAAACGCACAACCAACAGAGGAGACAGCATACCTTTCATTTCACACACTACACGCTACGCACACAACCACGTAGAGACAACACCACCCAGACAGCCTCACACAGGAGCGCAGAACGGAACACACACTACACAGAAGCATGACACACACCGGACACATCCACATCAAGGCACATAACTGCTCACAATACACATGAAATTCATTGCACAGATGCCCTACTGCAGCACACCATGAGACATACTAAAACAAGCACAACCACACGCGGCCAGCACATCCCTCATCATGCGCATAACACGCGCAGCCGAACGTCACCTCAACCGCTTGGTGCTGCCGGCTTTTCAACCTGTTGAACAGAACGCCCACACGTCCTGCTTCCAATGCCCGTACAGAAAGCAACTTGCCCTGCCTCTTCCCCTGAGGCTGGGCAGAAGACCTCGTCATAGTAGTCTTGTGCCTGGGAGTGTGAATACATATCAGAAGCTCGCCTTCACACAGCAGTGTTTAGCCGCCAATCTGGATATGGCTGAGCAGCCGATCACGTGGGCTGAGCCGGCAGCGTCAGGGCCTTCTCTGCAGGACAACAGCTCTGCGGCTCAGGGCCCATCTGCCACCAGGCTCTGGAGCAGCTTGCACACACATGTCTCTTGCTGACACGATGCCTGGGGACTGAAGCCGACGGGCACTTAGTTTTCAATGCTCAGACTGTGGCATGGGAGATCGGCTCACATACCCCACGGACCAACCTGGGCATCTCTGAAGCAGCCACATAGTCGCAGGAAAAGCGACTTTTTAAGTTTCCACGCGAAATTCGTTGCATGCGGGCATTTCCCTTACAGCCGGGCTTCCTCGGCAAGGCCTCACGCTAGGGGGCCACACAAGCGAGCACCCCCGCCGCTCAGCGAAAGGGAGCTCTACGCGGCAGAGTCCACGCGGGCACTTAGAGTGCAGGCACGCGGGACAGACGTGGAAAGCACACGACAAGGTAAATTCGTTGTATGCGGGCATTCCCCCCGACAGCCAGGCCGCACGTCGATGGCCACACAAGCGAGTGCCCGGCACTCAGCAAAAGAGAGCTCTACGCAGGAGGAGACTTCACTCAGGTGCCTGGAGTGCAGGCACACGGGACACACACGGAAAGCGTGTAGCAAGCTCAGTTTCCGAGCAAAGCTGACTTGCCTCCACTGCTGCTTCCTTCAGAGCATCTCGTTCTGCAACTTCCTAGTGTGTCTAGTGCGAAGGCCTCATCGCAGCCCACTTACGCCCTCGAGATAAAGGGCGTACAGAGAAGACCGCCTTCTACTGCAATGTTTACTCTTTTCCTCATCCCCTAGGAGAATATTGCACGCAAGGCGAAAGCAGCCTGGTATTCTCTCAGGGAGGGAGGGGTCGCCTCAGTGCACGGTGAGTCGTTTCCCCAGCAAAGTCTGGCATAAGGCTCTCTCTCCTGCAGCAGTTTCTGACACGTTCCGACAAAGGCATCTTCAGGGCCTTGCGATGAAATGGGTGAGGGGGCTTTTTTGCGTCCTCAGGGGAAAAGGCCCGCCTGGAGGATTACGAACGTGTGGAGAGAACGGACAAGCACGAGAGGCGGTCTTCTGTGCACTTGAATGCACAAGTCCCTCAACACACAAACAGCACATCACACTCCACATCAAACCCCACCACACACCGAGAACATAACTGCACACCACCACACACGGGAACCACGGCTCTCGGAGGGAACACAACATAACACGCACAGTGAGGCACACGGACCGAGCTTGACCGTACACAGTACCCACATCACAAATTGCACTCACTACTCCAAGAGCCGACCACACGCACAAACTGTCAAACGCAACCACCCACATAGAAACCCACATGCGAAACGCACACAAACCACGACAGAAAGAACACCGAGTTCATGCAACGCCCATTTCACACACTACACACACCACTCCAGACACACACAGCACGTACAGCGCGCAGAGCCTCACAGAATGCACAATGCCAAACACGCAACACATACACGAAGGTAGCAGTCATAACACGCAAAATATCTCACTCAACTTGCAAAACGCACAGGCCACAGAACAGAGTAGAATACACACAACACAAACACAAATCACAGAACAACACATCACACGGCACACACAAGCATCACACACCGAAAGTAATAATATCGCAACTCATCACACACACAACTCAATAACATCAACAATGCAACAACACACACACAGAGCAACGCAACCACTGCACACCACACATAAAGCCACACGCAACACACACTCAAGGAGCAGCCACAACGCACACAACACCCGCAGACACGTACGTAGAGAACACACACACACACACACACACACACACACACACAGAACCTCTCAACACGCACACGGCACAACACAGAGAACAACGCACACCTCAAACATCGCAGGGCAGAAGAGCGCACAATTCACGCAAATCACACTGCAATGAGCACACACAATGCACACCAGGAGGCACGCAAACAAGCACAGCCACACACACAGACCACACACATCTCACATCACACGCAGAACTCAACCAAACACACACACAACCTCTCAAACGCAGCCAAGCACAAATCCCAATCACACACGCAAAACAGACACACCACATACAAAACCAAGTGCGACACACACACACACACACACACACAAAACCAACGAAAACCCACGTAGCGCACACTTCACACACCACGCATCGCACGCACGACCACGCACAGACAACCCACGCTCACGTCCATGCACACGGGCTGCACTGTGCAGCGCGTACACACACAGAACCCAGAGTGTATCAACACAAGTCACAGGACGCACACCAGACACGTCGAAGCACGCAGCTGCTCACAACACACGCCAGCGACATTTCGCAGAGTACCCACAGCACACACAATGAGGCACAGGAAACAAGCACAACCACACAGACAACCAGTTTCAAATCACACACGTAACACACACGCAACCACTCAAACACAGCAACACCTCAGTCACAGTCGCAGACGCACGAAACGCGCAAAACCCTCTCAGACATAAAGGCGAAACGCACAACCAACAGAGGAGACAGCATACCTTTCATTTCACACACTACACACTACGCACACAACCACGTAGAGACAACACCACCCAGACAGCCTCACACAGGAGCGCAGAACGGAACACACACTACACAGAAGCATGACACACACCGGACACATCCACATCAAGGCACATAACTGCTCACAATACACATGAAATTCATTGCACAGATGCCCTACTGCAGCACACCATGAGACATACTAAAACAAGCACAACCACACGCGGCCAGCACATCCCTCATCATGCGCATAACACGCGCAGCCGAACGTCACCTCAACCGCTTGGTGCTGCCGGCTTTTCAACCTGTTGAACAGAACGCCCACACGTCCTGCTTCCAATGCCCGTACAGAAAGCAACTTGCCCTGCCTCTTCCCCTGAGGCTGGGCAGAAGACCTCGTCATAGTAGTCTTGTGCCTGGGAGTGTGAATACATATCAGAAGCTCGCCTTCACACAGCAGTGTTTAGCCGCCAATCTGGATATGGCTGAGCAGCCGACCACGTGGGCTGAGCCGGCAGCGTCAGGGCCTTCTCTGCAGGACAACAGCTCTGCGGCTCAGGGCCCATCTGCCACCAGGCTCTGGAGCAGCTTGCACACACATGTCTCTTGCTGACACGATGCCTGGGGACTGAAGCCGACGGGCACTTAGTTTTCAATGCTCAGACTGTGGCATGGGAGATCGGCTCACATACCCCACGGACCAACCTGGGCATCTCTGAAGCAGCCACATAGTCGCAGGAAAAGCGACTTTTTAAGTTTCCACGCGAAATTCGTTGCATGCGGGCATTTCCCTTACAGCCGGGCTTCCTCGGCAAGGCCTCACGCTAGGGGGCCACACAAGCGAGCACCCCCGCCGCTCAGCGAAAGGGAGCTCTACGCGGCAGAGTCCACGCGGGCACTTAGAGTGCAGGCACCCGGGACAGACGTGGAAAGCACACGACAAGGTAAATTCGTTGTATGCGGGCATTCCCCCCGACAGCCAGGCCGCACGTCGATGGCCACACAAGCGAGTGCCCGGCACTCAGCAAAAGAGAGCTCTACGCAGGAGGAGACTTCACTCAGGTGCCTGGAGTGCAGGAACACGGGACACACACGGAAAGCGTGTAGCAAGCTCAGTTTCCGAGCAAAGCTGACTTGCCTCCACTGCTGCTTCCTTCAGAGCATCTCGTTCTGCAACTTCCTAGTGTGTCTAGTGCGAAGGCCTCATCGCAGCCCACTTACGCCCTCGAGATAAAGGGCGTACAGAGAAGACCGCCTTCTACTGCAATGTTTACTCTTTTCCTCATCCCCTAGGAGAATATTGCACGCAAGGCGAAAGCAGCCTGGTATTCTCTCAGGGAGGGAGGGGTCGCCTCAGTGCACGGTGAGTCGTTTCCCCAGCAAAGTCTGGCATAAGGCTCTCTCTCCTGCAGCAGTTTCTGACACGTTCCGACAAAGGCATCTTCAGGGCCTTGCGATGAAATGGGTGAGGGGGCTTTTTTGCGTCCTCAGGGGAAAAGGCCCGCCTGGAGGATTACGAACGTGTGGAGAGAACGGACAAGCACGAGAGGCGGTCTTCTGTGCACTTGAATGCACAAGTCCCTCAACACACAAACAGCACATCACACTCCACATCAAACCCCACCACACACCGAGAACATAACTGCACACCACCACACACGGGAACCACGGCTCTCGGAGGGAACACAACATAACACGCACAGTGAGGCACACGGACCGAGCTTGACCGTACACAGTACCCACATCACAAATTGCACTCACTACTCCAAGAGCCGACCACACGCACAAACTGTCAAACGCAACCACCCACATAGAAACCCACATGCGAAACGCACACAAACCACGACAGAAAGAACACCGAGTTCATGCAACGCCCATTTCACACACTACACACACCACTACAGACACACACAGCACGTACAGCGCGCAGAGCCTCACAGAATGCACAATGCCAAACACGCAACACATACACGAAGGTATCAGTCATAACACGCAAAATATCTCACTCAACTTGCAAAACGCACAGGCCACAGAACAGAGTAGAATACACACAACACAAACACAAATCACAGAACAACACATCACACGGCACACACAAGCATCACACACCGAAAGTAATAATATCGCAACTCATCACACACACAACTCAATAACATCAACAATGCAACAACACACACACAGAGCAACGCAACCACTGCACACCACACATAAAGCCACACGCAACACACACTCAAGGAGCAGCCACAACGCACACAACACCCGCAGACACGTACGTAGAGAACACACACACACACACACACACACACACACACAGAACCTCTCAACACGCACACGGCACAACACAGAGAACAACGCACACCTCAAACATCGCAGGGCAGAAGAGCGCACAATTCACGCAAATCACACTGCAATGAGCACACACAATGCACACCAGGAGGCACGCAAACAAGCACAGCCACACACACAGACCACACACATCTCACATCACACGCAGAACTCAACCAAACACACACACAACCTCTCAAACGCAGCCAAGCACAAATCCCAATCACACACGCAAAACAGACACACCACATACAAAACCAAGTGCGACACACACACACACACACACACACACACACACAAAACCAACGAAAACCCACGTAGCGCACACTTCACACACCACGCATCGCACGCACGACCACGCAGAGACAACCCACGCTCACGTCCATGCACACGGGCTGCACTGTGCAGCGCGTACACACACAGAACCCAGAGTGTATCAACACAAGTCACAGGACGCACACCAGACACGTCGAAGCACGCAGCTGCTCACAACACACGCCAGCGACATTTCGCAGAGTACCCACAGCACACACAATGAGGCACAGGAAACAAGCACAACCACACAGACAACCAGTTTCAAATCACACACGTAACACACACGCAACCACTCAAACACAGCAACACCTCAGTCACAGTCGCAGACGCACGAAACGCGCAAAACCCTCTCAGACATAAAGGCGAAACGCACAACCAACAGAGGAGACAGCATACCTTTCATTTCACACACTACACGCTACGCACACAACCACGTAGAGACAACACCACCCAGACAGCCTCACACAGGAGCGCAGAACGGAACACACACTACACAGAAGCATGACACACACCGGACACATCCACATCAAGGCACATAACTGCTCACAATACACATGAAATTCATTGCACAGATGCCCTACTGCAGCACACCATGAGACATACTAAAACAAGCACAACCACACGCGGCCAGCACATCCCTCATCATGCGCATAACACGCGCAGCCGAACGTCACCTCAACCGCTTGGTGCTGCCGGCTTTTCAACCTGTTGAACAGAACGCCCACACGTCCTGCTTCCAATGCCCGTACAGAAAGCAACTTGCCCTGCCTCTTCCCCTGAGGCTGGGCAGAAGACCTCGTCATAGTAGTCTTGTGCCTGGGAGTGTGAATACATATCAGAAGCTCGCCTTCACACAGCAGTGTTTAGCCGCCAATCTGGATATGGCTGAGCAGCCGATCACGTGGGCTGAGCCGGCAGCGTCAGGGCCTTCTCTGCAGGACAACAGCTCTGCGGCTCAGGGCCCATCTGCCACCAGGCTCTGGAGCAGCTTGCACACACATGTCTCTTGCTGACACGATGCCTGGGGACTGAAGCCGACGGGCACTTAGTTTTCAATGCTCAGACTGTGGCATGGGAGATCGGCTCACATACCCCACGGACCAACCTGGGCATCTCTGAAGCAGCCACATAGTCGCAGGAAAAGCGACTTTTTAAGTTTCCACGCGAAATTCGTTGCATGCGGGCATTTCCCTTACAGCCGGGCTTCCTCGGCACGGCCTCACACTAGGGGGCTACACAAGCGAGCACCCCCGCCGCTCAGCGAAAGGGAGCTCTACGCGGCAGAGTCCACGCGGGCACTTAGAGTGCAGGCACGCGGGACAGACGTGGAAAGCACACGACAAGGTAAATTCGTTGTATGCGGGCATTCCCCCCGACAGCCAGGCCGCACGTCGATGGCCACACAAGCGAGTGCCCGGCACTCAGCAAAAGAGAGCTCTACGCAGGAGGAGACTTCACTCAGGTGCCTGGAGTGCAGGCACACGGGACACACACGGAAAGCGTGTAGCAAGCTCAGTTTCCGAGCAAAGCTGACTTGCCTCCACTGCTGCTTCCTTCAGAGCATCTCGTTCTGCAACTTCCTAGTGTGTCTAGTGCGAAGGCCTCATCGCAGCCCACTTACGCCCTCGAGATAAAGGGCGTACAGAGAAGACCGCCTTCTACTGCAATGTTTACTCTTTTCCTCATCCCCTAGGAGAATATTGCACGCAAGGCGAAAGCAGCCTGGTATTCTCTCAGGGAGGGAGGGGTCGCCTCAGTGCACGGTGAGTCGTTTCCCCAGCAAAGTCTGGCATAAGGCTCTCTCTCCTGCAGCAGTTTCTGACACGTTCCGACAAAGGCATCTTCAGGGCCTTGCGATGAAATGGGTGAGGGGGCTTTTTTGCGTCCTCAGGGGAAAAGGCCCGCCTGGAGGATTACGAACGTGTGGAGAGAACGGACAAGCACGAGAGGCGGTCTTCTGTGCACTTGAATGCACAAGTCCCTCAACACACAAACAGCACATCACACTCCACATCAAACCCCACCACACACCGAGAACATAACTGCACACCACCACACACGGGAACCACGGCTCTCGGAGGGAACACAACATAACACGCACAGTGAGGCACACGGACCGAGCTTGACCGTACACAGTACCCACATCACAAATTGCACTCACTACTCCAAGAGCCGACCACACGCACAAACTGTCAAACGCAACCACCCACATAGAAACCCACATGCGAAACGCACACAAACCACGACAGAAAGAACACCGAGTTCATGCAACGCCCATTTCACACACTACACACACCACTCCAGACACACACAGCACGTACAGCGCGCAGAGCCTCACAGAATGCACAATGCCAAACACGCAACACATACACGAAGGTAGCAGTCATAACACGCAAAATATCTCACTCAACTTGCAAAACGCACAGGCCACAGAACAGAGTGGAATACACACAACACAAACACAAATCACAGAACAACACATCACACGGCACACACAAGCACAACACACCGAAAGTAATAATATCGCAACTCATCACACACACAACTCAATAACATCAACAATGCAACAACACACACACAGAGCAACGCAACCACTGCACACCACACATAAAGCCACACGCAACACACACTCAAGGAGCAGCCACAACGCACACAACACCCGCAGACACGTACGTAGAGAACACACACACACACACACACACACACACACACAGAACCTCTCAACACGCACACGGCACAACACAGAGAACAACGCACACCTCAAACATCGCAGGGCAGAAGAGAGCACAATTCACGCAAATCACACTGCAATGAGCACACACAATGCACACCAGGAGGCACGCAAACAAGCACAGCCACACACACAGACCACACACATCTCACATCACACGCAGAACTCAACCAAACACACACACAACCTCTCAAACGCAGCCAAGCACAAATCCCAATCACACACGCAAAACAGACACACCACATACAAAACCAAGTGCGACACACACACACACACACACACACAAAACCAACGAAAACCCACGTAGCGCACACTTCACACACCACGCATCGCACGCACGACCACGCACAGACAACCCACGCTCACGTCCATGCACACGGGCTGCACTGTGCAGCGCGTACACACACAGAACCCAGAGTGTATCAACACAAGTCACAGGACGCACACCAGACACGTCGAAGCACGCAGCTGCTCACAACACACGCCAGCGACATTTCGCAGAGTACCCACAGCACACACAATGAGGCACAGGAAACAAGCACAACCACACAGACAACCAGTTTCAAATCACACACGTAACACACACGCAACCACTCAAACACAGCAACACCTCAGTCACAGTCGCAGACGCACGAAACGCGCAAAACCCTCTCAGACATAAAGGCGAAACGCACAACCAACAGAGGAGACAGCATACCTTTCATTTCACACACTACACGCTACGCACACAACCACGTAGAGACAACACCACCCAGACAGCCTCACACAGGAGCGCAGAACGGAACACACACTACACAGAAGCATGACACACACCGGACACATCCACATCAAGGCACATAACTGCTCACAATACACATGAAATTCATTGCACAGATGCCCTACTGCAGCACACCATGAGACATACTAAAACAAGCACAACCACACGCGGCCAGCACATCCCTCATCATGCGCATAACACGCGCAGCCGAACGTCACCTCAACCGCTTGGTGCTGCCGGCTTTTCAACCTGTTGAACAGAACGCCCACACGTCCTGCTTCCAATGCCCGTACAGAAAGCAACTTGCCCTGCCTCTTCCCCTGAGGCTGGGCAGAAGACCTCGTCATAGTAGTCTTGTGCCTGGGAGTGTGAATACATATCAGAAGCTCGCCTTCACACAGCAGTGTTTAGCCGCCAATCTGGATATGGCTGAGCAGCCGATCACGTGGGCTGAGCCGGCAGCGTCAGGGCCTTCTCTGCAGGACAACAGCTCTGCGGCTCAGGGCCCATCTGCCACCAGGCTCTGGAGCAGCTTGCACACACATGTCTCTTGCTGACACGATGCCTGGGGACTGAAGCCGACGGGCACTTAGTTTTCAATGCTCAGACTGTGGCATGGGAGATCGGCTCACATACCCCACGGACCAACCTGGGCATCTCTGAAGCAGCCACATAGTCGCAGGAAAAGCGACTTTTTAAGTTTCCACGCGAAATTCGTTGCATGCGGGCATTTCCCTTACAGCCGGGCTTCCTCGGCAAGGCCTCACGCTAGGGGGCCACACAAGCGAGCACCCCCGCCGCTCAGCGAAAGGGAGCTCTACGCGGCAGAGTCCACGCGGGCACTTAGAGTGCAGGCACGCGGGACAGACGTGGAAAGCACACGACAAGGTAAATTCGTTGTATGCGGGCATTCCCCCCGACAGCCAGGCCGCACGTCGATGGCCACACAAGCGAGTGCCCGGCACTCAGCAAAAGAGAGCTCTACGCAGGAGGAGACTTCACTCAGGTGCCTGGAGTGCAGGCACACGGGACACACACGGAAAGCGTGTAGCAAGCTCAGTTTCCGAGCAAAGCTGACTTGCCTCCACTGCTGCTTCCTTCAGAGCATCTCGTTCTGCAACTTCCTAGTGTGTCTAGTGCGAAGGCCTCATCGCAGCCCACTTACGCCCTCGAGATAAAGGGCGTACAGAGAAGACCGCCTTCTACTGCAATGTTTACTCTTTTCCTCATCCCCTAGGAGAATATTGCACGCAAGGCGAAAGCAGCCTGGTATTCTCTCAGGGAGGGAGGGGTCGCCTCAGTGCACGGTGAGTCGTTTCCCCAGCAAAGTCTGGCATAAGGCTCTCTCTCCTGCAGCAGTTTCTGACACGTTCCGACAAAGGCATCTTCAGGGCCTTGCGATGAAATGGGTGAGGGGGCTTTTTTGCGTCCTCAGGGGAAAAGGCCCGCCTGGAGGATTACGAACGTGTGGAGAGAACGGACAAGCACGAGAGGCGGTCTTCTGTGCACTTGAATGCACAAGTCCCTCAACACACAAACAGCACATCACACTCCACATCAAACCCCACCACACACCGAGAACATAACTGCACACCACCACACACGGGAACCACGGCTCTCGGAGGGAACACAACATAACACGCACAGTGAGGCACACGGACCGAGCTTGACCGTACACAGTACCCACATCACAAATTGCACTCACTACTCCAAGAGCCGACCACACGCACAAACTGTCAAACGCAACCACCCACATAGAAACCCACATGCGAAACGCACACAAACCACGACAGAAAGAACACCGAGTTCATGCAACGCCCATTTCACACACTACACACACCACTCCAGACACACACAGCACGTACAGCGCGCAGAGCCTCACAGAATGCACAATGCCAAACACGCAACACATACACGAAGGTAGCAGTCATAACACGCAAAATATCTCACTCAACTTGCAAAACGCACAGGCCACAGAACAGAGTAGAATACACACAACACAAACACAAATCACAGAACAACACATCACACGGCACACACAAGCACAACACACCGAAAGTAATAATATCGCAACTCATCACACACACAACTCAATAACATCAACAATGCAACAACACACACACAGAGCAACGCAACCACTGCACACCACACATAAAGCCACACGCAACACACACTCAAGGAGCAGCCACAACGCACACAACACCCGCAGACACGTACGTAGAGAACACACACACACACACACACACACACACACACACAGAACCTCTCAACACGCACACGGCACAACACAGAGAACAACGCACACCTCAAACATCGCAGGGCAGAAGAGAGCACAATTCACGCAAATCACACTGCAATGAGCACACACAATGCACACCAGGAGGCACGCAAACAAGCACAGCCACACACACAGACCACACACATCTCACATCACACGCAGAACTCAACCAAACACACACACAACCTCTCAAACGCAGCCAAGCACAAATCCCAATCACACACGCAAAACAGACACACCACATACAAAACCAAGTGCGACACACACACACACACACACACACAAAACCAACGAAAACCCACGTAGCGCACACTTCACACACCACGCATCGCACGCACGACCACGCACAGACAACCCACGCTCACGTCCATGCACACGGGCTGCACTGTGCAGCGCGTACACACACAGAACCCAGAGTGTATCAACACAAGTCACAGGACGCACACCAGACACGTCGAAGCACGCAGCTGCTCACAACACACGCCAGCGACATTTCGCAGAGTACCCACAGCACACACAATGAGGCACAGGAAACAAGCACAACCACACAGACAACCAGTTTCAAATCACACACGTAACACACACGCAACCACTCAAACACAGCAACACCTCAGTCACAGTCGCAGACGCACTAAACGCGCAAAACCCTCTCAGACATAAAGGCGAAACGCACAACCAACAGAGGAGACAGCATACCTTTCATTTCACACACTACACGCTACGCACACAACCACGTAGAGACAACACCACCCAGACAGCCTCACACAGGAGCGCAGAACGGAACACACACTACACAGAAGCATGACACACACCGGACACATCCACATCAAGGCACATAACTGCTCACAATACACATGAAATTCATTGCACAGATGCCCTACTGCAGCACACCATGAGACATACTAAAACAAGCACAACCACACGCGGCCAGCACATCCCTCATCATGCGCATAACACGCGCAGCCGAACGTCACCTCAACCGCTTGGTGCTGCCGGCTTTTCAACCTGTTGAACAGAACGCCCACACGTCCTGCTTCCAATGCCCGTACAGAAAGCAACTTGCCCTGCCTCTTCCCCTGAGGCTGGGCAGAAGACCTCGTCATAGTAGTCTTGTGCCTGGGAGTGTGAATACATATCAGAAGCTCGCCTTCACACAGCAGTGTTTAGCCGCCAATCTGGATATGGCTGAGCAGCCGATCACGTGGGCTGAGCCGGCAGCGTCAGGGCCTTCTCTGCAGGACAACAGCTCTGCGGCTCAGGGCCCATCTGCCACCAGGCTCTGGAGCAGCTTGCACACACATGTCTCTTGCTGACACGATGCCTGGGGACTGAAGCCGACGGGCACTTAGTTTTCAATGCTCAGACTGTGGCATGGGAGATCGGCTCACATACCCCACGGACCAACCTGGGCATCTCTGAAGCAGCCACATAGTCGCAGGAAAAGCGACTTTTTAAGTTTCCACGCGAAATTCGTTGCATGCGGGCATTTCCCTTACAGCCGGGCTTCCTCGGCAAGGCCTCACGCTAGGGGGCCACACAAGCGAGCACCCCCGCCGCTCAGCGAAAGGGAGCTCTACGCGGCAGAGTCCACGCGGGCACTTAGAGTGCAGGCACGCGGGACAGACGTGGAAAGCACACGACAAGGTAAATTCGTTGTATGCGGGCATTCCCCCCGACAGCCAGGCCGCACGTCGATGGCCACACAAGCGAGTGCCCGGCACTCAGCAAAAGAGAGCTCTACGCAGGAGGAGACTTCACTCAGGTGCCTGGAGTGCAGGCACACGGGACACACACGGAAAGCGTGTAGCAAGCTCAGTTTCCGAGCAAAGCTGACTTGCCTCCACTGCTGCTTCCTTCAGAGCATCTCGTTCTGCAACTTCCTAGTGTGTCTAGTGCGAAGGCCTCATCGCAGCCCACTTACGCCCTCGAGATAAAGGGCGTACAGAGAAGACCGCCTTCTACTGCAATGTTTACTCTTTTCCTCATCCCCTAGGAGAATATTGCACGCAAGGCGAAAGCAGCCTGGTATTCTCTCAGGGAGGGAGGGGTCGCCTCAGTGCACGGTGAGTCGTTTCCCCAGCAAAGTCTGGCATAAGGCTCTCTCTCCTGCAGCAGTTTCTGACACGTTCCGACAAAGGCATCTTCAGGGCCTTGCGATGAAATGGGTGAGGGGGCTTTTTTGCGTCCTCAGGGGAAAAGGCCCGCCTGGAGGATTACGAACGTGTGGAGAGAACGGACAAGCACGAGAGGCGGTCTTCTGTGCACTTGAATGCACAAGTCCCTCAACACACAAACAGCACATCACACTCCACATCAAACCCCACCACACACCGAGAACATAACTGCACACCACCACACACGGGAACCACGGCTCTCGGAGGGAACACAACATAACACGCACAGTGAGGCACACGGACCGAGCTTGACCGTACACAGTACCCACATCACAAATTGCACTCACTACTCCAAGAGCCGACCACACGCACAAACTGTCAAACGCAACCACCCACATAGAAACCCACATGCGAAACGCACACAAACCACGACAGAAAGAACACCGAGTTCATGCAACGCCCATTTCACACACTACACACACCACTCCAGACACACACAGCACGTACAGCGCGCAGAGCCTCACAGAATGCACAATGCCAAACACGCAACACATACACGAAGGTAGCAGTCATAACACGCAAAATATCTCACTCAACTTGCAAAACGCACAGGCCACAGAACAGAGTAGAATACACACAACACAAACACAAATCACAGAACAACACATCACACGGCACACACAAGCACAACACACCGAAAGTAATAATATCGCAACTCATCACACACACAACTCAATAACATCAACAATGCAACAACACACACACAGAGCAACGCAACCACTGCACACCACACATAAAGCCACACGCAACACACACTCAAG
Organism: Manis javanica; assembly: GCF_040802235.1. Taxonomy (NCBI): domain Eukaryota; kingdom Metazoa; phylum Chordata; class Mammalia; order Pholidota; family Manidae; genus Manis; species Manis javanica. The sequence goes on from NC_133161.1 coordinate 109,583,223, forward strand.
GAGCAGCCACAACGCACACAACACCCGCAGACACGTACGTAGAGAACACACACACACACACACACACACACACACACACACAGAACCTCTCAACACGCACACGGCACAACACAGAGAACAACGCACACCTCAAACATCGCAGGGCAGAAGAGCGCACAATTCACGCAAATCACACTGCAATGAGCACACACAATGCACACCAGGAGGCACGCAAACAAGCACAGCCACACACACAGACCACACACATCTCACATCACACGCAGAACTCAACCAAACACACACACAACCTCTCAAACGCAGCCAAGCACAAATCCCAATCACACACGCAAAACAGACACACCACATACAAAACCAAGTGCGACACACACACACACACACACACACAAAACCAACGAAAACCCACGTAGCGCACACTTCACACACCACGCATCGCACGCACGACCACGCACAGACAACCCACGCTCACGTCCATGCACACGGGCTGCACTGTGCAGCGCGTACACACACAGAACCCAGAGTGTATCAACACAAGTCACAGGACGCACACCAGACACGTCGAAGCACGCAGCTGCTCACAACACACGCCAGCGACATTTCGCAGAGTACCCACAGCACACACAATGAGGCACAGGAAACAAGCACAACCACACAGACAACCAGTTTCAAATCACACACGTAACACACACGCAACCACTCAAACACAGCAACACCTCAGTCACAGTCGCAGACGCACTAAACGCGCAAAACCCTCTCAGACATAAAGGCGAAACGCACAACCAACAGAGGAGACAGCATACCTTTCATTTCACACACTACACGCTACGCACACAACCACGTAGAGACAACACCACCCAGACAGCCTCACACAGGAGCGCAGAACGGAACACACACTACACAGAAGCATGACACACACCGGACACATCCACATCAAGGCACATAACTGCTCACAATACACATGAAATTCATTGCACAGATGCCCTACTGCAGCACACCATGAGACATACTAAAACAAGCACAACCACACGCGGCCAGCACATCCCTCATCATGCGCATAACACGCGCAGCCGAACGTCACCTCAACCGCTTGGTGCTGCCGGCTTTTCAACCTGTTGAACAGAACGCCCACACGTCCTGCTTCCAATGCCCGTACAGAAAGCAACTTGCCCTGCCTCTTCCCCTGAGGCTGGGCAGAAGACCTCGTCATAGTAGTCTTGTGCCTGGGAGTGTGAATACATATCAGAAGCTCGCCTTCACACAGCAGTGTTTAGCCGCCAATCTGGATATGGCTGAGCAGCCGATCACGTGGGCTGAGCCGGCAGCGTCAGGGCCTTCTCTGCAGGACAACAGCTCTGCGGCTCAGGGCCCATCTGCCACCAGGCTCTGGAGCAGCTTGCACACACATGTCTCTTGCTGACACGATGCCTGGGGACTGAAGCCGACGGGCACTTAGTTTTCAATGCTCAGACTGTGGCATGGGAGATCGGCTCACATACCCCACGGACCAACCTGGGCATCTCTGAAGCAGCCACATAGTCGCAGGAAAAGCGACTTTTTAAGTTTCCACGCGAAATTCGTTGCATGCGGGCATTTCCCTTACAGCCGGGCTTCCTCGGCAAGGCCTCACGCTAGGGGGCCACACAAGCGAGCACCCCCGCCGCTCAGCGAAAGGGAGCTCTACGCGGCAGAGTCCACGCGGGCACTTAGAGTGCAGGCACGCGGGACAGACGTGGAAAGCACACGACAAGGTAAATTCGTTGTATGCGGGCATTCCCCCCGACAGCCAGGCCGCACGTCGATGGCCACACAAGCGAGTGCCCGGCACTCAGCAAAAGAGAGCTCTACGCAGGAGGAGACTTCACTCAGGTGCCTGGAGTGCAGGCACACGGGACACACACGGAAAGCGTGTAGCAAGCTCAGTTTCCGAGCAAAGCTGACTTGCCTCCACTGCTGCTTCCTTCAGAGCATCTCGTTCTGCAACTTCCTAGTGTGTCTAGTGCGAAGGCCTCATCGCAGCCCACTTACGCCCTCGAGATAAAGGGCGTACAGAGAAGACCGCCTTCTACTGCAATGTTTACTCTTTTCCTCATCCCCTAGGAGAATATTGCACGCAAGGCGAAAGCAGCCTGGTATTCTCTCAGGGAGGGAGGGGTCGCCTCAGTGCACGGTGAGTCGTTTCCCCAGCAAAGTCTGGCATAAGGCTCTCTCTCCTGCAGCAGTTTCTGACACGTTCCGACAAAGGCATCTTCAGGGCCTTGCGATGAAATGGGTGAGGGGGCTTTTTTGCGTCCTCAGGGGAAAAGGCCCGCCTGGAGGATTACGAACGTGTGGAGAGAACGGACAAGCACGAGAGGCGGTCTTCTGTGCACTTGAATGCACAAGTCCCTCAACACACAAACAGCACATCACACTCCACATCAAACCCCACCACACACCGAGAACATAACTGCACACCACCACACACGGGAACCACGGCTCTCGGAGGGAACACAACATAACACGCACAGTGAGGCACACGGACCGAGCTTGACCGTACACAGTACCCACATCACAAATTGCACTCACTACTCCAAGAGCCGACCACACGCACAAACTGTCAAACGCAACCACCCACATAGAAACCCACATGCGAAACGCACACAAACCACGACAGAAAGAACACCGAGTTCATGCAACGCCCATTTCACACACTACACACACCACTCCAGACACACACAGCGCGTACAGCGCGCAGAGCCTCACAGAATGCACAATGCCAAACACGCAACACATACACGAAGGTATCAGTCATAACACGCAAAATATCTCACTCAACTTGCAAAACGCACAGGCCACAGAACAGAGTAGAATACACACAACACAAACACAAATCACAGAACAACACATCACACGGCACACACAAGCATCACACACCGAAAGTAATAATATCGCAACTCATCACACACACAACTCAATAACATCAACAATGCAACAACACACACACAGAGCAACGCAACCACTGCACACCACACATAAAGCCACACGCAACACACACTCAAGGAGCAGCCACAACGCACACAACACCCGCAGACACGTACGTAGAGAACACACACACACACACACACACACACACACAGAACCTCTCAACACGCACACGGCACAACACAGAGAACAACGCACACCTCAAACATCGCAGGGCAGAAGAGCGCACAATTCACGCAAATCACACTGCAATGAGCACACACAATGCACACCAGGAGGCACGCAAACAAGCACAGCCACACACACAGACCACACACATCTCACATCACACGCAGAACTCAACCAAACACACACACAACCTCTCAAACGCAGCCAAGCACAAATCCCAATCACACACGCAAAACAGACACACCACATACAAAACCAAGTGCGACACACACACACACACACACACACACACAAAACCAACGAAAACCCACGTAGCGCACACTTCACACACCACGCATCGCACGCACGACCACGCACAGACAACCCACGCTCACGTCCATGCACACGGGCTGCACTGTGCAGCGCGTACACACACAGAACCCAGAGTGTATCAACACAAGTCACAGGACGCACACCAGACACGTCGAAGCACGCAGCTGCTCACAACACACGCCAGCGACATTTCGCAGAGTACCCACAGCACACACAATGAGGCACAGGAAACAAGCACAACCACACAGACAACCAGTTTCAAATCACACACGTAACACACACGCAACCACTCAAACACAGCAACACCTCAGTCACAGTCGCAGACGCACGAAACGCGCAAAACCCTCTCAGACATAAAGGCGAAACGCACAACCAACAGAGGAGACAGCATACCTTTCATTTCACACACTACACGCTACGCACACAACCACGTAGAGACAACACCACCCAGACAGCCTCACACAGGAGCGCAGAACGGAACACACACTACACAGAAGCATGACACACACCGGACACATCCACATCAAGGCACATAACTGCTCACAATACACATGAAATTCATTGCACAGATGCCCTACTGCAGCACACCATGAGACATACTAAAACAAGCACAACCACACGCGGCCAGCACATCCCTCATCATGCGCATAACACGCGCAGCCGAACGTCACCTCAACCGCTTGGTGCTGCCGGCTTTTCAACCTGTTGAACAGAACGCCCACACGTCCTGCTTCCAATGCCCGTACAGAAAGCAACTTGCCCTGCCTCTTCCCCTGAGGCTGGGCAGAAGACCTCGTCATAGTAGTCTTGTGCCTGGGAGTGTGAATACATATCAGAAGCTCGCCTTCACACAGCAGTGTTTAGCCGCCAATCTGGATATGGCTGAGCAGCCGATCACGTGGGCTGAGCCGGCAGCGTCAGGGCCTTCTCTGCAGGACAACAGCTCTGCGGCTCAGGGCCCATCTGCCACCAGGCTCTGGAGCAGCTTGCACACACATGTCTCTTGCTGACACGATGCCTGGGGACTGAAGCCGACGGGCACTTAGTTTTCAATGCTCAGACTGTGGCATGGGAGATCGGCTCACATACCCCACGGACCAACCTGGGCATCTCTGAAGCAGCCACATAGTCGCAGGAAAAGCGACTTTTTAAGTTTCCACGCGAAATTCGTTGCATGCGGGCATTTCCCTTACAGCCGGGCTTCCTCGGCAAGGCCTCACGCTAGGGGGCCACACAAGCGAGCACCCCCGCCGCTCAGCGAAAGGGAGCTCTACGCGGCAGAGTCCACGCGGGCACTTAGAGTGCAGGCACGCGGGACAGACGTGGAAAGCACACGACAAGGTAAATTCGTTGTATGCGGGCATTCCCCCCGACAGCCAGGCCGCACGTCGATGGCCACACAAGCGAGTGCCCGGCACTCAGCAAAAGAGAGCTCTACGCAGGAGGAGACTTCACTCAGGTGCCTGGAGTGCAGGCACACGGGACACACACGGAAAGCGTGTAGCAAGCTCAGTTTCCGAGCAAAGCTGACTTGCCTCCACTGCTGCTTCCTTCAGAGCATCTCGTTCTGCAACTTCCTAGTGTGTCTAGTGCGAAGGCCTCATCGCAGCCCACTTACGCCCTCGAGATAAAGGGCGTACAGAGAAGACCGCCTTCTACTGCAATGTTTACTCTTTTCCTCATCCCCTAGGAGAATATTGCACGCAAGGCGAAAGCAGCCTGGTATTCTCTCAGGGAGAGAGGGGTCGCCTCAGTGCACGGTGAGTCGTTTCCCCAGCAAAGTCTGGCATAAGGCTCTCTCTCCTGCAGCAGTTTCTGACACGTTCCGACAAAGGCATCTTCAGGGCCTTGCGATGAAATGGGTGAGGGGGCTTTTTTGCGTCCTCAGGGGAAAAGGCCCGCCTGGAGGATTACGAACGTGTGGAGAGAACGGACAAGCACGAGAGGCGGTCTTCTGTGCACTTGAATGCACAAGTCCCTCAACACACAAACAGCACATCACACTCCACATCAAACCCCACCACACACCGAGAACATAACTGCACACCACCACACACGGGAACCACGGCTCTCGGAGGGAACACAACATAACACGCACAGTGAGGCACACGGACCGAGCTTGACCGTACACAGTACCCACATCACAAATTGCACTCACTACTCCAAGAGCCGACCACACGCACAAACTGTCAAACGCAACCACCCACATAGAAACCCACATGCGAAACGCACACAAACCACGACAGAAAGAACACCGAGTTCATGCAACGCCCATTTCACACACTACACACACCACTCCAGACACACACAGCACGTACAGTGCGCAGAGCCTCACAGAATGCACAATGCCAAACACGCAACACATACATGAAGGTATCAGTCATAACACGCAAAATATCTCACTCAACTTGCAAAACGCACAGGCCACAGAACAGAGTAGAATACACACAACACAAACACAAATCACAGAACAACACATCACACGGCACACACAAGCATCACACACCGAAAGTAATAATATCGCAACTCATCACACACACAACTCAATAACATCAACAATGCAACAACACACACACAGAGCAACGCAACCACTGCACACCACACATAAAGCCACACGCAACACACACTCAAGGAGCAGCCACAACGCACACAACACCCGCAGACACGTACGTAGAGAACACACACACACACACACACACACACACACAGAACCTCTCAACACGCACACGGCACAACACAGAGAACAACGCACACCTCAAACATCGCAGGGCAGAAGAGCGCACAATTCACGCAAATCACACTGCAATGAGCACACACAATGCACACCAGGAGGCACGCAAACAAGCACAGCCACACACACAGACCACACACATCTCACATCACACGCAGAACTCAACCAAACACACACACAACCTCTCAAACGCAGCCAAGCACAAATCCCAATCACACACGCAAAACAGACACACCACATACAAAACCAAGTGCGACACACACACACACACACACACACACACACAAAACCAACGAAAACCCACGTAGCGCACACTTCACACACCACGCATCGCACGCACGACCACGCACAGACAACCCACGCTCACGTCCATGCACACGGGCTGCACTGTGCAGCGCGTACACACACAGAACCCAGAGTGTATCAACACAAGTCACAGGACGCACACCAGACACGTCGAAGCACGCAGCTGCTCACAACACACGCCAGCGACATTTCGCAGAGTACCCACAGCACACACAATGAGGCACAGGAAACAAGCACAACCACACAGACAACCAGTTTCAAATCACACACGTAACACACACGCAACCACTCAAACACAGCAACACCTCAGTCACAGTCGCAGACGCACGAAACGCGCAAAACCCTCTCAGACATAAAGGCGAAACGCACAACCAACAGAGGAGACAGCATACCTTTCATTTCACACACTACACGCTACGCACACAACCACGTAGAGACAACACCACCCAGACAGCCTCACACAGGAGCGCAGAACGGAACACACACTACACAGAAGCATGACACACACCGGACACATCCACATCAAGGCACATAACTGCTCACAATACACATGAAATTCATTGCACAGATGCCCTACTGCAGCACACCATGAGACATACTAAAACAAGCACAACCACACGCGGCCAGCACATCCCTCATCATGCGCATAACACGCGCAGCCGAACGTCACCTCAACCGCTTGGTGCTGCTGGCTTTTCAACCTGTTGAACAGAACGCCCACACGTCCTGCTTCCAATGCCCGTACAGAAAGCAACTTGCCCTGCCTCTTCCCCTGAGGCTGGGCAGAAGACCTCGTCATAGTAGTCTTGTGCCTGGGAGTGTGAATACATATCAGAAGCTCGCCTTCACACAGCAGTGTTTAGCCGCCAATCTGGATATGGCTGAGCAGCCGATCACGTGGGCTGAGCCGGCAGCGTCAGGGCCTTCTCTGCAGGACAACAGCTCTGCGGCTCAGGGCCCATCTGCCACCAGGCTCTGGAGCAGCTTGCACACACATGTCTCTTGCTGACACGATGCCTGGGGACTGAAGCCGACGGTCACTTAGTTTTCAATGCTCAGACTGTGGCATGGGAGATCAGCTCACATACCCCAAGGACCAACCTGGGCATCTCTGAAGCAGCCACATAGTCGCAGGAAAAGCGACTTTTTAAGTTTCCACGCGAAATTCGTTGCATGCGGGCATTTCCCTTACAGCCGGGCTTCCTCGGCAAGGCCTCACGCTAGGGGGCCACACAAGCGAGCACCCCCGCCGCTCAGCGAAAGGGAGCTCTACGCGGCACAGTCCACGCGGGCACTTAGAGTGCAGGCACGCGGGACAGACGTGGAAAGCACACGACAAGGTAAATTCGTTGTATGCGGGCATTCCCCCCGACAGCCAGGCCGCACGTCGATGGCCACACAAGCCAGTGCCCGGCACTCAGCAAAAGAGAGCTCTACGCAGGAGGAGACTTCACTCAGGTGCCTGGAGTGCAGGCACACGGGACACACACGGAAAGCGTGTAGCAAGCTCAGTTTCCGAGCAAAGCTGACTTGCCTCCACTGCTGCTTCCTTCAGAGCATCTCGTTCTGCAACTTCCTAGTGTGTCTAGTGCGAAGGCCTCATCGCAGCCCACTTACGCCCTCGAGATAAAGGGCGTACAGAGAAGACCGCCTTCTACTGCAATGTTTACTCTTTTCCTCATCCCCTAGGAGAATATTGCACGCAAGGCGAAAGCAGCCTGGTATTCTCTCAGGGAGGGAGGGGTCGCCTCAGTGCACGGTGAGTCGTTTCCCCAGCAAAGTCTGGCATAAGGCTCTCTCTCCTGCAGCAGTTTCTGACACGTTCCGACAAAGGCATCTTCAGGGCCTTGCGATGAAATGGGTGAGGGGGCTTTTTTGCGTCCTCAGGGGAAAAGGCCCGCCTGCAGGATTACGAACGTGTGGAGAGAACGGACAAGCACGAGAGGCGGTCTTCTGTGCACTTGAATGCACAAGTCCCTCAACACACAAACAGCACATCACACTCCACATCAAACCCCACCACACACCGAGAACATAACTGCACACCACCACACACGGGAACCACGGCTCTCGGAGGGAACACAACATAACACGCACAGTGAGGCACACGGACCGAGCTTGACCGTACACAGTACCCACATCACAAATTGCACTCACTACTCCAAGAGCCGACCACACGCACAAACTGTCAAACGCAACCACCCACATAGAAACCCACATGCGAAACGCACACAAACCACGACAGAAAGAACACCGAGTTCATGCAACGCCCATTTCACACACTACACACACCACTCCAGACACACACAGCACGTACAGCGCGCAGAGCCTCACAGAATGCACAATGCCAAACACGCAACACATACACGAAGGTATCAGTCATAACACGCAAAATATCTCACTCAACTTGCAAAACGCACAGGCCACAGAACAGAGTAGAATACACACAACACAAACACAAATCACAGAACAACACATCACACGGCACACACAAGCATCACACACCGAAAGTAATAATATCGCAACTCATCACACACACAACTCAATAACATCAACAATGCAACAACACACACACAGAGCAACGCAACCACTGCACACCACACATAAAGCCACACGCAACACACACTCAAGGAGCAGCCACAACGCACACAACACCCGCAGACACGTACGTAGAGAACACACACACACACACACACACACACACAGAACCTCTCAACACGCACACGGCACAACACAGAGAACAACGCACACCTCAAACATCGCAGGGCAGAAGAGCGCACAATTCACGCAAATCACACTGCAATGAGCACACACAATGCACACCAGGAGGCACGCAAACAAGCACAGCCACACACACAGACCACACACATCTCACATCACACGCAGAACTCAACCAAACACACACACAACCTCTCAAACGCAGCCAAGCACAAATCCCAATCACACACGCAAAACAGACACACCACATACAAAACCAAGTGCGACACACACACACACACACACACACACACACACACAAAACCAACGAAAACCCACGTAGCGCACACTTCACACACCACGCATCGCACGCACGACCACGCACAGACAACCCACGCTCACGTCCATGCACACGGGCTGCACTGTGCAGCGCGTACACACACAGAACCCAGAGTGTATCAACACAAGTCACAGGACGCACACCAGACACGTCGAAGCACGCAGCTGCTCACAACACACGCCAGCGACATTTCGCAGAGTACCCACAGCACACACAATGAGGCACAGGAAACAAGCACAACCACACAGACAACCAGTTTCAAATCACACACGTAACACACACGCAACCACTCAAACACAGCAACACCTCAGTCACAGTCGCAGACGCACGAAACGCGCAAAACCCTCTCAGACATAAAGGCGAAACGCACAACCAACAGAGGAGACAGCATACCTTTCATTTCACACACTACACGCTACGCACACAACCACGTAGAGACAACACCACCCAGACAGCCTCACACAGGAGCGCAGAACGGAACACACACTACACAGAAGCATGACACACACCGGACACATCCACATCAAGGCACATAACTGCTCACAATACACATGAAATTCATTGCACAGATGCCCTACTGCAGCACACCATGAGACATACTAAAACAAGCACAACCACACGCGGCCAGCACATCCCTCATCATGCGCATAACACGCGCAGCCGAACGTCACCTCAACCGCTTGGCGCTGCCGGCTTTTCAACCTGTTGAACAGAACGCCCACACGTCCTGCTTCCAATGCCCGTACAGAAAGCAACTTGCCCTGCCTCTTCCCCTGAGGCTGGGCAGAAGACCTCGTCATAGTAGTCTTGTGCCTGGGAGTGTGAATACATATCAGAAGCTCGCCTTCACACAGCAGTGTTTAGCCGCCAATCTGGATATGGCTGAGCAGCCGATCACGTGGGCTGAGCCGGCAGCGTCAGGGCCTTCTCTGCAGGACAACAGCTCTGCGGCTCAGGGCCCATCTGCCACCAGGCTCTGGAGCAGCTTGCACACACATGTCTCTTGCTGACACGATGCCTGGGGACTGAAGCCGACGGGCACTTAGTTTTCAATGCTCAGACTGTGGCATGGGAGATCGGCTCACATACCCCACGGACCAACCTGGGCATCTCTGAAGCAGCCACATAGTCGCAGGAAAAGCGACTTTTTAAGTTTCCACGCGAAATTCGTTGCATGCGGGCATTTCCCTTACAGCCGGGCTTCCTCGGCAAGGCCTCACGCTAGGGGGCCACACAAGCGAGCACCCCCGCCGCTCAGCGAAAGGGAGCTCTACGCGGCACAGTCCACGCGGGCACTTAGAGTGCAGGCACGCGGGACAGACGTGGAAAGCACACGACAAGGTAAATTCGTTGTATGCGGGCATTCCCCCCGACAGCCAGGCCGCACGTCGATGGCCACACAAGCGAGTGCCCGGCACTCAGCAAAAGAGAGCTCTACGCAGGAGGAGACTTCACTCAGGTGCCTGGAGTGCAGGCACACGGGACACACACGGAAAGCGTGTAGCAAGCTCAGTTTCCGAGCAAAGCTGACTTGCCTCCACTGCTGCTTCCTTCAGAGCATCTCGTTCTGCAACTTCCTAGTGTGTCTAGTGCGAAGGCCTCATCGCAGCCCACTTACGCCCTCGAGATAAAGGGCGTACAGAGAAGACCGCCTTCTACTGCAATGTTTACTCTTTTCCTCATCCCCTAGGAGAATATTGCACGCAAGGCGAAAGCAGCCTGGTATTCTCTCAGGGAGGGAGGGGTCGCCTCAGTGCACGGTGAGTCGTTTCCCCAGCAAAGTCTGGCATAAGGCTCTCTCTCCTGCAGCAGTTTCTGACACGTTCCGACAAAGGCATCTTCAGGGCCTTGCGATGAAATGGGTGAGGGGGCTTTTTTGCGTCCTCAGGGGAAAAGGCCCGCCTGGAGGATTACGAACGTGTGGAGAGAACGGACAAGCACGAGAGGCGGTCTTCTGTGCACTTGAATGCACAAGTCCCTCAACACACAAACAGCACATCACACTCCACATCAAACCCCACCACACACCGAGAACATAACTGCACACCACCACACACGGGAACCACGGCTCTCGGAGGGAACACAACATAACACGCACAGTGAGGCACACGGACCGAGCTTGACCGTACACAGTACCCACATCACAAATTGCACTCACTACTCCAAGAGCCGACCACACGCACAAACTGTCAAACGCAACCACCCACATAGAAACCCACATGCGAAACGCACACAAACCACGACAGAAAGAACACCGAGTTCATGCAACGCCCATTTCACACACTACACACACCACTCCAGACACACACAGCACGTACAGCGCGCAGAGCCTCACAGAATGCACAATGCCAAACACGCAACACATACACGAAGGTATCAGTCATAACACGCAAAATATCTCACTCAACTTGCAAAACGCACAGGCCACAGAACAGAGTAGAATACACACAACACAAACACAAATCACAGAACAACACATCACACGGCACACACAAGCATCACACACCGAAAGTAATAATATCGCAACTCATCACACACACAACTCAATAACATCAACAATGCAACAACACACACACAGAGCAACGCAACCACTGCACACCACACATAAAGCCACACGCAACACACACTCAAGGAGTAGCCACAACGCACACAACACCCGCAGACACGTACGTAGAGAACACACACACACACACACACACACACACACACACAGAACCTCTCAACACGCACACGGCACAACACAGAGAACAACGCACACCTCAAACATCGCAGGGCAGAAGAGCGCACAATTCACGCAAATCACACTGCAATGAGCACACACAATGCACACCAGGAGGCACGCAAACAAGCACAGCCACACACACAGACCACACACATCTCACATCACACGCAGAACTCAACCAAACACACACACAAACTCTCAAACGCAGCCAAGCACAAATCCCAATCACACACGCAAAACAGACACACCACATACAAAACCAAGTGCGACACACACACACACACACACACACACACACACACAAAACCAACGAAAACCCACGTAGCGCACACTTCACACACCACGCATCGCACGCACGACCACGCACAGACAACCCACGCTCACGTCCATGCACACGGGCTGCACTGTGCAGCGCGTACACACACAGAACCCAGAGTGTATCAACACAAGTCACAGGACGCACACCAGACACGTCGAAGCACGCAGCTGCTCACAACACACGCCAGCGACATTTCGCAGAGTACCCACAGCACACACAATGAGGCACAGGAAACAAGCACAACCACACAGACAACCAGTTTCAAATCACACACGTAACACACACGCAACCACTCAAACACAGCAACACCTCAGTCACAGTCGCAGACGCACGAAACGCGCAAAACCCTCTCAGACATAAAGGCGAAACGCACAACCAACAGAGGAGACAGCATACCTTTCATTTCACACACTACACGCTACGCACACAACCACGTAGAGACAACACCACCCAGACAGCCTCACACAGGAGCGCAGAACGGAACACACACTACACAGAAGCATGACACACACCGGACACATCCACATCAAGGCACATAACTGCTCACAATACACATGAAATTCATTGCACAGATGCCCTACTGCAGCACACCATGAGACATACTAAAACAAGCACAACCACACGCGGCCAGCACATCCCTCATCATGCGCATAACACGCGCAGCCGAACGTCACCTCAACCGCTTGGCGCTGCCGGCTTTTCAACCTGTTGAACAGAACGCCCACACGTCCTGCTTCCAATGCCCGTACAGAAAGCAACTTGCCCTGCCTCTTCCCCTGAGGCTGGGCAGAAGACCTCGTCATAGTAGTCTTGTGCCTGGGAGTGTGAATACATATCAGAAGCTCGCCTTCACACAGCAGTGTTTAGCCGCCAATCTGGATATGGCTGAGCAGCCGATCACGTGGGCTGAGCCGGCAGCGTCAGGGCCTTCTCTGCAGGACAACAGCTCTGCGGCTCAGGGCCCATCTGCCACCAGGCTCTGGAGCAGCTTGCACACACATGTCTCTTGCTGACACGATGCCTGGGGACTGAAGCCGACGGGCACTTAGTTTTCAATGCTCAGACTGTGGCATGGGAGATCGGCTCACATACCCCACGGACCAACCTGGGCATCTCTGAAGCAGCCACATAGTCGCAGGAAAAGCGACTTTTTAAGTTTCCACGCGAAATTCGTTGCATGCGGGCATTTCCCTTACAGCCGGGCTTCCTCGGCAAGGCCTCACGCTAGGGGGCCACACAAGCGAGCACCCCCGCCGCTCAGCGAAAGGGAGCTCTACGCGGCAGAGTCCACGCGGGCACTTAGAGTGCAGGCACGCGGGACAGACGTGGAAAGCACACGACAAGGTAAATTCGTTGTATGCGGGCATTCCCCCCGACAGCCAGGCCGCACGTCGATGGCCACACAAGCGAGTGCCCGGCACTCAGCAAAAGAGAGCTCTACGCAGGAGGAGACTTCACTCAGGTGCCTGGAGTGCAGGCACACGGGACACACACGGAAAGCGTGTAGCAAGCTCAGTTTCCGAGCAAAGCTGACTTGCCTCCACTGCTGCTTCCTTCAGAGCATCTCGTTCTGCAACTTCCTAGTGTGTCTAGTGCGAAGGCCTCATCGCAGCCCACTTACGCCCTCGAGATAAAGGGCGTACAGAGAAGACCGCCTTCTACTGCAATGTTTACTCTTTTCCTCATCCCCTAGGAGAATATTGCACGCAAGGCGAAAGCAGCCTGGTATTCTCTCAGGGAGGGAGGGGTCGCCTCAGTGCACGGTGAGTCGTTTCCCCAGCAAAGTCTGGCATAAGGCTCTCTCTCCTGCAGCAGTTTCTGACACGTTCCGACAAAGGCATCTTCAGGGCCTTGCGATGAAATGGGTGAGGGGGCTTTTTTGCGTCCTCAGGGGAAAAGGCCCGCCTGGAGGATTACGAACGTGTGGAGAGAACGGACAAGCACGAGAGGCGGTCTTCTGTGCACTTGAATGCACAAGTCCCTCAACACACAAACAGCACATCACACTCCACATCAAACCCCACCACACACCGAGAACATAACTGCACACCACCACACACGGGAACCACGGCTCTCGGAGGGAACACAACATAACACGCACAGTGAGGCACACGGACCGAGCTTGACCGTACACAGTACCCACATCACAAATTGCACTCACTACTCCAAGAGCCGACCACACGCACAAACTGTCAAACGCAACCACCCACATAGAAACCCACATGCGAAACGCACACAAACCACGACAGAAAGAACACCGAGTTCATGCAACGCCCATTTCACACACTACACACACCACTCCAGACACACACAGCACGTACAGCGCGCAGAGCCTCACAGAATGCACAATGCCAAACACGCAACACATACACGAAGGTATCAGTCATAACACGCAAAATATCTCACTCAACTTGCAAAACGCACAGGCCAGAGAACAGAGTAGAATACACACAACACAAACACAAATCACAGAACAACACATCACACGGCACACACAAGCATCACACACCGAAAGTAATAATATCGCAACTCATCACACACACAACTCAATAACATCAACAATGCAACAACACACACACAGAGCAACGCAACCACTGCACACCACACATAAAGCCACACGCAACACACACTCAAGGAGTAGCCACACCGCACACAACACCCGCAGACACGTACGTAGAGAACACACACACACACACACACACACACACACACAGAACCTCTCAACACGCACACGGCACAACACAGAGAACAACGCACACCTCAAACATCGCAGGGCAGAAGAGCGCACAATTCACGCAAATCACACTGCAATGAGCACACACAATGCACACCAGGAGGCACGCAAACAAGCACAGCCACACACACAGACCACACACATCTCACATCACACGCAGAACTCAACCAAACACACACACAACCTCTCAAACGCAGCCAAGCACAAATCCCAATCACACACGCAAAACAGACACACCACATACAAAACCAAGTGCGACACACACACACACACACACACACAAAACCAACGAAAACCCACGTAGCGCACACTTCACACACCACGCATCGCACGCACGACCACGCACAGACAACCCACGCTCACGTCCATGCACACGGGCTGCACTGTGCAGCGCGTACACACACAGAACCCAGAGTGTATCAACACAAGTCACAGGACGCACACCAGACACGTCGAAGCACGCAGCTGCTCACAACACACGCCAGCGACATTTCGCAGAGTACCCACAGCACACACAATGAGGCACAGGAAACAAGCACAACCACACAGACAACCAGTTTCAAATCACACACGTAACACACACGCAACCACTCAAACACAGCAACACCTCAGTCACAGTCGCAGACGCACGAAACGCGCAAAACCCTCTCAGACATAAAGGCGAAACGCACAACCAACAGAGGAGACAGCATACCTTTCATTTCACACACTACACGCTACGCACACAACCACGTAGAGACAACACCACCCAGACAGCCTCACACAGGAGCGCAGAACGGAACACACACTACACAGAAGCATGACACACACCGGACACATCCACATCAAGGCACATAACTGCTCACAATACACATGAAATTCATTGCACAGATGCCCTACTGCAGCACACCATGAAACATACTAAAACAAGCACAACCACACCCGGCCAGCACATCCCTCATCATGCGCATAACACGCGCAGGCCGAACGTCACCTCAACCGCTTGGTGCTGCCGGCTTTTCAACCTGTTGAACAGAACGCCCACACGTCCTGCTTCCAATGCCCGTACAGAAAGCAACTTGCCCTGCCTCTTCCCCTGAGGCTGGGCAGAAGACCTCGTCATAGTAGTCTTGTGCCTGGGAGTGTGAATACATATCAGAAGCTCGCCTTCACACAGCAGTGTTTAGCCGCCAATCTGGATATGGCTGAGCAGCCGATCACGTGGGCTGAGCCGGCAGCGTCAGGGCCTTCTCTGCAGGACAACAGCTCTGCGGCTCAGGGCCCATCTGCCACCAGGCTCTGGAGCAGCTTGCACACACATGTCTCTTGCTGACACGATGCCTGGGGACTGAAGCCGACGGGCACTTAGTTTTCAATGCTCAGACTGTGGCATGGGAGATCGGCTCACATACCCCACGGACCAACCTGGGCATCTCTGAAGCAGCCACATAGTCGCAGGAAAAGCGACTTTTTAAGTTTCCACGCGAAATTCGTTGCATGCGGGCATTTCCCTTACAGCCGGGCTTCCTCGGCAAGGCCTCACGCTAGGGGGCCACACAAGCGAGCACCCCCGCCGCTCAGCGAAAGGGAGCTCTACGCGGCAGAGTCCACGCGGGCACTTAGAGTGCAGGCACGTGGGACAGACGTGGAAAGCACACGACAAGGTAAATTCGTTGTATGCGGGCATTCCCCCCGACAGCCAGGCCGCACGTCGATGGCCACACAAGCGAGTGCCCGGCACTCAGCAAAAGAGAGCTCTACGCAGGAGAGGACTTCACTCAGGTGCCTGGAGTGCAGGCACACGGGACACACACGGAAAGCGTGTAGCAAGCTCAGTTTCCGAGCAAAGCTGACTTGCCTCCACTGCTGCTTCCTTCAGAGCATCTCGTTCTGCAACTTCCTAGTGTGTCTAGTGCGAAGGCCTCATCGCAGCCCACTTACGCCCTCGAGATAAAGGGCGTACAGAGAAGACCGCCTTCTACTGCAATGTTTACTCTTTTCCTCATCCCCTAGGAGAATATTGCACGCAAGGCGAAAGCAGCCTGGTATTCTCTCGGGGAGGGAGGGGGTCGCCTCAGTGCACGGTGAGGTCGTTTCCCCAGCAAAGTCTGGCATAAGGCTCTCTCTCCTGCAGCAGTTTCTGACACGTTCCGACAAAGGCATCTTCAGGGCCTTGCGATGAAATGGGTGAGGGGGCTTTTTTGCGTCCTCAGGGGAAAAGGCCCGCCTGGAGGATTACGAACGTGTGGAGAGAACGGACAAGCACGAGAGGCGGTCTTCTGTGCACTTGAATGCACAAGTCCCTCAACACACAAACAGCACATCACACTCCACATCAAACCCCACCACACACCGAGAACATAACTGCACACCACCACACACGGGAACCACGGCTCTCGGAGGGAACACAACATAAACACGCACAGTGAGGCACACGGACCGAGCTTTGACCGTACACAGTACCCACATCACAAATTGCACTCACTACTCCAAGAGCCGACCACACGCACAAACTGTCAAACGCAACCACCCACATAGAAAACCCACATGCGAAACGCACACAAACCACGACAGAAAGAACACCGAGTTCATGCAACGCCCATTTCACACACTACACACACCACTCCAGGACACACACAGCACGTACAGCGCGCAGAGCCTCACAGAATGCACAATGCCAAACACGCAACACATACACGAAGGTATCAGTCATAACACGCAAAATATCTCACTCAACTTGCAAAACGCACAGGGCCACAGAACAGAGTAGAATACACACAACACAAACACAAATCACAGAACAACACATCACACGGCACACACAAGCATCACACACCGAAAGTAATAATATCGCAACTCATCACACACACAACTCAATAACATCAACAATGCAACAACACACACACAGAGCAACGCAACCACTGCACACCACACATAAAGCCACACGCAACACACACTCAAGGAGCAGCCACAACGCACACAACACCCGCAGACACGTACGTAGAGAACACACACACACACACACACACACACACACACAACCTCTCAACACGCACACGGCACAACACAGAGAACAACGCACACCTCAAACATCGCAGGGCAGAAGAGCGCACAATTCACGCAAATCACACTGCAATGAGCACACACAATGCACACCAGGAGGCACGCAAACAAGCACAGCCACACACACAGACCACACACATCTCACATCACACGCAGAACTCAACCAAACACACACACAACCTCTCAAACGCAGCCAAGCACAAATCCCAATCACACACGCAAAACAGACACACCACATACAAAACCAAGTGCGACACACACACACACACACACACACACACACACACAAAACCAACGAAAACCCACGTAGCGCACACTTCACACACCACGCATCGCACGCACGACCACGCACAGACAACCCACGCTCACGTCCATGCACACGGGCTGCACTGTGCAGCGCGTACACACACAGAACCCAGAGTGTATCAACACAAGTCACAGGACGCACACCAGACACGTCGAAGCACGCAGCTGCTCACAACACACGCCAGCGACATTTCGCAGAGTACCCACAGCACACACAATGAGGCACAGGAAACAAGCACAACCACACAGACAACCAGTTTCAAATCACACACGTAACACACACGCAACCACTCAAACACAGCAACACCTCAGTCACAGTCGCAGACGCACGAAACGCGCAAAACCCTCTCAGACATAAAGGCGAAACGCACAACCAACAGAGGAGACAGCATACCTTTCATTTCACACACTACACGCTACGCACACAACCACGTAGAGACAACACCACCCAGACAGCCTCACACAGGAGCGCAGAACGGAACACACACTACACAGAAGCATGACACACACCGGACACATCCACATCAAGGCACATAACTGCTCACAATACACATGAAATTCATTGCACAGATGCCCTACTGCAGCACACCATGAGACATACTAAAACAAGCACAACCACACGCGGCCAGCACATCCCTCATCATGCGCATAACACGCGCAGCCGAACGTCACCTCAACCGCTTGGTGCTGCCGGCTTTTCAACCTGTTGAACAGAACGCCCACACGTCCTGCTTCCAATGCCCGTACAGAAAGCAACTTGCCCTGCCTCTTCCCCTGAGGCTGGGCAGAAGACCTCGTCATAGTAGTCTTGTGCCTGGGAGTGTGAATACATATCAGAAGCTCGCCTTCACACAGCAGTGTTTAGCCGCCAATCTGGATATGGCTGAGCAGCCGATCACGTGGGCTGAGCCGGCAGCGTCAGGGCCTTCTCTGCAGGACAACAGCTCTGCGGCTCAGGGCCCATCTGCCACCAGGCTCTGGAGCAGCTTGCACACACATGTCTCTTGCTGACACGATGCCTGGGGACTGAAGCCGACGGGCACTTAGTTTTCAATGCTCAGACTGTGGCATGGGAGATCGGCTCACATACCCCACGGACCAACCTGGGCATCTCTGAAGCAGCCACATAGTCGCAGGAAAAGCGACTTTTTAAGTTTCCACGCGAAATTCGTTGCATGCGGGCATTTCCCTTACAGCCGGGCTTCCTCGGCAAGGCCTCACGCTAGGGGGGCACACAAGCGAGCACCCCCGCCGCTCAGCGAAAGGGAGCTCTACGCGGCAGAGTCCACGCGGGCACTTAGAGTGCAGGCACGCGGGACAGACGTGGAAAGCACACGACAAGGTAAATTCGTTGTATGCGGGCATTCCCCCCGACAGCCAGGCCGCACGTCGATGGCCACACAAGCGAGTGCCCGGCACTCAGCAAAAGAGAGCTCTACGCAGGAGGAGACTTCACTCAGGTGCCTGGAGTGCAGGCACACGGGACACACACGGAAAGCGTGTAGCAAGCTCAGTTTCCGAGCAAAGCTGACTTGCCTCCACTGCTGCTTCCTTCAGAGCATCTCGTTCTGCAACTTCCTAGTGTGTCTAGTGCGAAGGCCTCATCGCAGCCCACTTACGCCCTCGAGATAAAGGGCGTACAGAGAAGACCGCCTTCTACTGCAATGTTTACTCTTTTCCTCATCCCCTAGGAGAATATTGCACGCAAGGCGAAAGCAGCCTGGTATTCTCTCGGGGAGGGAGGGGTCGCCTCAGTGCACGGTGAGTCGTTTCCCCAGCAAAGTCTGGCATAAGGCTCTCTCTCCTGCAGCAGTTTCTGACACGTTCCGACAAAGGCATCTTCAGGGCCTTGCGATGAAATGGGTGAGGGGGCTTTTTTGCGTCCTCAGGGGAAAAGGCCCGCCTGGAGGATTACGAACGTGTGGAGAGAACGGACAAGCACGAGAGGCGGTCTTCTGTGCACTTGAATGCACAAGTCCCTCAACACACAAACAGCACATCACACTCCACATCAAACCCCACCACACACCGAGAACATAACTGCACACCACCACACACGGGAACCACGGCTCTCGGAGGGAACACAACATAACACGCACAGTGAGGCACACGGACCGAGCTTGACCGTACACAGTACCCACATCACAAATTGCACTCACTACTCCAAGAGCCGACCACACGCACAAACTGTCAAACGCAACCACCCACATAGAAACCCACATGCGAAACGCACACAAACCACGACAGAAAGAACACCGAGTTCATGCAACGCCCATTTCACACACTACACACACCACTCCAGACACACACAGCACGTACAGCGCGCAGAGCCTCACAGAATGCACAATGCCAAACACGCAACACATACACGAAGGTATCAGTCATAACACGCAAAATATCTCACTCAACTTGCAAAACGCACAGGCCACAGAACAGAGTAGAATACACACAACACAAACACAAATCACAGAACAACACATCACACGGCACACACAAGCATCACACACCGAAAGTAATAATATCGCAACTCATCACACACACAACTCAATAACATCAACAATGCAACAACACACACACAGAGCAACGCAACCACTGCACACCACACATAAAGCCACACGCAACACACACTCAAGGAGCAGCCACAACGCACACAACACCCGCAGACACGTACGTAGAGAACACACACACACACACACACACACACACACACAACCTCTCAACACGCACACGGCACAACACAGAGAACAACGCACACCTCAAACATCGCAGGGCAGAAGAGCGCACAATTCACGCAAATCACACTGCAATGAGCACACACAATGCACACCAGGAGGCACGCAAACAAGCACAGCCACACACACAGACCACACACATCTCACATCACACGCAGAACTCAACCAAACACACACACAACCTCTCAAACGCAGCCAAGCACAAATCCCAATCACACACGCAAAACAGACACACCACATACAAAACCAAGTGCGACACACACACACACACACACACACACACAAAAACAAAAAAAACCCACGTAGCGCACACTTCACACACCACGCATCGCACGCACGACCACGCACAGACAACCCACGCTCACGTCCATGCACACGGGCTGCACTGTGCAGCGCGTACACACACAGAACCCAGAGTGTATCAACACAAGTCACAGGACGCACACCAGACACGTCGAAGCACGCAGCTGCTCACAACACACGCCAGCGACATTTCGCAGAGTACCCACAGCACACACAATGAGGCACAGGAAACAAGCACAACCACACAGACAACCAGTTTCAAATCACACACGTAACACACACGCAACCACTCAAACACAGCAACACCTCAGTCACAGTCGCAGACGCACGAAACGCGCAAAACCCTCTCAGACATAAAGGCGAAACGCACAACCAACAGAGGAGACAGCATACCTTTCATTTCACACACTACACGCTACGCACACAACCACGTAGAGACAACACCACCCAGACAGCCTCACACAGGAGCGCAGAACGGAACACACACTACACAGAAGCATGACACACACCGGACACATCCACATCAAGGCACATAACTGCTCACAATACACATGAAATTCATTGCACAGATGCCCTACTGCAGCACACCATGAGACATACTAAAACAAGCACAACCACACGCGGCCAGCACATCCCTCATCATGCGCATAACACGCGCAGCCGAACGTCACCTCAACCGCTTGGTGCTGCCGGCTTTTCAACCTGTTGAACAGAACGCCCACACGTCCTGCTTCCAATGCCCGTACAGAAAGCAACTTGCCCTGCCTCTTCCCCTGAGGCTGGGCAGAAGACCTCGTCATAGTAGTCTTGTGCCTGGGAGTGTGAATACATATCAGAAGCTCGCCTTCACACAGCAGTGTTTAGCCGCCAATCTGGATATGGCTGAGCAGCCGATCACGTGGGCTGAGCCGGCAGCGTCAGGGCCTTCTCTGCAGGACAACAGCTCTGCGGCTCAGGGCCCATCTGCCACCAGGCTCTGGAGCAGCTTGCACACACATGTCTCTTGCTGACACGATGCCTGGGGACTGAAGCCGACGGGCACTTAGTTTTCAATGCTCAGACTGTGGCATGGGAGATCGGCTCACATACCCCACGGACCAACCTGGGCATCTCTGAAGCAGCCACATAGTCGCAGGAAAAGCGACTTTTTAAGTTTCCACGCGAAATTCGTTGCATGCGGGCATTTCCCTTACAGCCGGGCTTCCTCGGCAAGGCCTCACGCTAGGGGGCCACACAAGCGAGCACCCCCGCCGCTCAGCGAAAGGGAGCTCTACGCGGCAGAGTCCACGCGGGCACTTAGAGTGCAGGCACGCGGGACAGACGTGGAAAGCACACGACAAGGTAAATTCGTTGTATGCGGGCATTCCCCCCGACAGCCAGGCCGCACGTCGATGGCCACACAAGCGAGTGCCCGGCACTCAGCAAAAGAGAGCTCTACGCAGGAGGAGACTTCACTCAGGTGCCTGGAGTGCAGGCACACGGGACACACACGGAAAGCGTGTAGCAAGCTCAGTTTCCGAGCAAAGCTGACTTGCCTCCACTGCTGCTTCCTTCAGAGCATCTCGTTCTGCAACTTCCTAGTGTGTCTAGTGCGAAGGCCTCATCGCAGCCCACTTACGCCCTCGAGATAAAGGGCGTACAGAGAAGACCGCCTTCTACTGCAATGTTTACTCTTTTCCTCATCCCCTAGGAGAATATTGCACGCAAGGCGAAAGCAGCCTGGTATTCTCTCGGGGAGGGAGGGGTCGCCTCAGTGCACGGTGAGTCGTTTCCCCAGCAAAGTCTGGCATAAGGCTCTCTCTCCTGCAGCAGTTTCTGACACGTTCCGACAAAGGCATCTTCAGGGCCTTGCGATGAAATGGGTGAGGGGGCTTTTTTGCGTCCTCAGGGGAAAAGGCCCGCCTGGAGGATTACGAACGTGTGGAGAGAACGGACAAGCACGAGAGGCGGTCTTCTGTGCACTTGAATGCACAAGTCCCTCAACACACAAACAGCACATCACACTCCACATCAAACCCCACCACACACCGAGAACATAACTGCACACCACCACACACGGGAACCACGGCTCTCGGAGGGAACACAACATAACACGCACAGTGAGGCACACGGACCGAGCTTGACCGTACACAGTACCCACATCACAAATTGCACTCACTACTCCAAGAGCCGACCACACGCACAAACTGTCAAACGCAACCACCCACATAGAAACCCACATGCGAAACGCACACAAACCACGACAGAAAGAACACCGAGTTCATGCAACGCCCATTTCACACACTACACACACCACTCCAGACACACACAGCACGTACAGCGCGCAGAGCCTCACAGAATGCACAATGCCAAACACGCAACACATACACGAAGGTATCAGTCATAACACGCAAAATATCTCACTCAACTTGCAAAACGCACAGGCCACAGAACAGAGTAGAATACACACAACACAAACACAAATCACAGAACAACACATCACACGGCACACACAAGCATCACACACCGAAAGTAATAATATCGCAACTCATCACACACACAACTCAATAACATCAACAATGCAACAACACACACACAGAGCAACGCAACCACTGCACACCACACATAAAGCCACACGCAACACACACTCAAGGAGCAGCCACAACGCACACAACACCCGCAGACACGTACGTAGAGAACACACACACACACACACACACACACACACACACAACCTCTCAACACGCACACGGCACAACACAGAGAACAACGCACACCTCAAACATCGCAGGGCAGAAGAGCGCACAATTCACGCAAATCACACTGCAATGAGCACACACAATGCACACCAGGAGGCACGCAAACAAGCACAGCCACACACACAGACCACACACATCTCACATCACACGCAGAACTCAACCAAACACACACACAACCTCTCAAACGCAGCCAAGCACAAATCCCAATCACACACGCAAAACAGACACACCACATACAAAACCAAGTGCGACACACACACACACACACACACACACACACAAAACCAACGAAAACCCACGTAGCGCACACTTCACACACCACGCATCGCACGCACGACCACGCACAGACAACCCACGCTCACGTCCATGCACACGGGCTGCACTGTGCAGCGCGTACACACACAGAACCCAGAGTGTATCAACACAAGTCACAGGACGCACACCAGACACGTCGAAGCACGCAGCTGCTCACAACACACGCCAGCGACATTTCGCAGAGTACCCACAGCACACACAATGAGGCACAGGAAACAAGCACAACCACACAGACAACCAGTTTCAAATCACACACGTAACACACACGCAACCACTCAAACACAGCAACACCTCAGTCACAGTCGCAGACGCACGAAACGCGCAAAACCCTCTCAGACATAAAGGCGAAACGCACAACCAACAGAGGAGACAGCATACCTTTCATTTCACACACTACACGCTACGCACACAACCACGTAGAGACAACACCACCCAGACAGCCTCACACAGGAGCGCAGAACGGAACACACACTACACAGAAGCATGACACACACCGGACACATCCACATCAAGGCACATAACTGCTCACAATACACATGAAATTCATTGCACAGATGCCCTACTGCAGCACACCATGAGACATACTAAAACAAGCACAACCACACGCGGCCAGCACATCCCTCATCATGCGCATAACACGCGCAGCCGAACGTCACCTCAACCGCTTGGTGCTGCCGGCTTTTCAACCTGTTGAACAGAACGCCCACACGTCCTGCTTCCAATGCCCGTACAGAAAGCAACTTGCCCTGCCTCTTCCCCTGAGGCTGGGCAGAAGACCTCGTCATAGTAGTCTTGTGCCTGGGAGTGTGAATACATATCAGAAGCTCGCCTTCACACAGCAGTGTTTAGCCGCCAATCTGGATATGGCTGAGCAGCCGATCACGTGGGCTGAGCCGGCAGCGTCAGGGCCTTCTCTGCAGGACAACAGCTCTGCGGCTCAGGGCCCATCTGCCACCAGGCTCTGGAGCAGCTTGCACACACATGTCTCTTGCTGACACGATGCCTGGGGACTGAAGCCGACGGGCACTTAGTTTTCAATGCTCAGACTGTGGCATGGGAGATCGGCTCACATACCCCACGGACCAACCTGGGCATCTCTGAAGCAGCCACATAGTCGCAGGAAAAGCGACTTTTTAAGTTTCCACGCGAAATTCGTTGCATGCGGGCATTTCCCTTACAGCCGGGCTTCCTCGGCAAGGCCTCACGCTAGGGGGCCACACAAGCGAGCACCCCCGCCGCTCAGCGAAAGGGAGCTCTACGCGGCAGAGTCCACGCGGGCACTTAGAGTGCAGGCACGCGGGACAGACGTGGAAAGCACACGACAAGGTAAATTCGTTGTATGCGGGCATTCCCCCCGACAGCCAGGCCGCACGTCGATGGCCACACAAGCGAGTGCCCGGCACTCAGCAAAAGAGAGCTCTACGCAGGAGGAGACTTCACTCAGGTGCCTGGAGTGCAGGCACACGGGACACACACGGAAAGCGTGTAGCAAGCTCAGTTTCCGAGCAAAGCTGACTTGCCTCCACTGCTGCTTCCTTCAGAGCATCTCGTTCTGCAACTTCCTAGTGTGTCTAGTGCGAAGGCCTCATCGCAGCCCACTTACGCCCTCGAGATAAAGGGCGTACAGAGAAGACCGCCTTCTACTGCAATGTTTACTCTTTTCCTCATCCCCTAGGAGAATATTGCACGCAAGGCGAAAGCAGCCTGGTATTCTCTCGGGGAGGGAGGGGTCGCCTCAGTGCACGGTGAGTCGTTTCCCCAGCAAAGTCTGGCATAAGGCTCTCTCTCCTGCAGCAGTTTCTGACACGTTCCGACAAAGGCATCTTCAGGGCCTTGCGATGAAATGGGTGAGGGGGCTTTTTTGCGTCCTCAGGGGAAAAGGCCCGCCTGGAGGATTACGAACGTGTGGAGAGAACGGACAAGCACGAGAGGCGGTCTTCTGTGCACTTGAATGCACAAGTCCCTCAACACACAAACAGCACATCACACTCCACATCAAACCCCACCACACACCGAGAACATAACTGCACACCACCACACACGGGAACCACGGCTCTCGGAGGGAACACAACATAACACGCACAGTGAGGCACACGGACCGAGCTTGACCGTACACAGTACCCACATCACAAATTGCACTCACTACTCCAAGAGCCGACCACACGCACAAACTGTCAAACGCAACCACCCACATAGAAACCCACATGCGAAACGCACACAAACCACGACAGAAAGAACACCGAGTTCATGCAACGCCCATTTCACACACTACACACACCACTCCAGACACACACAGCACGTACAGCGCGCAGAGCCTCACAGAATGCACAATGCCAAACACGCAACACATACACGAAGGTATCAGTCATAACACGCAAAATATCTCACTCAACTTGCAAAACGCACAGGCCACAGAACAGAGTAGAATACACACAACACAAACACAAATCACAGAACAACACATCACACGGCACACACAAGCATCACACACCGAAAGTAATAATATCGCAACTCATCACACACACAACTCAATAACATCAACAATGCAACAACACACACACAGAGCAACGCAACCACTGCACACCACACATAAAGCCACACGCAACACACACTCAAGGAGCAGCCACAACGCACACAACACCCGCAGACACGTACGTAGAGAACACACACACACACACACACACACACACACATCACCTCTCAACACGCACACGGCACAACACAGAGAACAACGCACACCTCAAACATCGCAGGGCAGAAGAGCGCACAATTCACGCAAATCACACTGCAATGAGCACACACAATGCACACCAGGAGGCACGCAAACAAGCACAGCCACACACACAGACCACACACATCTCACATCACACGCAGAACTCAACCAAACACACACACAACCTCTCAAACGCAGCCAAGCACAAATCCCAATCACACACGCAAAACAGACACACCACATACAAAACCAAGTGCGACACACACACACACACACACACACACACACAAAACCAACGAAAACCCACGTAGCGCACACTTCACACACCACGCATCGCACGCACGACCACGCACAGACAACCCACGCTCACGTCCATGCACACGGGCTGCACTGTGCAGCGCGTACACACACAGAACCCAGAGTGTATCAACACAAGTCACAGGACGCACACCAGACACGTCGAAGCACGCAGCTGCTCACAACACACGCCAGCGACATTTCGCAGAGTACCCACAGCACACACAATGAGGCACAGGAAACAAGCACAACCACACAGACAACCAGTTTCAAATCACACACGTAACACACACGCAACCACTCAAACACAGCAACACCTCAGTCACAGTCGCAGACGCACGAAACGCGCAAAACCCTCTCAGACATAAAGGCGAAACGCACAACCAACAGAGGAGACAGCATACCTTTCATTTCACACACTACACGCTACGCACACAACCACGTAGAGACAACACCACCCAGACAGCCTCACACAGGAGCGCAGAACGGAACACACACTACACAGAAGCATGACACACACCGGACACATCCACATCAAGGCACATAACTGCTCACAATACACATGAAATTCATTGCACAGATGCCCTACTGCAGCACACCATGAGACATACTAAAACAAGCACAACCACACGCGGCCAGCACATCCCTCATCATGCGCATAACACGCGCAGCCGAACGTCACCTCAACCGCTTGGTGCTGCCGGCTTTTCAACCTGTTGAACAGAACGCCCACACGTCCTGCTTCCAATGCCCGTACAGAAAGCAACTTGCCCTGCCTCTTCCCCTGAGGCTGGGCAGAAGACCTCGTCATAGTAGTCTTGTGCCTGGGAGTGTGAATACATATCAGAAGCTCGCCTTCACACAGCAGTGTTTAGCCGCCAATCTGGATATGGCTGAGCAGCCGATCACGTGGGCTGAGCCGGCAGCGTCAGGGCCTTCTCTGCAGGACAACAGCTCTGCGGCTCAGGGCCCATCTGCCACCAGGCTCTGGAGCAGCTTGCACACACATGTCTCTTGCTGACACGATGCCTGGGGACTGAAGCCGACGGGCACTTAGTTTTCAATGCTCAGACTGTGGCATGGGAGATCGGCTCACATACCCCACGGACCAACCTGGGCATCTCTGAAGCAGCCACATAGTCGCAGGAAAAGCGACTTTTTAAGTTTCCACGCGAAATTCGTTGCATGCGGGCATTTCCCTTACAGCCGGGCTTCCTCGGCAAGGCCTCACGCTAGGGGGCCACACAAGCGAGCACCCCCGCCGCTCAGCGAAAGGGAGCTCTACGCGGCAGAGTCCACGCGGGCACTTAGAGTGCAGGCACGCGGGACAGACGTGGAAAGCACACGACAAGGTAAATTCGTTGTATGCGGGCATTCCCCCCGACAGCCAGGCCGCACGTCGATGGCCACACAAGCGAGTGCCCGGCACTCAGCAAAAGAGAGCTCTACGCAGGAGGAGACTTCACTCAGGTGCCTGGAGTGCAGGCACACGGGACACACACGGAAAGCGTGTAGCAAGCTCAGTTTCCGAGCAAAGCTGACTTGCCTCCACTGCTGCTTCCTTCAGAGCATCTCGTTCTGCAACTTCCTAGTGTGTCTAGTGCGAAGGCCTCATCGCAGCCCACTTACGCCCTCGAGATAAAGGGCGTACAGAGAAGACCGCCTTCTACTGCAATGTTTACTCTTTTCCTCATCCCCTAGGAGAATATTGCACGCAAGGCGAAAGCAGCCTGGTATTCTCTCGGGGAGGGAGGGGTCGCCTCAGTGCACGGTGAGTCGTTTCCCCAGCAAAGTCTGGCATAAGGCTCTCTCTCCTGCAGCAGTTTCTGACACGTTCCGACAAAGGCATCTTCAGGGCCTTGCGATGAAATGGGTGAGGGGGCTTTTTTGCGTCCTCAGGGGAAAAGGCCCGCCTGGAGGATTACGAACGTGTGGAGAGAACGGACAAGCACGAGAGGCGGTCTTCTGTGCACTTGAATGCACAAGTCCCTCAACACACAAACAGCACATCACACTCCACATCAAACCCCACCACACACCGAGAACATAACTGCACACCACCACACACGGGAACCACGGCTCTCGGAGGGAACACAACATAACACGCACAGTGAGGCACACGGACCGAGCTTGACCGTACACAGTACCCACATCACAAATTGCACTCACTACTCCAAGAGCCGACCACACGCACAAACTGTCAAACGCAACCACCCACATAGAAACCCACATGCGAAACGCACACAAACCACGACAGAAAGAACACCGAGTTCATGCAACGCCCATTTCACACACTACACACACCACTCCAGACACACACAGCACGTACAGCGCGCAGAGCCTCACAGAATGCACAATGCCAAACACGCAACACATACACGAAGGTATCAGTCATAACACGCAAAATATCTCACTCAACTTGCAAAACGCACAGGCCACAGAACAGAGTAGAATACACACAACACAAACACAAATCACAGAACAACACATCACACGGCACACACAAGCATCACACACCGAAAGTAATAATATCGCAACTCATCACACACACAACTCAATAACATCAACAATGCAACAACACACACACAGAGCAACGCAACCACTGCACACCACACATAAAGCCACACGCAACACACACTCAAGGAGCAGCCACAACGCACACAACACCCGCAGACACGTACGTAGAGAACACACACACACACACACACACACACACACACAACCTCTCAACACGCACACGGCACAACACAGAGAACAACGCACACCTCAAACATCGCAGGGCAGAAGAGCGCACAATTCACGCAAATCACACTGCAATGAGCACACACAATGCACACCAGGAGGCACGCAAACAAGCACAGCCACACACACAGACCACACACATCTCACATCACACGCAGAACTCAACCAAACACACACACAACCTCTCAAACGCAGCCAAGCACAAATCCCAATCACACACGCAAAACAGACACACCACATACAAAACCAAGTGCGACACACACACACACACACACACACACACACAAAACCAACGAAAACCCACGTAGCGCACACTTCACACACCACGCATCGCACGCACGACCACGCACAGACAACCCACGCTCACGTCCATGCACACGGGCTGCACTGTGCAGCGCGTACACACACAGAACCCAGAGTGTATCAACACAAGTCACAGGACGCACACCAGACACGTCGAAGCACGCAGCTGCTCACAACACACGCCAGCGACATTTCGCAGAGTACCCACAGCACACACAATGAGGCACAGGAAACAAGCACAACCACACAGACAACCAGTTTCAAATCACACACGTAACACACACGCAACCACTCAAACACAGCAACACCTCAGTCACAGTCGCAGACGCACGAAACGCGCAAAACCCTCTCAGACATAAAGGCGAAACGCACAACCAACAGAGGAGACAGCATACCTTTCATTTCACACACTACACGCTACGCACACAACCACGTAGAGACAACACCACCCAGACAGCCTCACACAGGAGCGCAGAACGGAACACACACTACACAGAAGCATGACACACACCGGACACATCCACATCAAGGCACATAACTGCTCACAATACACATGAAATTCATTGCACAGATGCCCTACTGCAGCACACCATGAGACATACTAAAACAAGCACAACCACACGCGGCCAGCACATCCCTCATCATGCGCATAACACGCGCAGCCGAACGTCACCTCAACCGCTTGGTGCTGCCGGCTTTTCAACCTGTTGAACAGAACGCCCACACGTCCTGCTTCCAATGCCCGTACAGAAAGCAACTTGCCCTGCCTCTTCCCCTGAGGCTGGGCAGAAGACCTCGTCATAGTAGTCTTGTGCCTGGGAGTGTGAATACATATCAGAAGCTCGCCTTCACACAGCAGTGTTTAGCCGCCAATCTGGATATGGCTGAGCAGCCGATCACGTGGGCTGAGCCGGCAGCGTCAGGGCCTTCTCTGCAGGACAACAGCTCTGCGGCTCAGGGCCCATCTGCCACCAGGCTCTGGAGCAGCTTGCACACACATGTCTCTTGCTGACACGATGCCTGGGGACTGAAGCCGACGGGCACTTAGTTTTCAATGCTCAGACTGTGGCATGGGAGATCGGCTCACATACCCCACGGACCAACCTGGGCATCTCTGAAGCAGCCACATAGTCGCAGGAAAAGCGACTTTTTAAGTTTCCACGCGAAATTCGTTGCATGCGGGCATTTCCCTTACAGCCGGGCTTCCTCGGCAAGGCCTCACGCTAGGGGGCCACACAAGCGAGCACCCCCGCCGCTCAGCGAAAGGGAGCTCTACGCGGCAGAGTCCACGCGGGCACTTAGAGTGCAGGCACGCGGGACAGACGTGGAAAGCACACGACAAGGTAAATTCGTTGTATGCGGGCATTCCCCCCGACAGCCAGGCCGCACGTCGATGGCCACACAAGCGAGTGCCCGGCACTCAGCAAAAGAGAGCTCTACGCAGGAGGAGACTTCACTCAGGTGCCTGGAGTGCAGGCACACGGGACACACACGGAAAGCGTGTAGCAAGCTCAGTTTCCGAGCAAAGCTGACTTGCCTCCACTGCTGCTTCCTTCAGAGCATCTCGTTCTGCAACTTCCTAGTGTGTCTAGTGCGAAGGCCTCATCGCAGCCCACTTACGCCCTCGAGATAAAGGGCGTACAGAGAAGACCGCCTTCTACTGCAATGTTTACTCTTTTCCTCATCCCCTAGGAGAATATTGCACGCAAGGCGAAAGCAGCCTGGTATTCTCTCGGGGAGGGAGGGGTCGCCTCAGTGCACGGTGAGTCGTTTCCCCAGCAAAGTCTGGCATAAGGCTCTCTCTCCTGCAGCAGTTTCTGACACGTTCCGACAAAGGCATCTTCAGGGCCTTGCGATGAAATGGGTGAGGGGGCTTTTTTGCGTCCTCAGGGGAAAAGGCCCGCCTGGAGGATTACGAACGTGTGGAGAGAACGGACAAGCACGAGAGGCGGTCTTCTGTGCACTTGAATGCACAAGTCCCTCAACACACAAACAGCACATCACACTCCACATCAAACCCCACCACACACCGAGAACATAACTGCACACCACCACACACGGGAACCACGGCTCTCGGAGGGAACACAACATAACACGCACAGTGAGGCACACGGACCGAGCTTGACCGTACACAGTACCCACATCACAAATTGCACTCACTACTCCAAGAGCCGACCACACGCACAAACTGTCAAACGCAACCACCCACATAGAAACCCACATGCGAAACGCACACAAACCACGACAGAAAGAACACCGAGTTCATGCAACGCCCATTTCACACACTACACACACCACTCCAGACACACACAGCACGTACAGCGCGCAGAGCCTCACAGAATGCACAATGCCAAACACGCAACACATACACGAAGGTATCAGTCATAACACGCAAAATATCTCACTCAACTTGCAAAACGCACAGGCCACAGAACAGAGTAGAATACACACAACACAAACACAAATCACAGAACAACACATCACACGGCACACACAAGCATCACACACCGAAAGTAATAATATCGCAACTCATCACACACACAACTCAATAACATCAACAATGCAACAACACACACACAGAGCAACGCAACCACTGCACACCACACATAAAGCCACACGCAACACACACTCAAGGAGCAGCCACAACGCACACAACACCCGCAGACACGTACGTAGAGAACACACACACACACACACACACACACACACACAACCTCTCAACACGCACACGGCACAACACAGAGAACAACGCACACCTCAAACATCGCAGGGCAGAAGAGCGCACAATTCACGCAAATCACACTGCAATGAGCACACACAATGCACACCAGGAGGCACGCAAACAAGCACAGCCACACACACAGACCACACACATCTCACATCACACGCAGAACTCAACCAAACACACACACAACCTCTCAAACGCAGCCAAGCACAAATCCCAATCACACACGCAAAACAGACACACCACATACAAAACCAAGTGCGACACACACACACACACACACACACACACACAAAACCAACGAAAACCCACGTAGCGCACACTTCACACACCACGCATCGCACGCACGACCACGCACAGACAACCCACGCTCACGTCCATGCACACGGGCTGCACTGTGCAGCGCGTACACACACAGAACCCAGAGTGTATCAACACAAGTCACAGGACGCACACCAGACACGTCGAAGCACGCAGCTGCTCACAACACACGCCAGCGACATTTCGCAGAGTACCCACAGCACACACAATGAGGCACAGGAAACAAGCACAACCACACAGACAACCAGTTTCAAATCACACACGTAACACACACGCAACCACTCAAACACAGCAACACCTCAGTCACAGTCGCAGACGCACGAAACGCGCAAAACCCTCTCAGACATAAAGGCGAAACGCACAACCAACAGAGGAGACAGCATACCTTTCATTTCACACACTACACGCTACGCACACAACCACGTAGAGACAACACCACCCAGACAGCCTCACACAGGAGCGCAGAACGGAACACACACTACACAGAAGCATGACACACACCGGACACATCCACATCAAGGCACATAACTGCTCACAATACACATGAAATTCATTGCACAGATGCCCTACTGCAGCACACCATGAGACATACTAAAACAAGCACAACCACACGCGGCCAGCACATCCCTCATCATGCGCATAACACGCGCAGCCGAACGTCACCTCAACCGCTTGGTGCTGCCGGCTTTTCAACCTGTTGAACAGAACGCCCACACGTCCTGCTTCCAATGCCCGTACAGAAAGCAACTTGCCCTGCCTCTTCCCCTGAGGCTGGGCAGAAGACCTCGTCATAGTAGTCTTGTGCCTGGGAGTGTGAATACATATCAGAAGCTCGCCTTCACACAGCAGTGTTTAGCCGCCAATCTGGATATGGCTGAGCAGCCGATCACGTGGGCTGAGCCGGCAGCGTCAGGGCCTTCTCTGCAGGACAACAGCTCTGCGGCTCAGGGCCCATCTGCCACCAGGCTCTGGAGCAGCTTGCACACACATGTCTCTTGCTGACACGATGCCTGGGGACTGAAGCCGACGGGCACTTAGTTTTCAATGCTCAGACTGTGGCATGGGAGATCGGCTCACATACCCCACGGACCAACCTGGGCATCTCTGAAGCAGCCACATAGTCGCAGGAAAAGCGACTTTTTAAGTTTCCACGCGAAATTCGTTGCATGCGGGCATTTCCCTTACAGCCGGGCTTCCTCGGCAAGGCCTCACGCTAGGGGGCCACACAAGCGAGCACCCCCGCCGCTCAGCGAAAGGGAGCTCTACGCGGCAGAGTCCACGCGGGCACTTAGAGTGCAGGCACGCGGGACAGACGTGGAAAGCACACGACAAGGTAAATTCGTTGTATGCGGGCATTCCCCCCGACAGCCAGGCCGCACGTCGATGGCCACACAAGCGAGTGCCCGGCACTCAGCAAAAGAGAGCTCTACGCAGGAGGAGACTTCACTCAGGTGCCTGGAGTGCAGGCACACGGGACACACACGGAAAGCGTGTAGCAAGCTCAGTTTCCGAGCAAAGCTGACTTGCCTCCACTGCTGCTTCCTTCAGAGCATCTCGTTCTGCAACTTCCTAGTGTGTCTAGTGCGAAGGCCTCATCGCAGCCCACTTACGCCCTCGAGATAAAGGGCGTACAGAGAAGACCGCCTTCTACTGCAATGTTTACTCTTTTCCTCATCCCCTAGGAGAATATTGCACGCAAGGCGAAAGCAGCCTGGTATTCTCTCGGGGAGGGAGGGGTCGCCTCAGTGCACGGTGAGTCGTTTCCCCAGCAAAGTCTGGCATAAGGCTCTCTCTCCTGCAGCAGTTTCTGACACGTTCCGACAAAGGCATCTTCAGGGCCTTGCGATGAAATGGGTGAGGGGGCTTTTTTGCGTCCTCAGGGGAAAAGGCCCGCCTGGAGGATTACGAACGTGTGGAGAGAACGGACAAGCACGAGAGGCGGTCTTCTGTGCACTTGAATGCACAAGTCCCTCAACACACAAACAGCACATCACACTCCACATCAAACCCCACCACACACCGAGAACATAACTGCACACCACCACACACGGGAACCACGGCTCTCGGAGGGAACACAACATAACACGCACAGTGAGGCACACGGACCGAGCTTGACCGTACACAGTACCCACATCACAAATTGCACTCACTACTCCAAGAGCCGACCACACGCACAAACTGTCAAACGCAACCACCCACATAGAAACCCACATGCGAAACGCACACAAACCACGACAGAAAGAACACCGAGTTCATGCAACGCCCATTTCACACACTACACACACCACTCCAGACACACACAGCACGTACAGCGCGCAGAGCCTCACAGAATGCACAATGCCAAACACGCAACACATACACGAAGGTATCAGTCATAACACGCAAAATATCTCACTCAACTTGCAAAACGCACAGGCCACAGAACAGAGTAGAATACACACAACACAAACACAAATCACAGAACAACACATCACACGGCACACACAAGCATCACACACCGAAAGTAATAATATCGCAACTCATCACACACACAACTCAATAACATCAACAATGCAACAACACACACACAGAGCAACGCAACCACTGCACACCACACATAAAGCCACACGCAACACACACTCAAGGAGCAGCCACAACGCACACAACACCCGCAGACACGTACGTAGAGAACACACACACACACACACACACACACACACACAACCTCTCAACACGCACACGGCACAACACAGAGAACAACGCACACCTCAAACATCGCAGGGCAGAAGAGCGCACAATTCACGCAAATCACACTGCAATGAGCACACACAATGCACACCAGGAGGCACGCAAACAAGCACAGCCACACACACAGACCACACACATCTCACATCACACGCAGAACTCAACCAAACACACACACAACCTCTCAAACGCAGCCAAGCACAAATCCCAATCACACACGCAAAACAGACACACCACATACAAAACCAAGTGCGACACACACACACACACACACACACACACACAAAACCAACGAAAACCCACGTAGCGCACACTTCACACACCACGCATCGCACGCACGACCACGCACAGACAACCCACGCTCACGTCCATGCACACGGGCTGCACTGTGCAGCGCGTACACACACAGAACCCAGAGTGTATCAACACAAGTCACAGGACGCACACCAGACACGTCGAAGCACGCAGCTGCTCACAACACACGCCAGCGACATTTCGCAGAGTACCCACAGCACACACAATGAGGCACAGGAAACAAGCACAACCACACAGACAACCAGTTTCAAATCACACACGTAACACACACGCAACCACTCAAACACAGCAACACCTCAGTCACAGTCGCAGACGCACGAAACGCGCAAAACCCTCTCAGACATAAAGGCGAAACGCACAACCAACAGAGGAGACAGCATACCTTTCATTTCACACACTACACGCTACGCACACAACCACGTAGAGACAACACCACCCAGACAGCCTCACACAGGAGCGCAGAACGGAACACACACTACACAGAAGCATGACACACACCGGACACATCCACATCAAGGCACATAACTGCTCACAATACACATGAAATTCATTGCACAGATGCCCTACTGCAGCACACCATGAGACATACTAAAACAAGCACAACCACACGCGGCCAGCACATCCCTCATCATGCGCATAACACGCGCAGCCGAACGTCACCTCAACCGCTTGGTGCTGCCGGCTTTTCAACCTGTTGAACAGAACGCCCACACGTCCTGCTTCCAATGCCCGTACAGAAAGCAACTTGCCCTGCCTCTTCCCCTGAGGCTGGGCAGAAGACCTCGTCATAGTAGTCTTGTGCCTGGGAGTGTGAATACATATCAGAAGCTCGCCTTCACACAGCAGTGTTTAGCCGCCAATCTGGATATGGCTGAGCAGCCGATCACGTGGGCTGAGCCGGCAGCGTCAGGGCCTTCTCTGCAGGACAACAGCTCTGCGGCTCAGGGCCCATCTGCCACCAGGCTCTGGAGCAGCTTGCACACACATGTCTCTTGCTGACACGATGCCTGGGGACTGAAGCCGACGGGCACTTAGTTTTCAATGCTCAGACTGTGGCATGGGAGATCGGCTCACATACCCCACGGACCAACCTGGGCATCTCTGAAGCAGCCACATAGTCGCAGGAAAAGCGACTTTTTAAGTTTCCACGCGAAATTCGTTGCATGCGGGCATTTCCCTTACAGCCGGGCTTCCTCGGCAAGGCCTCACGCTAGGGGGCCACACAAGCGAGCACCCCCGCCGCTCAGCGAAAGGGAGCTCTACGCGGCAGAGTCCACGCGGGCACTTAGAGTGCAGGCACGCGGGACAGACGTGGAAAGCACACGACAAGGTAAATTCGTTGTATGCGGGCATTCCCCCCGACAGCCAGGCCGCACGTCGATGGCCACACAAGCGAGTGCCCGGCACTCAGCAAAAGAGAGCTCTACGCAGGAGGAGACTTCACTCAGGTGCCTGGAGTGCAGGCACACGGGACACACACGGAAAGCGTGTAGCAAGCTCAGTTTCCGAGCAAAGCTGACTTGCCTCCACTGCTGCTTCCTTCAGAGCATCTCGTTCTGCAACTTCCTAGTGTGTCTAGTGCGAAGGCCTCATCGCAGCCCACTTACGCCCTCGAGATAAAGGGCGTACAGAGAAGACCGCCTTCTACTGCAATGTTTACTCTTTTCCTCATCCCCTAGGAGAATATTGCACGCAAGGCGAAAGCAGCCTGGTATTCTCTCGGGGAGGGAGGGGTCGCCTCAGTGCACGGTGAGTCGTTTCCCCAGCAAAGTCTGGCATAAGGCTCTCTCTCCTGCAGCAGTTTCTGACACGTTCCGACAAAGGCATCTTCAGGGCCTTGCGATGAAATGGGTGAGGGGGCTTTTTTGCGTCCTCAGGGGAAAAGGCCCGCCTGGAGGATTACGAACGTGTGGAGAGAACGGACAAGCACGAGAGGCGGTCTTCTGTGCACTTGAATGCACAAGTCCCTCAACACACAAACAGCACATCACACTCCACATCAAACCCCACCACACACCGAGAACATAACTGCACACCACCACACACGGGAACCACGGCTCTCGGAGGGAACACAACATAACACGCACAGTGAGGCACACGGACCGAGCTTGACCGTACACAGTACCCACATCACAAATTGCACTCACTACTCCAAGAGCCGACCACACGCACAAACTGTCAAACGCAACCACCCACATAGAAACCCACATGCGAAACGCACACAAACCACGACAGAAAGAACACCGAGTTCATGCAACGCCCATTTCACACACTACACACACCACTCCAGACACACACAGCACGTACAGCGCGCAGAGCCTCACAGAATGCACAATGCCAAACACGCAACACATACACGAAGGTATCAGTCATAACACGCAAAATATCTCACTCAACTTGCAAAACGCACAGGCCACAGAACAGAGTAGAATACACACAACACAAACACAAATCACAGAACAACACATCACACGGCACACACAAGCATCACACACCGAAAGTAATAATATCGCAACTCATCACACACACAACTCAATAACATCAACAATGCAACAACACACACACAGAGCAACGCAACCACTGCACACCACACATAAAGCCACACGCAACACACACTCAAGGAGCAGCCACAACGCACACAACACCCGCAGACACGTACGTAGAGAACACACACACACACACACACACACACACACACAACCTCTCAACACGCACACGGCACAACACAGAGAACAACGCACACCTCAAACATCGCAGGGCAGAAGAGCGCACAATTCACGCAAATCACACTGCAATGAGCACACACAATGCACACCAGGAGGCACGCAAACAAGCACAGCCACACACACAGACCACACACATCTCACATCACACGCAGAACTCAACCAAACACACACACAACCTCTCAAACGCAGCCAAGCACAAATCCCAATCACACACGCAAAACAGACACACCACATACAAAACCAAGTGCGACACACACACACACACACACACACACACACAAAACCAACGAAAACCCACGTAGCGCACACTTCACACACCACGCATCGCACGCACGACCACGCACAGACAACCCACGCTCACGTCCATGCACACGGGCTGCACTGTGCAGCGCGTACACACACAGAACCCAGAGTGTATCAACACAAGTCACAGGACGCACACCAGACACGTCGAAGCACGCAGCTGCTCACAACACACGCCAGCGACATTTCGCAGAGTACCCACAGCACACACAATGAGGCACAGGAAACAAGCACAACCACACAGACAACCAGTTTCAAATCACACACGTAACACACACGCAACCACTCAAACACAGCAACACCTCAGTCACAGTCGCAGACGCACGAAACGCGCAAAACCCTCTCAGACATAAAGGCGAAACGCACAACCAACAGAGGAGACAGCATACCTTTCATTTCACACACTACACGCTACGCACACAACCACGTAGAGACAACACCACCCAGACAGCCTCACACAGGAGCGCAGAACGGAACACACACTACACAGAAGCATGACACACACCGGACACATCCACATCAAGGCACATAACTGCTCACAATACACATGAAATTCATTGCACAGATGCCCTACTGCAGCACACCATGAGACATACTAAAACAAGCACAACCACACGCGGCCAGCACATCCCTCATCATGCGCATAACACGCGCAGCCGAACGTCACCTCAACCGCTTGGTGCTGCCGGCTTTTCAACCTGTTGAACAGAACGCCCACACGTCCTGCTTCCAATGCCCGTACAGAAAGCAACTTGCCCTGCCTCTTCCCCTGAGGCTGGGCAGAAGACCTCGTCATAGTAGTCTTGTGCCTGGGAGTGTGAATACATATCAGAAGCTCGCCTTCACACAGCAGTGTTTAGCCGCCAATCTGGATATGGCTGAGCAGCCGATCACGTGGGCTGAGCCGGCAGCGTCAGGGCCTTCTCTGCAGGACAACAGCTCTGCGGCTCAGGGCCCATCTGCCACCAGGCTCTGGAGCAGCTTGCACACACATGTCTCTTGCTGACACGATGCCTGGGGACTGAAGCCGACGGGCACTTAGTTTTCAATGCTCAGACTGTGGCATGGGAGATCGGCTCACATACCCCACGGACCAACCTGGGCATCTCTGAAGCAGCCACATAGTCGCAGGAAAAGCGACTTTTTAAGTTTCCACGCGAAATTCGTTGCATGCGGGCATTTCCCTTACAGCCGGGCTTCCTCGGCAAGGCCTCACGCTAGGGGGCCACACAAGCGAGCACCCCCGCCGCTCAGCGAAAGGGAGCTCTACGCGGCAGAGTCCACGCGGGCACTTAGAGTGCAGGCACGCGGGACAGACGTGGAAAGCACACGACAAGGTAAATTCGTTGTATGCGGGCATTCCCCCCGACAGCCAGGCCGCACGTCGATGGCCACACAAGCGAGTGCCCGGCACTCAGCAAAAGAGAGCTCTACGCAGGAGGAGACTTCACTCAGGTGCCTGGAGTGCAGGCACACGGGACACACACGGAAAGCGTGTAGCAAGCTCAGTTTCCGAGCAAAGCTGACTTGCCTCC
Organism: Manis javanica; assembly: GCF_040802235.1. Lineage (NCBI taxonomy): Eukaryota > Metazoa > Chordata > Mammalia > Pholidota > Manidae > Manis > Manis javanica. The sequence goes on from NC_133161.1 coordinate 109,624,650, forward strand.
ACTGCTGCTTCCTTCAGAGCATCTCGTTCTGCAACTTCCTAGTGTGTCTAGTGCGAAGGCCTCATCGCAGCCCACTTACGCCCTCGAGATAAAGGGCGTACAGAGAAGACCGCCTTCTACTGCAATGTTTACTCTTTTCCTCATCCCCTAGGAGAATATTGCACGCAAGGCGAAAGCAGCCTGGTATTCTCTCGGGGAGGGAGGGGTCGCCTCAGTGCACGGTGAGTCGTTTCCCCAGCAAAGTCTGGCATAAGGCTCTCTCTCCTGCAGCAGTTTCTGACACGTTCCGACAAAGGCATCTTCAGGGCCTTGCGATGAAATGGGTGAGGGGGCTTTTTTGCGTCCTCAGGGGAAAAGGCCCGCCTGGAGGATTACGAACGTGTGGAGAGAACGGACAAGCACGAGAGGCGGTCTTCTGTGCACTTGAATGCACAAGTCCCTCAACACACAAACAGCACATCACACTCCACATCAAACCCCACCACACACCGAGAACATAACTGCACACCACCACACACGGGAACCACGGCTCTCGGAGGGAACACAACATAACACGCACAGTGAGGCACACGGACCGAGCTTGACCGTACACAGTACCCACATCACAAATTGCACTCACTACTCCAAGAGCCGACCACACGCACAAACTGTCAAACGCAACCACCCACATAGAAACCCACATGCGAAACGCACACAAACCACGACAGAAAGAACACCGAGTTCATGCAACGCCCATTTCACACACTACACACACCACTCCAGACACACACAGCACGTACAGCGCGCAGAGCCTCACAGAATGCACAATGCCAAACACGCAACACATACACGAAGGTATCAGTCATAACACGCAAAATATCTCACTCAACTTGCAAAACGCACAGGCCACAGAACAGAGTAGAATACACACAACACAAACACAAATCACAGAACAACACATCACACGGCACACACAAGCATCACACACCGAAAGTAATAATATCGCAACTCATCACACACACAACTCAATAACATCAACAATGCAACAACACACACACAGAGCAACGCAACCACTGCACACCACACATAAAGCCACACGCAACACACACTCAAGGAGCAGCCACAACGCACACAACACCCGCAGACACGTACGTAGAGAACACACACACACACACACACACACACACACAACCTCTCAACACGCACACGGCACAACACAGAGAACAACGCACACCTCAAACATCGCAGGGCAGAAGAGCGCACAATTCACGCAAATCACACTGCAATGAGCACACACAATGCACACCAGGAGGCACGCAAACAAGCACAGCCACACACACAGACCACACACATCTCACATCACACGCAGAACTCAACCAAACACACACACAACCTCTCAAACGCAGCCAAGCACAAATCCCAATCACACACGCAAAACAGACACACCACATACAAAACCAAGTGCGACACACACACACACACACACACACACACACAAAACCAACGAAAACCCACGTAGCGCACACTTCACACACCACGCATCGCACGCACGACCACGCACAGACAACCCACGCTCACGTCCATGCACACGGGCTGCACTGTGCAGCGCGTACACACACAGAACCCAGAGTGTATCAACACAAGTCACAGGACGCACACCAGACACGTCGAAGCACGCAGCTGCTCACAACACACGCCAGCGACATTTCGCAGAGTACCCACAGCACACACAATGAGGCACAGGAAACAAGCACAACCACACAGACAACCAGTTTCAAATCACACACGTAACACACACGCAACCACTCAAACACAGCAACACCTCAGTCACAGTCGCAGACGCACGAAACGCGCAAAACCCTCTCAGACATAAAGGCGAAACGCACAACCAACAGAGGAGACAGCATACCTTTCATTTCACACACTACACGCTACGCACACAACCACGTAGAGACAACACCACCCAGACAGCCTCACACAGGAGCGCAGAACGGAACACACACTACACAGAAGCATGACACACACCGGACACATCCACATCAAGGCACATAACTGCTCACAATACACATGAAATTCATTGCACAGATGCCCTACTGCAGCACACCATGAGACATACTAAAACAAGCACAACCACACGCGGCCAGCACATCCCTCATCATGCGCATAACACGCGCAGCCGAACGTCACCTCAACCGCTTGGTGCTGCCGGCTTTTCAACCTGTTGAACAGAACGCCCACACGTCCTGCTTCCAATGCCCGTACAGAAAGCAACTTGCCCTGCCTCTTCCCCTGAGGCTGGGCAGAAGACCTCGTCATAGTAGTCTTGTGCCTGGGAGTGTGAATACATATCAGAAGCTCGCCTTCACACAGCAGTGTTTAGCCGCCAATCTGGATATGGCTGAGCAGCCGATCACGTGGGCTGAGCCGGCAGCGTCAGGGCCTTCTCTGCAGGACAACAGCTCTGCGGCTCAGGGCCCATCTGCCACCAGGCTCTGGAGCAGCTTGCACACACATGTCTCTTGCTGACACGATGCCTGGGGACTGAAGCCGACGGGCACTTAGTTTTCAATGCTCAGACTGTGGCATGGGAGATCGGCTCACATACCCCACGGACCAACCTGGGCATCTCTGAAGCAGCCACATAGTCGCAGGAAAAGCGACTTTTTAAGTTTCCACGCGAAATTCGTTGCATGCGGGCATTTCCCTTACAGCCGGGCTTCCTCGGCAAGGCCTCACGCTAGGGGGCCACACAAGCGAGCACCCCCGCCGCTCAGCGAAAGGGAGCTCTACGCGGCAGAGTCCACGCGGGCACTTAGAGTGCAGGCACGCGGGACAGACGTGGAAAGCACACGACAAGGTAAATTCGTTGTATGCGGGCATTCCCCCCGACAGCCAGGCCGCACGTCGATGGCCACACAAGCGAGTGCCCGGCACTCAGCAAAAGAGAGCTCTACGCAGGAGGAGACTTCACTCAGGTGCCTGGAGTGCAGGCACACGGGACACACACGGAAAGCGTGTAGCAAGCTCAGTTTCCGAGCAAAGCTGACTTGCCTCCACTGCTGCTTCCTTCAGAGCATCTCGTTCTGCAACTTCCTAGTGTGTCTAGTGCGAAGGCCTCATCGCAGCCCACTTACGCCCTCGAGATAAAGGGCGTACAGAGAAGACCGCCTTCTACTGCAATGTTTACTCTTTTCCTCATCCCCTAGGAGAATATTGCACGCAAGGCGAAAGCAGCCTGGTATTCTCTCAGGGAGGGAGGGGTCGCCTCAGTGCACGGTGAGTCGTTTCCCCAGCAAAGTCTGGCATAAGGCTCTCTCTCCTGCAGCAGTTTCTGACACGTTCCGACAAAGGCATCTTCAGGGCCTTGCGATGAAATGGGTGAGGGGGCTTTTTTGCGTCCTCAGGGGAAAAGGCCCGCCTGGAGGATTACGAACGTGTGGAGAGAACGGACAAGCACGAGAGGCGGTCTTCTGTGCACTTGAATGCACAAGTCCCTCAACACACAAACAGCACATCACACTCCACATCAAACCCCACCACACACCGAGAACATAACTGCACACCACCACACACGGGAACCACGGCTCTCGGAGGGAACACAACATAACACGCACAGTGAGGCACACGGACCGAGCTTGACCGTACACAGTACCCACATCACAAATTGCACTCACTACTCCAAGAGCCGACCACACGCACAAACTGTCAAACGCAACCACCCACATAGAAACCCACATGCGAAACGCACACAAACCACGACAGAAAGAACACCGAGTTCATGCAACGCCCATTTCACACACTACACACACCACTCCAGACACACACAGCACGTACAGCGCGCAGAGCCTCACAGAATGCACAATGCCAAACACGCAACACATACACGAAGGTATCAGTCATAACACGCAAAATATCTCACTCAACTTGCAAAACGCACAGGCCACAGAACAGAGTAGAATACACACAACACAAACACAAATCACAGAACAACACATCACACGGCACACACAAGCATCACACACCGAAAGTAATAATATCGCAACTCATCACACACACAACTCAATAACATCAACAATGCAACAACACACACACAGAGCAACGCAACCACTGCACACCACACATAAAGCCACACGCAACACACACTCAAGGAGCAGCCACAACGCACACAACACCCGCAGACACGTACGTAGAGAACACACACACACACACACACACACACACACAACCTCTCAACACGCACACGGCACAACACAGAGAACAACGCACACCTCAAACATCGCAGGGCAGAAGAGCGCACAATTCACGCAAATCACACTGCAATGAGCACACACAATGCACACCAGGAGGCACGCAAACAAGCACAGCCACACACACAGACCACACACATCTCACATCACACGCAGAACTCAACCAAACACACACACAACCTCTCAAACGCAGCCAAGCACAAATCCCAATCACACACGCAAAACAGACACACCACATACAAAACCAAGTGCGACACACACACACACACACACACACACACAAACAAAACCAACGAAAACCCACGTAGCGCACACTTCACACACCACGCATCGCACGCACGACCACGCACAGACAACCCACGCTCACGTCCATGCACACGGGCTGCACTGTGCAGCGCGTACACACACAGAACCCAGAGTGTATCAACACAAGTCACAGGACGCACACCAGACACGTCGAAGCACGCAGCTGCTCACAACACACGCCAGCGACATTTCGCAGAGTACCCACAGCACACACAATGAGGCACAGGAAACAAGCACAACCACACAGACAACCAGTTTCAAATCACACACGTAACACACACGCAACCACTCAAACACAGCAACACCTCAGTCACAGTCGCAGACGCACGAAACGCGCAAAACCCTCTCAGACATAAAGGCGAAACGCACAACCAACAGAGGAGACAGCATACCTTTCATTTCACACACTACACGCTACGCACACAACCACGTAGAGACAACACCACCCAGACAGCCTCACACAGGAGCGCAGAACGGAACACACACTACACAGAAGCATGACACACACCGGACACATCCACATCAAGGCACATAACTGCTCACAATACACATGAAATTCATTGCACAGATGCCCTACTGCAGCACACCATGAGACATACTAAAACAAGCACAACCACACGCGGCCAGCACATCCCTCATCATGCGCATAACACGCGCAGCCGAACGTCACCTCAACCGCTTGGTGCTGCCGGCTTTTCAACCTGTTGAACAGAACGCCCACACGTCCTGCTTCCAATGCCCGTACAGAAAGCAACTTGCCCTGCCTCTTCCCCTGAGGCTGGGCAGAAGACCTCGTCATAGTAGTCTTGTGCCTGGGAGTGTGAATACATATCAGAAGCTCGCCTTCACACAGCAGTGTTTAGCCGCCAATCTGGATATGGCTGAGCAGCCGATCACGTGGGCTGAGCCGGCAGCGTCAGGGCCTTCTCTGCAGGACAACAGCTCTGCGGCTCAGGGCCCATCTGCCACCAGGCTCTGGAGCAGCTTGCACACACATGTCTCTTGCTGACACGATGCCTGGGGACTGAAGCCGACGGGCACTTAGTTTTCAATGCTCAGACTGTGGCATGGGAGATCGGCTCACATACCCCACGGACCAACCTGGGCATCTCTGAAGCAGCCACATAGTCGCAGGAAAAGCGACTTTTTAAGTTTCCACGCGAAATTCGTTGCATGCGGGCATTTCCCTTACAGCCGGGCTTCCTCGGCAAGGCCTCACGCTAGGGGGCCACACAAGCGAGCACCCCCGCCGCTCAGCGAAAGGGAGCTCTACGCGGCAGAGTCCACGCGGGCACTTAGAGTGCAGGCACGCGGGACAGACGTGGAAAGCACACGACAAGGTAAATTCGTTGTATGCGGGCATTCCCCCCGACAGCCAGGCCGCACGTCGATGGCCACACAAGCGAGTGCCCGGCACTCAGCAAAAGAGAGCTCTACGCAGGAGGAGACTTCACTCAGGTGCCTGGAGTGCAGGCACACGGGACACACACGGAAAGCGTGTAGCAAGCTCAGTTTCCGAGCAAAGCTGACTTGCCTCCACTGCTGCTTCCTTCAGAGCATCTCGTTCTGCAACTTCCTAGTGTGTCTAGTGCGAAGGCCTCATCGCAGCCCACTTACGCCCTCGAGATAAAGGGCGTACAGAGAAGACCGCCTTCTACTGCAATGTTTACTCTTTTCCTCATCCCCTAGGAGAATATTGCACGCAAGGCGAAAGCAGCCTGGTATTCTCTCAGGGAGGGAGGGGTCGCCTCAGTGCACGGTGAGTCGTTTCCCCAGCAAAGTCTGGCATAAGGCTCTCTCTCCTGCAGCAGTTTCTGACACGTTCCGACAAAGGCATCTTCAGGGCCTTGCGATGAAATGGGTGAGGGGGCTTTTTTGCGTCCTCAGGGGAAAAGGCCCGCCTGGAGGATTACGAACGTGTGGAGAGAACGGACAAGCACGAGAGGCGGTCTTCTGTGCACTTGAATGCACAAGTCCCTCAACACACAAACAGCACATCACACTCCACATCAAACCCCACCACACACCGAGAACATAACTGCACACCACCACACACGGGAACCACGGCTCTCGGAGGGAACACAACATAACACGCACAGTGAGGCACACGGACCGAGCTTGACCGTACACAGTACCCACATCACAAATTGCACTCACTACTCCAAGAGCCGACCACACGCACAAACTGTCAAACGCAACCACCCACATAGAAACCCACATGCGAAACGCACACAAACCACGACAGAAAGAACACCGAGTTCATGCAACGCCCATTTCACACACTACACACACCACTCCAGACACACACAGCACGTACAGCGCGCAGAGCCTCACAGAATGCACAATGCCAAACACGCAACACATACACGAAGGTATCAGTCATAACACGCAAAATATCTCACTCAACTTGCAAAACGCACAGGCCACAGAACAGAGTAGAATACACACAACACAAACACAAATCACAGAACAACACATCACACGGCACACACAAGCATCACACACCGAAAGTAATAATATCGCAACTCATCACACACACAACTCAATAACATCAACAATGCAACAACACACACACAGAGCAACGCAACCACTGCACACCACACATAAAGCCACACGCAACACACACTCAAGGAGCAGCCACAACGCACACAACACCCGCAGACACGTACGTAGAGAACACACACACACACACACACACACACACACACACAGAACCTCTCAACACGCACACGGCACAACACAGAGAACAACGCACACCTCAAACATCGCAGGGCAGAAGAGCGCACAATTCACGCAAATCACACTGCAATGAGCACACACAATGCACACCAGGAGGCACGCAAACAAGCACAGCCACACACACAGACCACACACATCTCACATCACACGCAGAACTCAACCAAACACACACACAACCTCTCAAACGCAGCCAAGCACAAATCCCAATCACACACGCAAAACAGACACACCACATACAAAACCAAGTGCGACACACACACACACACACACACACACACACAAAACCAACGAAAACCCACGTAGCGCACACTTCACACACCACGCATCGCACGCACGACCACGCACAGACAACCCACGCTCACGTCCATGCACACGGGCTGCACTGTGCAGCGCGTACACACACAGAACCCAGAGTGTATCAACACAAGTCACAGGACGCACACCAGACACGTCGAAGCACGCAGCTGCTCACAACACACGCCAGCGACATTTCGCAGAGTACCCACAGCACACACAATGAGGCACAGGAAACAAGCACAACCACACAGACAACCAGTTTCAAATCACACACGTAACACACACGCAACCACTCAAACACAGCAACACCTCAGTCACAGTCGCAGACGCACGAAACGCGCAAAACCCTCTCAGACATAAAGGCGAAACGCACAACCAACAGAGGAGACAGCATACCTTTCATTTCACACACTACACGCTACGCACACAACCACGTAGAGACAACACCACCCAGACAGCCTCACACAGGAGCGCAGAACGGAACACACACTACACAGAAGCATGACACACACCGGACACATCCACATCAAGGCACATAACTGCTCACAATACACATGAAATTCATTGCACAGATGCCCTACTGCAGCACACCATGAGACATACTAAAACAAGCACAACCACACGCGGCCAGCACATCCCTCATCATGCGCATAACACGCGCAGCCGAACGTCACCTCAACCGCTTGGTGCTGCCGGCTTTTCAACCTGTTGAACAGAACGCCCACACGTCCTGCTTCCAATGCCCGTACAGAAAGCAACTTGCCCTGCCTCTTCCCCTGAGGCTGGGCAGAAGACCTCGTCATAGTAGTCTTGTGCCTGGGAGTGTGAATACATATCAGAAGCTCGCCTTCACACAGCAGTGTTTAGCCGCCAATCTGGATATGGCTGAGCAGCCGATCACGTGGGCTGAGCCGGCAGCGTCAGGGCCTTCTCTGCAGGACAACAGCTCTGCGGCTCAGGGCCCATCTGCCACCAGGCTCTGGAGCAGCTTGCACACACATGTCTCTTGCTGACACGATGCCTGGGGACTGAAGCCGACGGGCACTTAGTTTTCAATGCTCAGACTGTGGCATGGGAGATCGGCTCACATACCCCACGGACCAACCTGGGCATCTCTGAAGCAGCCACATAGTCGCAGGAAAAGCGACTTTTTAAGTTTCCACGCGAAATTCGTTGCATGCGGGCATTTCCCTTACAGCCGGGCTTCCTCGGCAAGGCCTCACGCTAGGGGGCCACACAAGCGAGCACCCCCGCCGCTCAGCGAAAGGGAGCTCTACGCGGCAGAGTCCACGCGGGCACTTAGAGTGCAGGCACGCGGGACAGACGTGGAAAGCACACGACAAGGTAAATTCGTTGTATGCGGGCATTCCCCCCGACAGCCAGGCCGCACGTCGATGGCCACACAAGCGAGTGCCCGGCACTCAGCAAAAGAGAGCTCTACGCAGGAGGAGACTTCACTCAGGTGCCTGGAGTGCAGGCACACGGGACACACACGGAAAGCGTGTAGCAAGCTCAGTTTCCGAGCAAAGCTGACTTGCCTCCACTGCTGCTTCCTTCAGAGCATCTCGTTCTGCAACTTCCTAGTGTGTCTAGTGCGAAGGCCTCATCGCAGCCCACTTACGCCCTCGAGATAAAGGGCGTACAGAGAAGACCGCCTTCTACTGCAATGTTTACTCTTTTCCTCATCCCCTAGGAGAATATTGCACGCAAGTGCACAAGTCCCTCAACACAAAAACAGCACATCACAACCACATCAAACCCCACCACACACCGAGAACATAACTGCACACCACCACACACGGAACCACGGCTCTCGGAGGGAACACAACATAACACGCACAGTGAGGCACACGGACCGAGCTTGACCGTACACAGTACCCACATCACAAATTGCACTCACTACTCCAAGAGCCGACCACACGCACAAACTGTCAAACGCAACCACCCACATAGAAACCCACATGCGAAACGCACACAAACCACGACAGAAAGAACACCGAGTTCATGCAACGCCCATTTCACACACTACACACACCCACTCCAGACACACACAGCACGTACAGCGCGCAGAGCCTCACAGAATGCACAATGCCAAACACGCAACACATACACGAAGGTATCAGTCATAACACGCAAAATATCTCACTCAACTTGCAAAACGCACAGGCCACAGAACAGAGTAGAATACACACAACACAAACACAAATCACAGAACAACACATCACACGGCACACACAAGCATCACACACCGAAAGTAATAATATCGCAACTCATCACACACACAACTCAATAACATCAACAATGCAACAACACACACACAGAGCAACGCAACCACTGCACACCACACATAAAGCCACACGCAACACACACTCAAGGAGCAGCCACAACGCACACAACACCCGCAGACACGTACGTAGAGAACACACACACACACACACACACACACACACACACACACACAGAACCTCTCAACACGCACACGGCACAACACAGAGAACAACGCACACCTAAAACATAGCAGGCGAGAAGAGCGCACAATTCACGCAAATCACACTGCAATGAGCACACACAATGCACACCAGGAGGCACGCAAACAAGCACAGCCACACACACAGACCACACACATCTCACATCACACGCAGAACTCAACCAAACACACACACAACCTCTCAAACGCAGCCAAGCACAAATCCCAATCACACACGCAAAACAGACACACCACATACAAAACCAAGTGCGACACACACACACACACACACACACACACACACACAACAACGAAAACCCACGTAGCGCACACTTCACACACCACGCATCGCACGCACGACCACGCACAGACAACCCACGCTCACGTCCATGCACACGGGCTGCACTGTGCAGCGCGTACACACACAGAACCCAGAGTGTATCAACACAAGTCACAGGACGCACACCAGACACGTCGAAGCACGCAGCTGCTCACAACACACGCCAGCGACATTTCGCAGAGTACCCACAGCACACACAATGAGGCACAGGAAACAAGCACAACCACACAGACAACCAGTTTCAAATCACACACGTAACACACACGCAACCACTCAAACACAGCAACACCTCAGTCACAGTCGCAGACGCACGAAACGCGCAAAACCCTCTCAGACATAAAGGCGAAACGCACAACCAACAGAGGAGACAGCATACCTTTCATTTCACACACTACACGCTACGCACACAACCACGTAGAGACAACACCACCCAGACAGCCTCACACAGGAGCGCAGAACGGAACACACACTACACAGAAGCATGACACACACCGGACACATCCACATCAAGGCACATAACTGCTCACAATACACATGAAATTCATTGCACAGATGCCCTACTGCAGCACACCATGAGACATACTAAAACAAGCACAACCACACGCGGCCAGCACATCCCTCATCATGCGCATAACACGCGCAGCCGAACGTCACCTCAACCGCTTGGTGCTGCCGGCTTTTCAACCTGTTGAACAGAACGCCCACACGTCCTGCTTCCAATGCCCGTACAGAAAGCAACTTGCCCTGCCTCTTCCCCTGAGGCTGGGCAGAAGACCTCGTCATAGTAGTCTTGTGCCTGGGAGTGTGAATACATATCAGAAGCTCGCCTTCACACAGCAGTGTTTAGCCGCCAATCTGGATATGGCTGAGCAGCCGATCACGTGGGCTGAGCCGGCAGCGTCAGGGCCTTCTCTGCAGGACAACAGCTCTGCGGCTCAGGGCCCATCTGCCACCAGGCTCTGGAGCAGCTTGCACACACATGTCTCTTGCTGACACGATGCCTGGGGACTGAAGCCGACGGGCACTTAGTTTTCAATGCTCAGACTGTGGCATGGGAGATCGGCTCACATACCCCACGGACCAACCTGGGCATCTCTGAAGCAGCCACATAGTCGCAGGAAAAGCGACTTTTTAAGTTTCCACGCGAAATTCGTTGCATGCGGGCATTTCCCTTACAGCCGGGCTTCCTCGGCAAGGCCTCACGCTAGGGGGCCACACAAGCGAGCACCCCCGCCGCTCAGCGAAAGGGAGCTCTACGCGGCAGAGTCCACGCGGGCACTTAGAGTGCAGGCACGCGGGACAGACGTGGAAAGCACACGACAAGGTAAATTCGTTGTATGCGGGCATTCCCCCCGACAGCCAGGCCGCACGTCGATGGCCACACAAGCGAGTGCCCGGCACTCAGCAAAAGAGAGCTCTACGCAGGAGGAGACTTCACTCAGGTGCCTGGAGTGCAGGCACACGGGACACACACGGAAAGCGTGTAGCAAGCTCAGTTTCCGAGCAAAGCTGACTTGCCTCCACTGCTGCTTCCTTCAGAGCATCTCGTTCTGCAACTTCCTAGTGTGTCTAGTGCGAAGGCCTCATCGCAGCCCACTTACGTACAGAGAAGACCGCCTTCTACTGCAATGTTTACTCTTTTCCTCATCCCCTAGGAGAATATTGCACGCAAGGCGAAAGCAGCCTGGTATTCTCTCAGGGAGGGAGGGGTCGCCTCAGTGCACGGTGAGTCGTTTCCCCAGCAAAGTCTGGCATAAGGCTCTCTCTCCTGCAGCAGTTTCTGACACGTTCCGACAAAGGCATCTTCAGGGCCTTGCGATGAAATGGGTGAGGGGGCTTTTTTGCGTCCTCAGGGGAAAAGGCCCGCCTGGAGGATTACGAACGTGTGGAGAGAACGGACAAGCACGAGAGGCGGTCTTCTGTGCACTTGAATGCACAAGTCCCTCAACACACAAACAGCACATCACACTCCACATCAAACCCCACCACACACCGAGAACATAACTGCACACCACCACACACGGGAACCACGGCTCTCGGAGGGAACACAACATAACACGCACAGTGAGGCACACGGACCGAGCTTGACCGTACACAGTACCCACATCACAAATTGCACTCACTACTCCAAGAGCCGACCACACGCACAAACTGTCAAACGCAACCACCCACATAGAAACCCACATGCGAAACGCACACAAACCACGACAGAAAGAACACCGAGTTCATGCAACGCCCATTTCACACACTACACACACCACTCCAGACACACACAGCACGTACAGCGCGCAGAGCCTCACAGAATGCACAATGCCAAACACGCAACACATACACGAAGGTATCAGTCATAACACGCAAAATATCTCACTCAACTTGCAAAACGCACAGGCCACAGAACAGAGTAGAATACACACAACACAAACACAAATCACAGAACAACACATCACACGGCACACACAAGCATCACACACCGAAAGTAATAATATCGCAACTCATCACACACACAACTCAATAACATCAACAATGCAACAACACACACACAGAGCAACGCAACCACTGCACACCACACATAAAGCCACACGCAACACACACTCAAGGAGCAGCCACAACGCACACAACACCCGCAGACACGTACGTAGAGAACACACACACACACACACACACACACACACACACAGAACCTCTCAACACGCACACGGCACAACACAGAGAACAACGCACACCTCAAACATCGCAGGGCAGAAGAGCGCACAATTCACGCAAATCACACTGCAATGAGCACACACAATGCACACCAGGAGGCACGCAAACAAGCACAGCCACACACACAGACCACACACATCTCACATCACACGCAGAACTCAACCAAACACACACACAACCTCTCAAACGCAGCCAAGCACAAATCCCAATCACACACGCAAAACAGACACACCACATACAAAACCAAGTGCGACACACACACACACACACACACACAAAACCAACGAAAACCCACGTAGCGCACACTTCACACACCACGCATCGCACGCACGACCACGCACAGACAACCCACGCTCACGTCCATGCACACGGGCTGCACTGTGCAGCGCGTACACACACAGAACCCAGAGTGTATCAACACAAGTCACAGGACGCACACCAGACACGTCGAAGCACGCAGCTGCTCACAACACACGCCAGCGACATTTCGCAGAGTACCCACAGCACACACAATGAGGCACAGGAAACAAGCACAACCACACAGACAACCAGTTTCAAATCACACACGTAACACACACGCAACCACTCAAACACAGCAACACCTCAGTCACAGTCGCAGACGCACGAAACGCGCAAAACCCTCTCAGACATAAAGGCGAAACGCACAACCAACAGAGGAGACAGCATACCTTTCATTTCACACACTACACGCTACGCACACAACCACGTAGAGACAACACCACCCAGACAGCCTCACACAGGAGCGCAGAACGGAACACACACTACACAGAAGCATGACACACACCGGACACATCCACATCAAGGCACATAACTGCTCACAATACACATGAAATTCATTGCACAGATGCCCTACTGCAGCACACCATGAGACATACTAAAACAAGCACAACCACACGCGGCCAGCACATCCCTCATCATGCGCATAACACGCGCAGCCGAACGTCACCTCAACCGCTTGGTGCTGCCGGCTTTTCAACCTGTTGAACAGAACGCCCACACGTCCTGCTTCCAATGCCCGTACAGAAAGCAACTTGCCCTGCCTCTTCCCCTGAGGCTGGGCAGAAGACCTCGTCATAGTAGTCTTGTGCCTGGGAGTGTGAATACATATCAGAAGCTCGCCTTCACACAGCAGTGTTTAGCCGCCAATCTGGATATGGCTGAGCAGCCGATCACGTGGGCTGAGCCGGCAGCGTCAGGGCCTTCTCTGCAGGACAACAGCTCTGCGGCTCAGGGCCCATCTGCCACCAGGCTCTGGAGCAGCTTGCACACACATGTCTCTTGCTGACACGATGCCTGGGGACTGAAGCCGACGGGCACTTAGTTTTCAATGCTCAGACTGTGGCATGGGAGATCGGCTCACATACCCCACGGACCAACCTGGGCATCTCTGAAGCAGCCACATAGTCGCAGGAAAAGCGACTTTTTAAGTTTCCACGCGAAATTCGTTGCATGCGGGCATTTCCCTTACAGCCGGGCTTCCTCGGCAAGGCCTCACGCTAGGGGGCCACACAAGCGAGCACCCCCGCCGCTCAGCGAAAGGGAGCTCTACGCGGCAGAGTCCACGCGGGCACTTAGAGTGCAGGCACGCGGGACAGACGTGGAAAGCACACGACAAGGTAAATTCGTTGTATGCGGGCATTCCCCCCGACAGCCAGGCCGCACGTCGATGGCCACACAAGCGAGTGCCCGGCACTCAGCAAAAGAGAGCTCTACGCAGGAGGAGACTTCACTCAGGTGCCTGGAGTGCAGGCACACGGGACACACACGGAAAGCGTGTAGCAAGCTCAGTTTCCGAGCAAAGCTGACTTGCCTCCACTGCTGCTTCCTTCAGAGCATCTCGTTCTGCAACTTCCTAGTGTGTCTAGTGCGAAGGCCTCATCGCAGCCCACTTACGCCCTCGAGATAAAGGGCGTACAGAGAAGACCGCCTTCTACTGCAATGTTTACTCTTTTCCTCATCCCCTAGGAGAATATTGCACGCAAGGCGAAAGCAGCCTGGTATTCTCTCAGGGAGGGAGGGGTCGCCTCAGTGCACGGTGAGTCGTTTCCCCAGCAAAGTCTGGCATAAGGCTCTCTCTCCTGCAGCAGTTTCTGACACGTTCCGACAAAGGCATCTTCAGGGCCTTGCGATGAAATGGGTGAGGGGGCTTTTTTGCGTCCTCAGGGGAAAAGGCCCGCCTGGAGGATTACGAACGTGTGGAGAGAACGGACAAGCACGAGAGGCGGTCTTCTGTGCACTTGAATGCACAAGTCCCTCAACACACAAACAGCACATCACACTCCACATCAAACCCCACCACACACCGAGAACATAACTGCACACCACCACACACGGGAACCACGGCTCTCGGAGGGAACACAACATAACACGCACAGTGAGGCACACGGACCGAGCTTGACCGTACACAGTACCCACATCACAAATTGCACTCACTACTCCAAGAGCCGACCACACGCACAAACTGTCAAACGCAACCACCCACATAGAAACCCACATGCGAAACGCACACAAACCACGACAGAAAGAACACCGAGTTCATGCAACGCCCATTTCACACACTACACACACCACTCCAGACACACACAGCACGTACAGCGCGCAGAGCCTCACAGAATGCACAATGCCAAACACGCAACACATACACGAAGGTATCAGTCATAACACGCAAAATATCTCACTCAACTTGCAAAACGCACAGGCCACAGAACAGAGTAGAATACACACAACACAAACACAAATCACAGAACAACACATCACACGGCACACACAAGCATCACACACCGAAAGTAATAATATCGCAACTCATCACACACACAACTCAATAACATCAACAATGCAACAACACACACACAGAGCAACGCAACCACTGCACACCACACATAAAGCCACACGCAACACACACTCAAGGAGCAGCCACAACGCACACAACACCCGCAGACACGTACGTAGAGAACACACACACACACACACACACACACACACACACACACACACAGAACCTCTCAACACGCACACGGCACAACACAGAGAACAACGCACACCTCAAACATCGCAGGGCAGAAGAGCGCACAATTCACGCAAATCACACTGCAATGAGCACACACAATGCACACCAGGAGGCACGCAAACAAGCACAGCCACACACACAGACCACACACATCTCACATCACACGCAGAACTCAACCAAACACACACACAACCTCTCAAACGCAGCCAAGCACAAATCCCAATCACACACGCAAAACAGACACACCACATACAAAACCAAGTGCGACACACACACACACACACACACACACAAAACCAACGAAAACCCACGTAGCGCACACTTCACACACCACGCATCGCACGCACGACCACGCACAGACAACCCACGCTCACGTCCATGCACACGGGCTGCACTGTGCAGCGCGTACACACACAGAACCCAGAGTGTATCAACACAAGTCACAGGACGCACACCAGACACGTCGAAGCACGCAGCTGCTCACAACACACGCCAGCGACATTTCGCAGAGTACCCACAGCACACACAATGAGGCACAGGAAACAAGCACAACCACACAGACAACCAGTTTCAAATCACACACGTAACACACACGCAACCACTCAAACACAGCAACACCTCAGTCACAGTCGCAGACGCACGAAACGCGCAAAACCCTCTCAGACATAAAGGCGAAACGCACAACCAACAGAGGAGACAGCATACCTTTCATTTCACACACTACACGCTACGCACACAACCACGTAGAGACAACACCACCCAGACAGCCTCACACAGGAGCGCAGAACGGAACACACACTACACAGAAGCATGACACACACCGGACACATCCACATCAAGGCACATAACTGCTCACAATACACATGAAATTCATTGCACAGATGCCCTACTGCAGCACACCATGAGACATACTAAAACAAGCACAACCACACGCGGCCAGCACATCCCTCATCATGCGCATAACACGCGCAGCCGAACGTCACCTCAACCGCTTGGTGCTGCCGGCTTTTCAACCTGTTGAACAGAACGCCCACACGTCCTGCTTCCAATGCCCGTACAGAAAGCAACTTGCCCTGCCTCTTCCCCTGAGGCTGGGCAGAAGACCTCGTCATAGTAGTCTTGTGCCTGGGAGTGTGAATACATATCAGAAGCTCGCCTTCACACAGCAGTGTTTAGCCGCCAATCTGGATATGGCTGAGCAGCCGATCACGTGGGCTGAGCCGGCAGCGTCAGGGCCTTCTCTGCAGGACAACAGCTCTGCGGCTCAGGGCCCATCTGCCACCAGGCTCTGGAGCAGCTTGCACACACATGTCTCTTGCTGACACGATGCCTGGGGACTGAAGCCGACGGGCACTTAGTTTTCAATGCTCAGACTGTGGCATGGGAGATCGGCTCACATACCCCACGGACCAACCTGGGCATCTCTGAAGCAGCCACATAGTCGCAGGAAAAGCGACTTTTTAAGTTTCCACGCGAAATTCGTTGCATGCGGGCATTTCCCTTACAGCCGGGCTTCCTCGGCAAGGCCTCACGCTAGGGGGCCACACAAGCGAGCACCCCCGCCGCTCAGCGAAAGGGAGCTCTACGCGGCAGAGTCCACGCGGGCACTTAGAGTGCAGGCACGCGGGACAGACGTGGAAAGCACACGACAAGGTAAATTCGTTGTATGCGGGCATTCCCCCCGACAGCCAGGCCGCACGTCGATGGCCACACAAGCGAGTGCCCGGCACTCAGCAAAAGAGAGCTCTACGCAGGAGGAGACTTCACTCAGGTGCCTGGAGTGCAGGCACACGGGACACACACGGAAAGCGTGTAGCAAGCTCAGTTTCCGAGCAAAGCTGACTTGCCTCCACTGCTGCTTCCTTCAGAGCATCTCGTTCTGCAACTTCCTAGTGTGTCTAGTGCGAAGGCCTCATCGCAGCCCACTTACGCCCTCGAGATAAAGGGCGTACAGAGAAGACCGCCTTCTACTGCAATGTTTACTCTTTTCCTCATCCCCTAGGAGAATATTGCACGCAAGGCGAAAGCAGCCTGGTATTCTCTCAGGGAGGGAGGGGTCGCCTCAGTGCACGGTGAGTCGTTTCCCCAGCAAAGTCTGGCATAAGGCTCTCTCTCCTGCAGCAGTTTCTGACACGTTCCGACAAAGGCATCTTCAGGGCCTTGCGATGAAATGGGTGAGGGGGCTTTTTTGCGTCCTCAGGGGAAAAGGCCCGCCTGGAGGATTACGAACGTGTGGAGAGAACGGACAAGCACGAGAGGCGGTCTTCTGTGCACTTGAATGCACAAGTCCCTCAACACACAAACAGCACATCACACTCCACATCAAACCCCACCACACACCGAGAACATAACTGCACACCACCACACACGGGAACCACGGCTCTCGGAGGGAACACAACATAACACGCACAGTGAGGCACACGGACCGAGCTTGACCGTACACAGTACCCACATCACAAATTGCACTCACTACTCCAAGAGCCGACCACACGCACAAACTGTCAAACGCAACCACCCACATAGAAACCCACATGCGAAACGCACACAAACCACGACAGAAAGAACACCGAGTTCATGCAACGCCCATTTCACACACTACACACACCACTCCAGACACACACAGCACGTACAGCGCGCAGAGCCTCACAGAATGCACAATGCCAAACACGCAACACATACACGAAGGTATCAGTCATAACACGCAAAATATCTCACTCAACTTGCAAAACGCACAGGCCACAGAACAGAGTAGAATACACACAACACAAACACAAATCACAGAACAACACATCACACGGCACACACAAGCATCACACACCGAAAGTAATAATATCGCAACTCATCACACACACAACTCAATAACATCAACAATGCAACAACACACACACAGAGCAACGCAACCACTGCACACCACACATAAAGCCACACGCAACACACACTCAAGGAGCAGCCACAACGCACACAACACCCGCAGACACGTACGTAGAGAACACACACACACACACACACACACACACACAGAACCTCTCAACACGCACACGGCACAACACAGAGAACAACGCACACCTCAAACATCGCAGGGCAGAAGAGCGCACAATTCACGCAAATCACACTGCAATGAGCACACACAATGCACACCAGGAGGCACGCAAACAAGCACAGCCACACACACAGACCACACACATCTCACATCACACGCAGAACTCAACCAAACACACACACAACCTCTCAAACGCAGCCAAGCACAAATCCCAATCACACACGCAACACAGACACACCACATACAAAACCAAGTGCGACACACACACACACACACACACACACACACACACAAAACCAACGAAAACCCACGTAGCGCACACTTCACACACCACGCATCGCACGCACGACCACGCACAGACAACCCACGCTCACGTCCATGCACACGGGCTGCACTGTGCAGCGCGTACACACACAGAACCCAGAGTGTATCAACACAAGTCACAGGACGCACACCAGACACGTCGAAGCACGCAGCTGCTCACAACACACGCCAGCGACATTTCGCAGAGTACCCACAGCACACACAATGAGGCACAGGAAACAAGCACAACCACACAGACAACCAGTTTCAAATCACACACGTAACACACACGCAACCACTCAAACACAGCAACACCTCAGTCACAGTCGCAGACGCACGAAACGCGCAAAACCCTCTCAGACATAAAGGCGAAACGCACAACCAACAGAGGAGACAGCATACCTTTCATTTCACACACTACACGCTACGCACACAACCACGTAGAGACAACACCACCCAGACAGCCTCACACAGGAGCGCAGAACGGAACACACACTACACAGAAGCATGACACACACCGGACACATCCACATCAAGGCACATAACTGCTCACAATACACATGAAATTCATTGCACAGATGCCCTACTGCAGCACACCATGAGACATACTAAAACAAGCACAACCACACGCGGCCAGCACATCCCTCATCATGCGCATAACACGCGCAGCCGAACGTCACCTCAACCGCTTGGCGCTGCCGGCTTTTCAACCTGTTGAACAGAACGCCCACACGTCCTGCTTCCAATGCCCGTACAGAAAGCAACTTGCCCTGCCTCTTCCCCTGAGGCTGGGCAGAAGACCTCGTCATAGTAGTCTTGTGCCTGGGAGTGTGAATACATATCAGAAGCTCGCCTTCACACAGCAGTGTTTAGCCGCCAATCTGGATATGGCTGAGCAGCCGATCACGTGGGCTGAGCCGGCAGCGTCAGGGCCTTCTCTGCAGGACAACAGCTCTGCGGCTCAGGGCCCATCTGCCACCAGGCTCTGGAGCAGCTTGCACACACATGTCTCTTGCTGACACGATGCCTGGGGACTGAAGCCGACGGGCACTTAGTTTTCAATGCTCAGACTGTGGCATGGGAGATCGGCTCACATACCCCACGGACCAACCTGGGCATCTCTGAAGCAGCCACATAGTCGCAGGAAAAGCGACTTTTTAAGTTTCCACGCGAAATTCGTTGCATGCGGGCATTTCCCTTACAGCCGGGCTTCCTCGGCAAGGCCTCACGCTAGGGGGCCACACAAGCGAGCACCCCCGCCGCTCAGCGAAAGGGAGCTCTACGCGGCAGAGTCCACGCGGGCACTTAGAGTGCAGGCACGCGGGACAGACGTGGAAAGCACACGACAAGGTAAATTCGTTGTATGCGGGCATTCCCCCCGACAGCCAGGCCGCACGTCGATGGCCACACAAGCGAGTGCCCGGCACTCAGCAAAAGAGAGCTCTACGCAGGAGGAGACTTCACTCAGGTGCCTGGAGTGCAGGCACACGGGACACACACGGAAAGCGTGTAGCAAGCTCAGTTTCCGAGCAAAGCTGACTTGCCTCCACTGCTGCTTCCTTCAGAGCATCTCGTTCTGCAACTTCCTAGTGTGTCTAGTGCGAAGGCCTCATCGCAGCCCACTTACGCCCTCGAGATAAAGGGCGTACAGAGAAGACCGCCTTCTACTGCAATGTTTACTCTTTTCCTCATCCCCTAGGAGAATATTGCACGCAAGGCGAAAGCAGCCTGGTATTCTCTCAGGGAGGGAGGGGTCGCCTCAGTGCACGGTGAGTCGTTTCCCCAGCAAAGTCTGGCATAAGGCTCTCTCTCCTGCAGCAGTTTCTGACACGTTCCGACAAAGGCATCTTCAGGGCCTTGCGATGAAATGGGTGAGGGGGCTTTTTTGCGTCCTCAGGGGAAAAGGCCCGCCTGGAGGATTACGAACGTGTGGAGAGAACGGACAAGCACGAGAGGCGGTCTTCTGTGCACTTGAATGCACAAGTCCCTCAACACACAAACAGCACATCACACTCCACATCAAACCCCACCACACACCGAGAACATAACTGCACACCACCACACACGGGAACCACGGCTCTCGGAGGGAACACAACATAACACGCACAGTGAGGCACACGGACCGAGCTTGACCGTACACAGTACCCACATCACAAATTGCACTCACTACTCCAAGAGCCGACCACACGCACAAACTGTCAAACGCAACCACCCACATAGAAACCCACATGCGAAACGCACACAAACCACGACAGAAAGAACACCGAGTTCATGCAACGCCCATTTCACACACTACACACACCACTCCAGACACACACAGCACGTACAGCGCGCAGAGCCTCACAGAATGCACAATGCCAAACACGCAACACATACACGAAGGTATCAGTCATAACACGCAAAATATCTCACTCAACTTGCAAAACGCACAGGCCACAGAACAGAGTAGAATACACACAACACAAACACAAATCACAGAACAACACATCACACGGCACACACAAGCATCACACACCGAAAGTAATAATATCGCAACTCATCACACACACAACTCAATAACATCAACAATGCAACAACACACACACAGAGCAACGCAACCACTGCACACCACACATAAAGCCACACGCAACACACACTCAAGGAGCAGCCACAACGCACACAACACCCGCAGACACGTACGTAGAGAACACACACACACACACACACACACACACACAGAACCTCTCAACACGCACACGGCACAACACAGAGAACAACGCACACCTCAAACATCGCAGGGCAGAAGAGCGCACAATTCACGCAAATCACACTGCAATGAGCACACACAATGCACACCAGGAGGCACGCAAACAAGCACAGCCACACACACAGACCACACACATCTCACATCACACGCAGAACTCAACCAAACACACACACAACCTCTCAAACGCAGCCAAGCACAAATCCCAATCACACACGCAAAACAGACACACCACATACAAAACCAAGTGCGACACACACACACACACACACACACACACACACACAAAACCAACGAAAACCCACGTAGCGCACACTTCACACACCACGCATCGCACGCACGACCACGCACAGACAACCCACGCTCACGTCCATGCACACGGGCTGCACTGTGCAGCGCGTACACACACAGAACCCAGAGTGTATCAACACAAGTCACAGGACGCACACCAGACACGTCGAAGCACGCAGCTGCTCACAACACACGCCAGCGACATTTCGCAGAGTACCCACAGCACACACAATGAGGCACAGGAAACAAGCACAACCACACAGACAACCAGTTTCAAATCACACACGTAACACACACGCAACCACTCAAACACAGCAACACCTCAGTCACAGTCGCAGACGCACGAAACGCGCAAAACCCTCTCAGACATAAAGGCGAAACGCACAACCAACAGAGGAGACAGCATACCTTTCATTTCACACACTACACGCTACGCACACAACCACGTAGAGACAACACCACCCAGACAGCCTCACACAGGAGCGCAGAACGGAACACACACTACACAGAAGCATGACACACACCGGACACATCCACATCAAGGCACATAACTGCTCACAATACACATGAAATTCATTGCACAGATGCCCTACTGCAGCACACCATGAGACATACTAAAACAAGCACAACCACACGCGGCCAGCACATCCCTCATCATGCGCATAACACGCGCAGCCGAACGTCACCTCAACCGCTTGGTGCTGCCGGCTTTTCAACCTGTTGAACAGAACGCCCACACGTCCTGCTTCCAATGCCCGTACAGAAAGCAACTTGCCCTGCCTCTTCCCCTGAGGCTGGGCAGAAGACCTCGTCATAGTAGTCTTGTGCCTGGGAGTGTGAATACATATCAGAAGCTCGCCTTCACACAGCAGTGTTTAGCCGCCAATCTGGATATGGCTGAGCAGCCGATCACGTGGGCTGAGCCGGCAGCGTCAGGGCCTTCTCTGCAGGACAACAGCTCTGCGGCTCAGGGCCCATCTGCCACCAGGCTCTGGAGCAGCTTGCACACACATGTCTCTTGCTGACACGATGCCTGGGGACTGAAGCCGACGGGCACTTAGTTTTCAATGCTCAGACTGTGGCATGGGAGATCGGCTCACATACCCCACGGACCAACCTGGGCATCTCTGAAGCAGCCACATAGTCGCAGGAAAAGCGACTTTTTAAGTTTCCACGCGAAATTCGTTGCATGCGGGCATTTCCCTTACAGCCGGGCTTCCTCGGCAAGGCCTCACGCTAGGGGGCCACACAAGCGAGCACCCCCGCCGCTCAGCGAAAGGGAGCTCTACGCGGCAGAGTCCACGCGGGCACTTAGAGTGCAGGCACGCGGGACAGACGTGGAAAGCACACGACAAGGTAAATTCGTTGTATGCGGGCATTCCCCCCGACAGCCAGGCCGCACGTCGATGGCCACACAAGCGAGTGCCCGGCACTCAGCAAAAGAGAGCTCTACGCAGGAGGAGACTTCACTCAGGTGCCTGGAGTGCAGGCACACGGGACACACACGGAAAGCGTGTAGCAAGCTCAGTTTCCGAGCAAAGCTGACTTGCCTCCACTGCTGCTTCCTTCAGAGCATCTCGTTCTGCAACTTCCTAGTGTGTCTAGTGCGAAGGCCTCATCGCAGCCCACTTACGCCCTCGAGATAAAGGGCGTACAGAGAAGACCGCCTTCTACTGCAATGTTTACTCTTTTCCTCATCCCCTAGGAGAATATTGCACGCAAGGCGAAAGCAGCCTGGTATTCTCTCAGGGAGGGAGGGGTCGCCTCAGTGCACGGTGAGTCGTTTCCCCAGCAAAGTCTGGCATAAGGCTCTCTCTCCTGCAGCAGTTTCTGACACGTTCCGACAAAGGCATCTTCAGGGCCTTGCGATGAAATGGGTGAGGGGGCTTTTTTGCGTCCTCAGGGGAAAAGGCCCGCCTGGAGGATTACGAACGTGTGGAGAGAACGGACAAGCACGAGAGGCGGTCTTCTGTGCACTTGAATGCACAAGTCCCTCAACACACAAACAGCACATCACACTCCACATCAAACCCCACCACACACCGAGAACATAACTGCACACCACCACACACGGGAACCACGGCTCTCGGAGGGAACACAACATAACACGCACAGTGAGGCACACGGACCGAGCTTGACCGTACACAGTACCCACATCACAAATTGCACTCACTACTCCAAGAGCCGACCACACGCACAAACTGTCAAACGCAACCACCCACATAGAAACCCACATGCGAAACGCACACAAACCACGACAGAAAGAACACCGAGTTCATGCAACGCCCATTTCACACACTACACACACCACTCCAGACACACACAGCACGTACAGCGCGCAGAGCCTCACAGAATGCACAATGCCAAACACGCAACACATACACGAAGGTATCAGTCATAACACGCAAAATATCTCACTCAACTTGCAAAACGCACAGGCCACAGAACAGAGTAGAATACACACAACACAAACACAAATCACAGAACAACACATCACACGGCACACACAAGCATCACACACCGAAAGTAATAATATCGCAACTCATCACACACACAACTCAATAACATCAACAATGCAACAACACACACACAGAGCAACGCAACCACTGCACACCACACATAAAGCCACACGCAACACACACTCAAGGAGCAGCCACAACGCACACAACACCCGCAGACACGTACGTAGAGAACACACACACACACACACACACACACACACACACACACAGAACCTCTCAACACGCACACGGCACAACACAGAGAACAACGCACACCTCAAACATCGCAGGGCAGAAGAGCGCACAATTCACGCAAATCACACTGCAATGAGCACACACAATGCACACCAGGAGGCACGCAAACAAGCACAGCCACACACACAGACCACACACATCTCACATCACACGCAGAACTCAACCAAACACACACACAACCTCTCAAACGCAGCCAAGCACAAATCCCAATCACACACGCAAAACAGACACACCACATACAAAACCAAGTGCGACACACACACACACACACACACACACACACACACACACACACACCCAACGAAAACCCACGTAGCGCACACTTCACACACCACGCATCGCACGCACGACCACGCACAGACAACCCACGCTCACGTCCATGCACACGGGCTGCACTGTGCAGCGCGTACACACACAGAACCCAGAGTGTATCAACACAAGTCACAGGACGCACACCAGACACGTCGAAGCACGCAGCTGCTCACAACACACGCCAGCGACATTTCGCAGAGTACCCACAGCACACACAATGAGGCACAGGAAACAAGCACAACCACACAGACAACCAGTTTCAAATCACACACGTAACACACACGCAACCACTCAAACACAGCAACACCTCAGTCACAGTCGCAGACGCACGAAACGCGCAAAACCCTCTCAGACATAAAGGCGAAACGCACAACCAACAGAGGAGACAGCATACCTTTCATTTCACACACTACACGCTACGCACACAACCACGTAGAGACAACACCACCCAGACAGCCTCACACAGGAGCGCAGAACGGAACACACACTACACAGAAGCATGACACACACCGGACACATCCACATCAAGGCACATAACTGCTCACAATACACATGAAATTCATTGCACAGATGCCCTACTGCAGCACACCATGAGACATACTAAAACAAGCACAACCACACGCGGCCAGCACATCCCTCATCATGCGCATAACACGCGCAGCCGAACGTCACCTCAACCGCTTGGTGCTGCCGGCTTTTCAACCTGTTGAACAGAACGCCCACACGTCCTGCTTCCAATGCCCGTACAGAAAGCAACTTGCCCTGCCTCTTCCCCTGAGGCTGGGCAGAAGACCTCGTCATAGTAGTCTTGTGCCTGGGAGTGTGAATACATATCAGAAGCTCGCCTTCACACAGCAGTGTTTAGCCGCCAATCTGGATATGGCTGAGCAGCCGATCACGTGGGCTGAGCCGGCAGCGTCAGGGCCTTCTCTGCAGGACAACAGCTCTGCGGCTCAGGGCCCATCTGCCACCAGGCTCTGGAGCAGCTTGCACACACATGTCTCTTGCTGACACGATGCCTGGGGACTGAAGCCGACGGGCACTTAGTTTTCAATGCTCAGACTGTGGCATGGGAGATCGGCTCACATACCCCACGGACCAACCTGGGCATCTCTGAAGCAGCCACATAGTCGCAGGAAAAGCGACTTTTTAAGTTTCCACGCGAAATTCGTTGCATGCGGGCATTTCCCTTACAGCCGGGCTTCCTCGGCAAGGCCTCACGCTAGGGGGCCACACAAGCGAGCACCCCCGCCGCTCAGCGAAAGGGAGCTCTACGCGGCAGAGTCCACGCGGGCACTTAGAGTGCAGGCACGCGGGACAGACGTGGAAAGCACACGACAAGGTAAATTCGTTGTATGCGGGCATTCCCCCCGACAGCCAGGCCGCACGTCGATGGCCACACAAGCGAGTGCCCGGCACTCAGCAAAAGAGAGCTCTACGCAGGAGGAGACTTCACTCAGGTGCCTGGAGTGCAGGCACACGGGACACACACGGAAAGCGTGTAGCAAGCTCAGTTTCCGAGCAAAGCTGACTTGCCTCCACTGCTGCTTCCTTCAGAGCATCTCGTTCTGCAACTTCCTAGTGTGTCTAGTGCGAAGGCCTCATCGCAGCCCACTTACGCCCTCGAGATAAAGGGCGTACAGAGAAGACCGCCTTCTACTGCAATGTTTACTCTTTTCCTCATCCCCTAGGAGAATATTGCACGCAAGGCGAAAGCAGCCTGGTATTCTCTCAGGGAGGGAGGGGTCGCCTCAGTGCACGGTGAGTCGTTTCCCCAGCAAAGTCTGGCATAAGGCTCTCTCTCCTGCAGCAGTTTCTGACACGTTCCGACAAAGGCATCTTCAGGGCCTTGCGATGAAATGGGTGAGGGGGCTTTTTTGCGTCCTCAGGGGAAAAGGCCCGCCTGGAGGATTACGAACGTGTGGAGAGAACGGACAAGCACGAGAGGCGGTCTTCTGTGCACTTGAATGCACAAGTCCCTCAACACACAAACAGCACATCACACTCCACATCAAACCCCACCACACACCGAGAACATAACTGCACACCACCACACACGGGAACCACGGCTCTCGGAGGGAACACAACATAACACGCACAGTGAGGCACACGGACCGAGCTTGACCGTACACAGTACCCACATCACAAATTGCACTCACTACTCCAAGAGCCGACCACACGCACAAACTGTCAAACGCAACCACCCACATAGAAACCCACATGCGAAACGCACACAAACCACGACAGAAAGAACACCGAGTTCATGCAACGCCCATTTCACACACTACACACACCACTCCAGACACACACAGCACGTACAGCGCGCAGAGCCTCACAGAATGCACAATGCCAAACACGCAACACATACACGAAGGTATCAGTCATAACACGCAAAATATCTCACTCAACTTGCAAAACGCACAGGCCACAGAACAGAGTAGAATACACACAACACAAACACAAATCACAGAACAACACATCACACGGCACACACAAGCATCACACACCGAAAGTAATAATATCGCAACTCATCACACACACAACTCAATAACATCAACAATGCAACAACACACACACAGAGCAACGCAACCACTGCACACCACACATAAAGCCACACGCAACACACACTCAAGGAGCAGCCACAACGCACACAACACCCGCAGACACGTACGTAGAGAACACACACACACACACACACACACACACACACACACACACACAGAACCTCTCAACACGCACACGGCACAACACAGAGAACAACGCACACCTCAAACATCGCAGGGCAGAAGAGCGCACAATTCACGCAAATCACACTGCAATGAGCACACACAATGCACACCAGGAGGCACGCAAACAAGCACAGCCACACACACAGACCACACACATCTCACATCACACGCAGAACTCAACCAAACACACACACAACCTCTCAAACGCAGCCAAGCACAAATCCCAATCACAAACGCAAAACAGACACACCACATACAAAACCAAGAGCGACACACACAAACACACACACACACACACACAACACAAAAACCAACGAAAACCCACGTAGCGCACACTTCACACACCACGCATCGCACGCACGACCACGCACAGACAACCCACGCTCACGTCCATGCACACGGGCTGCACTGTGCAGCGCGTACACACACAGAACCCAGAGTGTATCAACACAAGTCACAGGACGCACACCAGACACGTCGAAGCACGCAGCTGCTCACAACACACGCCAGCGACATTTCGCAGAGTACCCACAGCACACACAATGAGGCACAGGAAACAAGCACAACCACACAGACAACCAGTTTCAAATCACACACGTAACACACACGCAACCACTCAAACACAGCAACACCTCAGTCACAGTCGCAGACGCACGAAACGCGCAAAACCCTCTCAGACATAAAGGCGAAACGCACAACCAACAGAGGAGACAGCATACCTTTCATTTCACACACTACACGCTACGCACACAACCACGTAGAGACAACACCACCCAGACAGCCTCACACAGGAGCGCAGAACGGAACACACACTACACAGAAGCATGACACACACCGGACACATCCACATCAAGGCACATAACTGCTCACAATACACATGAAATTCATTGCACAGATGCCCTACTGCAGCACACCATGAGACATACTAAAACAAGCACAACCACACGCGGCCAGCACATCCCTCATCATGCGCATAACACGCGCAGCCGAACGTCACCTCAACCGCTTGGTGCTGCCGGCTTTTCAACCTGTTGAACAGAACGCCCACACGTCCTGCTTCCAATGCCCGTACAGAAAGCAACTTGCCCTGCCTCTTCCCCTGAGGCTGGGCAGAAGACCTCGTCATAGTAGTCTTGTGCCTGGGAGTGTGAATACATATCAGAAGCTCGCCTTCACACAGCAGTGTTTAGCCGCCAATCTGGATATGGCTGAGCAGCCGATCACGTGGGCTGAGCCGGCAGCGTCAGGGCCTTCTCTGCAGGACAACAGCTCTGCGGCTCAGGGCCCATCTGCCACCAGGCTCTGGAGCAGCTTGCACACACATGTCTCTTGCTGACACGATGCCTGGGGACTGAAGCCGACGGGCACTTAGTTTTCAATGCTCAGACTGTGGCATGGGAGATCGGCTCACATACCCCACGGACCAACCTGGGCATCTCTGAAGCAGCCACATAGTCGCAGGAAAAGCGACTTTTTAAGTTTCCACGCGAAATTCGTTGCATGCGGGCATTTCCCTTACAGCCGGGCTTCCTCGGCAAGGCCTCACGCTAGGGGGCCACACAAGCGAGCACCCCCGCCGCTCAGCGAAAGGGAGCTCTACGCGGCAGAGTCCACGCGGGCACTTAGAGTGCAGGCACGCGGGACAGACGTGGAAAGCACACGACAAGGTAAATTCGTTGTATGCGGGCATTCCCCCCGACAGCCAGGCCGCACGTCGATGGCCACACAAGCGAGTGCCCGGCACTCAGCAAAAGAGAGCTCTACGCAGGAGGAGACTTCACTCAGGTGCCTGGAGTGCAGGCACACGGGACACACACGGAAAGCGTGTAGCAAGCTCAGTTTCCGAGCAAAGCTGACTTGCCTCCACTGCTGCTTCCTTCAGAGCATCTCGTTCTGCAACTTCCTAGTGTGTCTAGTGCGAAGGCCTCATCGCAGCCCACTTACGCCCTCGAGATAAAGGGCGTACAGAGAAGACCGCCTTCTACTGCAATGTTTACTCTTTTCCTCATCCCCTAGGAGAATATTGCACGCAAGGCGAAAGCAGCCTGGTATTCTCTCAGGGAGGGAGGGGTCGCCTCAGTGCACGGTGAGTCGTTTCCCCAGCAAAGTCTGGCATAAGGCTCTCTCTCCTGCAGCAGTTTCTGACACGTTCCGACAAAGGCATCTTCAGGGCCTTGCGATGAAATGGGTGAGGGGGCTTTTTTGCGTCCTCAGGGGAAAAGGCCCGCCTGGAGGATTACGAACGTGTGGAGAGAACGGACAAGCACGAGAGGCGGTCTTCTGTGCACTTGAATGCACAAGTCCCTCAACACACAAACAGCACATCACACTCCACATCAAACCCCACCACACACCGAGAACATAACTGCACACCACCACACACGGGAACCACGGCTCTCGGAGGGAACACAACATAACACGCACAGTGAGGCACACGGACCGAGCTTGACCGTACACAGTACCCACATCACAAATTGCACTCACTACTCCAAGAGCCGACCACACGCACAAACTGTCAAACGCAACCACCCACATAGAAACCCACATGCGAAACGCACACAAACCACGACAGAAAGAACACCGAGTTCATGCAACGCCCATTTCACACACTACACACACCACTCCAGACACACACAGCACGTACAGCGCGCAGAGCCTCACAGAATGCACAATGCCAAACACGCAACACATACACGAAGGTATCAGTCATAACACGCAAAATATCTCACTCAACTTGCAAAACGCACAGGCCACAGAACAGAGTAGAATACACACAACACAAACACAAATCACAGAACAACACATCACACGGCACACACAAGCATCACACACCGAAAGTAATAATATCGCAACTCATCACACACACAACTCAATAACATCAACAATGCAACAACACACACACAGAGCAACGCAACCACTGCACACCACACATAAAGCCACACGCAACACACACTCAAGGAGCAGCCACAACGCACACAACACCCGCAGACACGTACGTAGAGAACACACACACACACACACACACACACACACACACACAGAACCTCTCAACACGCACACGGCACAACACAGAGAACAACGCACACCTCAAACATCGCAGGGCAGAAGAGCGCACAATTCACGCAAATCACACTGCAATGAGCACACACAATGCACACCAGGAGGCACGCAAACAAGCACAGCCACACACACAGACCACACACATCTCACATCACACGCAGAACTCAACCAAACACACACACAACCTCTCAAACGCAGCCAAGCACAAATCCCAATCACACACGCAAAACAGACACACCACATACAAAACCAAGTGCGACACACACACACACACACACACACACACACACACACACACACACAAAACCAACGAAAACCCACGTAGCGCACACTTCACACACCACGCATCGCACGCACGACCACGCACAGACAACCCACGCTCACGTCCATGCACACGGGCTGCACTGTGCAGCGCGTACACACACAGAACCCAGAGTGTATCAACACAAGTCACAGGACGCACACCAGACACGTCGAAGCACGCAGCTGCTCACAACACACGCCAGCGACATTTCGCAGAGTACCCACAGCACACACAATGAGGCACAGGAAACAAGCACAACCACACAGACAACCAGTTTCAAATCACACACGTAACACACACGCAACCACTCAAACACAGCAACACCTCAGTCACAGTCGCAGACGCACGAAACGCGCAAAACCCTCTCAGACATAAAGGCGAAACGCACAACCAACAGAGGAGACAGCATACCTTTCATTTCACACACTACACGCTACGCACACAACCACGTAGAGACAACACCACCCAGACAGCCTCACACAGGAGCGCAGAACGGAACACACACTACACAGAAGCATGACACACACCGGACACATCCACATCAAGGCACATAACTGCTCACAATACACATGAAATTCATTGCACAGATGCCCTACTGCAGCACACCATGAGACATACTAAAACAAGCACAACCACACGCGGCCAGCACATCCCTCATCATGCGCATAACACGCGCAGCCGAACGTCACCTCAACCGCTTGGTGCTGCCGGCTTTTCAACCTGTTGAACAGAACGCCCACACGTCCTGCTTCCAATGCCCGTACAGAAAGCAACTTGCCCTGCCTCTTCCCCTGAGGCTGGGCAGAAGACCTCGTCATAGTAGTCTTGTGCCTGGGAGTGTGAATACATATCAGAAGCTCGCCTTCACACAGCAGTGTTTAGCCGCCAATCTGGATATGGCTGAGCAGCCGATCACGTGGGCTGAGCCGGCAGCGTCAGGGCCTTCTCTGCAGGACAACAGCTCTGCGGCTCAGGGCCCATCTGCCACCAGGCTCTGGAGCAGCTTGCACACACATGTCTCTTGCTGACACGATGCCTGGGGACTGAAGCCGACGGGCACTTAGTTTTCAATGCTCAGACTGTGGCATGGGAGATCGGCTCACATACCCCACGGACCAACCTGGGCATCTCTGAAGCAGCCACATAGTCGCAGGAAAAGCGACTTTTTAAGTTTCCACGCGAAATTCGTTGCATGCGGGCATTTCCCTTACAGCCGGGCTTCCTCGGCAAGGCCTCACGCTAGGGGGCCACACAAGCGAGCACCCCCGCCGCTCAGCGAAAGGGAGCTCTACGCGGCAGAGTCCACGCGGGCACTTAGAGTGCAGGCACGCGGGACAGACGTGGAAAGCACACGACAAGGTAAATTCGTTGTATGCGGGCATTCCCCCCCGACAGCCAGGCCGCACGTCGATGGCCACACAAGCGAGTGCCCGGCACTCAGCAAAAGAGAGCTCTACGCAGGAGGAGACTTCACTCAGGTGCCTGGAGTGCAGGCACACGGGACACACACGGAAAGCGTGTAGCAAGCTCAGTTTCCGAGCAAAGCTGACTTGCCTCCACTGCTGCTTCCTTCAGAGCATCTCGTTCTGCAACTTCCTAGTGTGTCTAGTGCGAAGGCCTCATCGCAGCCCACTTACGCCCTCGAGATAAAGGGCGTACAGAGAAGCCCGCCTTCTACTGCAATGTTTACTCTTTTCCTCATCCCCTAGGAGAATATTGCACGCAAGGCGAAAGCAGCCTGGTATTCTCTCAGGGAGGGAGGGGTCGCCTCAGTGCACGGTGAGTCGTTTCCCCAGCAAAGTCTGGCATAAGGCTCTCTCTCCTGCAGCAGTTTCTGACACGTTCCGACAAAGGCATCTTCAGGGCCTTGCGATGAAATGGGTGAGGGGGCTTTTTTGCGTCCTCAGGGGAAAAGGCCCGCCTGGAGGATTACGAACGTGTGGAGAGAACGGACAAGCACGAGAGGCGGTCTTCTGTGCACTTGAATGCACAAGTCCCTCAACACACAAACAGCACATCACACTCCACATCAAACCCCACCACACACCGAGAACATAACTGCACACCACCACACAAGGGAACCACGGCTCTCGGAGGGAACACAACATAACACGCACAGTGAGGCACACGGACCGAGCTTGACCGTACACAGTACCCACATCACAAATTGCACTCACTACTCCAAGAGCCGACCACACGCACAAACTGTCACACGCAACCACGCACATAGAAACCCACATGCGAAACGCACACAAACCACGACAGAAAGAACACCGAGTTCATGCAACGCCCATTTCACACACTACACACACCCACTCCAGACACACACAGCACGTACTAGCGCGCAGAGCCTCACAGAATGCACAATGCCAAACACGCAACACATACACGAAGGTATCAGTCATAACACGCAAAATATCTCACTCAACTTGCAAAACGCACAGGCCACAGAACAGAGTAGAATACACACAACACAAACACAAATCACAGAACAACACATCACACGGCACACACAAGCATCACACACCGAAAGTAATAATATCGCAACTCATCACACACACAACTCAATAACATCAACAATGCAACAACACACACACAGAGCAACGCAACCACTGCACACCACACATAAAGCCACACGCAACACACACTCAAGGAGCAGCCACAACGCACACAACACCCGCAGACACGTACGTAGAGAACACACACACACACACACACACACACACACACAGAACCTCTCAACACGCACACGGCACAACACAGAGAACAACGCACACCTCAAACATCGCAGGGCAGAAGAGCGCACAATTCACGCAAATCACACTGCAATGAGCACACACAATGCACACCAGGAGGCACGCAAACAAGCACAGCCACACACACAGACCACACACATCTCACATCACACGCAGAACTCAACCAAACACACACACAACCTCTCAAACGCAGCCAAGCACAAATCCCAATCACACACGCAAAACAGACACACCACATACAAAACCAAGTGCGACACACACACACACACACACACACACACACACAAAACCAACGAAAACCCACGTAGCGCACACTTCACACACCACGCATCGCACGCACGACCACGCACAGACAACCCACGCTCACGTCCATGCACACGGGCTGCACTGTGCAGCGCGTACACACACAGAACCCAGAGTGTATCAACACAAGTCACAGGACGCACACCAGACACGTCGAAGCACGCAGCTGCTCACAACACACGCCAGCGACATTTCGCAGAGTACCCACAGCACACACAATGAGGCACAGGAAACAAGCACAACCACACAGACAACCAGTTTCAAATCACACACGTAACACACACGCAACCACTCAAACACAGCAACACCTCAGTCACAGTCGCAGACGCACGAAACGCGCAAAACCCTCTCAGACATAAAGGCGAAACGCACAACCAACAGAGGAGACAGCATACCTTTCATTTCACACACTACACGCTACGCACACAACCACGTAGAGACAACACCACCCAGACAGCCTCACACAGGAGCGCAGAACGGAACACACACTACACAGAAGCATGACACACACCGGACACATCCACATCAAGGCACATAACTGCTCACAATACACATGAAATTCATTGCACAGATGCCCTACTGCAGCACACCATGAGACATACTAAAACAAGCACAACCACACGCGGCCAGCACATCCCTCATCATGCGCATAACACGCGCAGCCGAACGTCACCTCAACCGCTTGGTGCTGCCGGCTTTTCAACCTGTTGAACAGAACGCCCACACGTCCTGCTTCCAATGCCCGTACAGAAAGCAACTTGCCCTGCCTCTTCCCCTGAGGCTGGGCAGAAGACCTCGTCATAGTAGTCTTGTGCCTGGGAGTGTGAATACATATCAGAAGCTCGCCTTCACACAGCAGTGTTTAGCCGCCAATCTGGATATGGCTGAGCAGCCGATCACGTGGGCTGAGCCGGCAGCGTCAGGGCCTTCTCTGCAGGACAACAGCTCTGCGGCTCAGGGCCCATCTGCCACCAGGCTCTGGAGCAGCTTGCACACACATGTCTCTTGCTGACACGATGCCTGGGGACTGAAGCCGACGGGCACTTAGTTTTCAATGCTCAGACTGTGGCATGGGAGATCGGCTCACATACCCCACGGACCAACCTGGGCATCTCTGAAGCAGCCACATAGTCGCAGGAAAAGCGACTTTTTAAGTTTCCACGCGAAATTCGTTGCATGCGGGCATTTCCCTTACAGCCGGGCTTCCTCGGCAAGGCCTCACGCTAGGGGGCCACACAAGCGAGCACCCCCGCCGCTCAGCGAAAGGGAGCTCTACGCGGCAGAGTCCACGCGGGCACTTAGAGTGCAGGCACGCGGGACAGACGTGGAAAGCACACGACAAGGTAAATTCGTTGTATGCGGGCATTCCCCCCGACAGCCAGGCCGCACGTCGATGGCCACACAAGCGAGTGCCCGGCACTCAGCAAAAGAGAGCTCTACGCAGGAGGAGACTTCACTCAGGTGCCTGGAGTGCAGGCACACGGGACACACACGGAAAGCGTGTAGCAAGCTCAGTTTCCGAGCAAAGCTGACTTGCCTCCACTGCTGCTTCCTTCAGAGCATCTCGTTCTGCAACTTCCTAGTGTGTCTAGTGCGAAGGCCTCATCGCAGCCCACTTACGCCCTCGAGATAAAGGGCGTACAGAGAAGACCGCCTTCTACTGCAATGTTTACTCTTTTCCTCATCCCCTAGGAGAATATTGCACGCAAGGCGAAAGCAGCCTGGTATTCTCTCAGGGAGGGAGGGGTCGCCTCAGTGCACGGTGAGTCGTTTCCCCAGCAAAGTCTGGCATAAGGCTCTCTCTCCTGCAGCAGTTTCTGACACGTTCCGACAAAGGCATCTTCAGGGCCTTGCGATGAAATGGGTGAGGGGGCTTTTTTGCGTCCTCAGGGGAAAAGGCCCGCCTGGAGGATTACGAACGTGTGGAGAGAACGGACAAGCACGAGAGGCGGTCTTCTGTGCACTTGAATGCACAAGTCCCTCAACACACAAACAGCACATCACACTCCACATCAAACCCCACCACACACCGAGAACATAACTGCACACCACCACACACGGGAACCACGGCTCTCGGAGGGAACACAACATAACACGCACAGTGAGGCACACGGACCGAGCTTGACCGTACACAGTACCCACATCACAAATTGCACTCACTACTCCAAGAGCCGACCACACGCACAAACTGTCAAACGCAACCACCCACATAGAAACCCACATGCGAAACGCACACAAACCACGACAGAAAGAACACCGAGTTCATGCAACGCCCATTTCACACACTACACACACCACTCCAGACACACACAGCACGTACAGCGCGCAGAGCCTCACAGAATGCACAATGCCAAACACGCAACACATACACGAAGGTATCAGTCATAACACGCAAAATATCTCACTCAACTTGCAAAACGCACAGGCCACAGAACAGAGTAGAATACACACAACACAAACACAAATCACAGAACAACACATCACACGGCACACACAAGCATCACACACCGAAAGTAATAATATCGCAACTCATCACACACACAACTCAATAACATCAACAATGCAACAACACACACACAGAGCAATGCAACCACTGCACACCACACATAAAGCCACACGCAACACACACTCAAGGAGCAGCCACAACGCACACAACACCCGCAGACACGTACGTAGAGAACACACACACACACACACACACACACAGAACCTCTCAACACGCACACGGCACAACACAGAGAACAACGCACACCTCAAACATCGCAGGGCAGAAGAGCGCACAATTCACGCAAATCACACTGCAATGAGCACACACAATGCACACCAGGAGGCACGCAAACAAGCACAGCCACACACACAGACCACACACATCTCACATCACACGCAGAACTCAACCAAACACACACACAACCTCTCAAACGCAGCCAAGCACAAATCCCAATCACACACGCAAAACAGACACACCACATACAAAACCAAGTGCGACACACACACACACACACACACACACAAAACCAACGAAAACCCACGTAGCGCACACTTCACACACCACGCATCGCACGCACGACCACGCACAGACAACCCACGCTCACGTCCATGCACACGGGCTGCACTGTGCAGCGCGTACACACACAGAACCCAGAGTGTATCAACACAAGTCACAGGACGCACACCAGACACGTCGAAGCACGCAGCTGCTCACAACACACGCCAGCGACATTTCGCAGAGTACCCACAGCACACACAATGAGGCACAGGAAACAAGCACAACCACACAGACAACCAGTTTCAAATCACACACGTAACACACACGCAACCACTCAAACACAGCAACACCTCAGTCACAGTCGCAGACGCACGAAACGCGCAAAACCCTCTCAGACATAAAGGCGAAACGCACAACCAACAGAGGAGACAGCATACCTTTCATTTCACACACTACACGCTACGCACACAACCACGTAGAGACAACACCACCCAGACAGCCTCACACAGGAGCGCAGAACGGAACACACACTACACAGAAGCATGACACACACCGGACACATCCACATCAAGGCACATAACTGCTCACAATACACATGAAATTCATTGCACAGATGCCCTACTGCAGCACACCATGAGACATACTAAAACAAGCACAACCACACGCGGCCAGCACATCCCTCATCATGCGCATAACACGCGCAGCCGAACGTCACCTCAACCGCTTGGTGCTGCCGGCTTTTCAACCTGTTGAACAGAACGCCCACACGTCCTGCTTCCAATGCCCGTACAGAAAGCAACTTGCCCTGCCTCTTCCCCTGAGGCTGGGCAGAAGACCTCGTCATAGTAGTCTTGTGCCTGGGAGTGTGAATACATATCAGAAGCTCGCCTTCACACAGCAGTGTTTAGCCGCCAATCTGGATATGGCTGAGCAGCCGATCACGTGGGCTGAGCCGGCAGCGTCAGGGCCTTCTCTGCAGGACAACAGCTCTGCGGCTCAGGGCCCATCTGCCACCAGGCTCTGGAGCAGCTTGCACACACATGTCTCTTGCTGACACGATGCCTGGGGACTGAAGCCGACGGGCACTTAGTTTTCAATGCTCAGACTGTGGCATGGGAGATCGGCTCACATACCCCACGGACCAACCTGGGCATCTCTGAAGCAGCCACATAGTCGCAGGAAAAGCGACTTTTTAAGTTTCCACGCGAAATTCGTTGCATGCGGGCATTTCCCTTACAGCCGGGCTTCCTCGGCAAGGCCTCACG
This sequence comes from Manis javanica, assembly GCF_040802235.1. Classification (NCBI taxonomy): domain Eukaryota; kingdom Metazoa; phylum Chordata; class Mammalia; order Pholidota; family Manidae; genus Manis; species Manis javanica. The sequence continues at coordinate 109,663,604 of NC_133161.1, forward strand.
CTAGGGGGCCACACAAGCGAGCACCCCCGCCGCTCAGCGAAAGGGAGCTCTACGCGGCAGAGTCCACGCGGGCACTTAGAGTGCAGGCACGCGGGACAGACGTGGAAAGCACACGACAAGGTAAATTCGTTGTATGCGGGCATTCCCCCCGACAGCCAGGCCGCACGTCGATGGCCACACAAGCGAGTGCCCGGCACTCAGCAAAAGAGAGCTCTACGCAGGAGGAGACTTCACTCAGGTGCCTGGAGTGCAGGCACACGGGACACACACGGAAAGCGTGTAGCAAGCTCAGTTTCCGAGCAAAGCTGACTTGCCTCCACTGCTGCTTCCTTCAGAGCATCTCGTTCTGCAACTTCCTAGTGTGTCTAGTGCGAAGGCCTCATCGCAGCCCACTTACGCCCTCGAGATAAAGGGCGTACAGAGAAGACCGCCTTCTACTGCAATGTTTACTCTTTTCCTCATCCCCTAGGAGAATATTGCACGCAAGGCGAAAGCAGCCTGGTATTCTCTCAGGGAGGGAGGGGTCGCCTCAGTGCACGGTGAGTCGTTTCCCCAGCAAAGTCTGGCATAAGGCTCTCTCTCCTGCAGCAGTTTCTGACACGTTCCGACAAAGGCATCTTCAGGGCCTTGCGATGAAATGGGTGAGGGGGCTTTTTTGCGTCCTCAGGGGAAAAGGCCCGCCTGGAGGATTACGAACGTGTGGAGAGAACGGACAAGCACGAGAGGCGGTCTTCTGTGCACTTGAATGCACAAGTCCCTCAACACACAAACAGCACATCACACTCCACATCAAACCCCACCACACACCGAGAACATAACTGCACACCACCACACACGGGAACCACGGCTCTCGGAGGGAACACAACATAACACGCACAGTGAGGCACACGGACCGAGCTTGACCGTACACAGTACCCACATCACAAATTGCACTCACTACTCCAAGAGCCGACCACACGCACAAACTGTCAAACGCAACCACCCACATAGAAACCCACATGCGAAACGCACACAAACCACGACAGAAAGAACACCGAGTTCATGCAACGCCCATTTCACACACTACACACACCACTCCAGACACACACAGCACGTACAGCGCGCAGAGCCTCACAGAATGCACAATGCCAAACACGCAACACATACACGAAGGTATCAGTCATAACACGCAAAATATCTCACTCAACTTGCAAAACGCACAGGCCACAGAACAGAGTAGAATACACACAACACAAACACAAATCACAGAACAACACATCACACGGCACACACAAGCATCACACACCGAAAGTAATAATATCGCAACTCATCACACACACAACTCAATAACATCAACAATGCAACAACACACACACAGAGCAACGCAACCACTGCACACCACACATAAAGCCACACGCAACACACACTCAAGGAGCAGCCACAACGCACACAACACCCGCAGACACGTACGTAGAGAACACACACACACACACACACACACACACAGAACCTCTCAACACGCACACGGCACAACACAGAGAACAACGCACACCTCAAACATCGCAGGGCAGAAGAGCGCACAATTCACGCAAATCACACTGCAATGAGCACACACAATGCACACCAGGAGGCACGCAAACAAGCACAGCCACACACACAGACCACACACATCTCACATCACACGCAGAACTCAACCAAACACACACACAACCTCTCAAACGCAGCCAAGCACAAATCCCAATCACACACGCAAAACAGACACACCACATACAAAACCAAGTGCGACACACACACACACACACACACACACAAAACCAACGAAAACCCACGTAGCGCACACTTCACACACCACGCATCGCACGCACGACCACGCACAGACAACCCACGCTCACGTCCATGCACACGGGCTGCACTGTGCAGCGCGTACACACACAGAACCCAGAGTGTATCAACACAAGTCACAGGACGCACACCAGACACGTCGAAGCACGCAGCTGCTCACAACACACGCCAGCGACATTTCGCAGAGTACCCACAGCACACACAATGAGGCACAGGAAACAAGCACAACCACACAGACAACCAGTTTCAAATCACACACGTAACACACACGCAACCACTCAAACACAGCAACACCTCAGTCACAGTCGCAGACGCACGAAACGCGCAAAACCCTCTCAGACATAAAGGCGAAACGCACAACCAACAGAGGAGACAGCATACCTTTCATTTCACACACTACACGCTACGCACACAACCACGTAGAGACAACACCACCCAGACAGCCTCACACAGGAGCGCAGAACGGAACACACACTACACAGAAGCATGACACACACCGGACACATCCACATCAAGGCACATAACTGCTCACAATACACATGAAATTCATTGCACAGATGCCCTACTGCAGCACACCATGAGACATACTAAAACAAGCACAACCACACGCGGCCAGCACATCCCTCATCATGCGCATAACACGCGCAGCCGAACGTCACCTCAACCGCTTGGTGCTGCCGGCTTTTCAACCTGTTGAACAGAACGCCCACACGTCCTGCTTCCAATGCCCGTACAGAAAGCAACTTGCCCTGCCTCTTCCCCTGAGGCTGGGCAGAAGACCTCGTCATAGTAGTCTTGTGCCTGGGAGTGTGAATACATATCAGAAGCTCGCCTTCACACAGCAGTGTTTAGCCGCCAATCTGGATATGGCTGAGCAGCCGATCACGTGGGCTGAGCCGGCAGCGTCAGGGCCTTCTCTGCAGGACAACAGCTCTGCGGCTCAGGGCCCATCTGCCACCAGGCTCTGGAGCAGCTTGCACACACATGTCTCTTGCTGACACGATGCCTGGGGACTGAAGCCGACGGGCACTTAGTTTTCAATGCTCAGACTGTGGCATGGGAGATCGGCTCACATACCCCACGGACCAACCTGGGCATCTCTGAAGCAGCCACATAGTCGCAGGAAAAGCGACTTTTTAAGTTTCCACGCGAAATTCGTTGCATGCGGGCATTTCCCTTACAGCCGGGCTTCCTCGGCAAGGCCTCACGCTAGGGGGCCACACAAGCGAGCACCCCCGCCGCTCAGCGAAAGGGAGCTCTACGCGGCAGAGTCCACGCGGGCACTTAGAGTGCAGGCACGCGGGACAGACGTGGAAAGCACACGACAAGGTAAATTCGTTGTATGCGGGCATTCCCCCCGACAGCCAGGCCGCACGTCGATGGCCACACAAGCGAGTGCCCGGCACTCAGCAAAAGAGAGCTCTACGCAGGAGGAGACTTCACTCAGGTGCCTGGAGTGCAGGCACACGGGACACACACGGAAAGCGTGTAGCAAGCTCAGTTTCCGAGCAAAGCTGACTTGCCTCCACTGCTGCTTCCTTCAGAGCATCTCGTTCTGCAACTTCCTAGTGTGTCTAGTGCGAAGGCCTCATCGCAGCCCACTTACGCCCTCGAGATAAAGGGCGTACAGAGAAGACCGCCTTCTACTGCAATGTTTACTCTTTTCCTCATCCCCTAGGAGAATATTGCACGCAAGGCGAAAGCAGCCTGGTATTCTCTCAGGGAGGGAGGGGTCGCCTCAGTGCACGGTGAGTCGTTTCCCCAGCAAAGTCTGGCATAAGGCTCTCTCTCCTGCAGCAGTTTCTGACACGTTCCGACAAAGGCATCTTCAGGGCCTTGCGATGAAATGGGTGAGGGGGCTTTTTTGCGTCCTCAGGGGAAAAGGCCCGCCTGGAGGATTACGAACGTGTGGAGAGAACGGACAAGCACGAGAGGCGGTCTTCTGTGCACTTGAATGCACAAGTCCCTCAACACACAAACAGCACATCACACTCCACATCAAACCCCACCACACACCGAGAACATAACTGCACACCACCACACACGGGAACCACGGCTCTCGGAGGGAACACAACATAACACGCACAGTGAGGCACACGGACCGAGCTTGACCGTACACAGTACCCACATCACAAATTGCACTCACTACTCCAAGAGCCGACCACACGCACAAACTGTCAAACGCAACCACCCACATAGAAACCCACATGCGAAACGCACACAAACCACGACAGAAAGAACACCGAGTTCATGCAACGCCCATTTCACACACTACACACACCACTCCAGACACACACAGCACGTACAGCGCGCAGAGCCTCACAGAATGCACAATGCCAAACACGCAACACATACACGAAGGTATCAGTCATAACACGCAAAATATCTCACTCAACTTGCAAAACGCACAGGCCACAGAACAGAGTAGAATACACACAACACAAACACAAATCACAGAACAACACATCACACGGCACACACAAGCATCACACACCGAAAGTAATAATATCGCAACTCATCACACACACAACTCAATAACATCAACAATGCAACAACACACACACAGAGCAACGCAACCACTGCACACCACACATAAAGCCACACGCAACACACACTCAAGGAGCAGCCACAACGCACACAACACCCGCAGACACGTACGTAGAGAACACACACACACACACACACACACACACACAGAACCTCTCAACACGCACACGGCACAACACAGAGAACAACGCACACCTCAAACATCGCAGGGCAGAAGAGCGCACAATTCACGCAAATCACACTGCAATGAGCACACACAATGCACACCAGGAGGCACGCAAACAAGCACAGCCACACACACAGACCACACACATCTCACATCACACGCAGAACTCAACCAAACACACACACAACCTCTCAAACGCAGCCAAGCACAAATCCCAATCACACACGCAAAACAGACACACCACATAGAAAACCAAGTGCGACACACACACACACACACACACACACACACAAAAGCAACGAAAACCCACGTAGCGCACACTTCACACACCACGCATCGCACGCACGACCACGCACAGACAACCCACGCTCACGTCCATGCACACGGGCTGCACTGTGCAGCGCGTACACACACAGAACCCAGAGTGTATCAACACAAGTCACAGGACGCACACCAGACACGTCGAAGCACGCAGCTGCTCACAACACACGCCAGCGACATTTCGCAGAGTACCCACAGCACACACAATGAGGCACAGGAAACAAGCACAACCACACAGACAACCAGTTTCAAATCACACACGTAACACACACGCAACCACTCAAACACAGCAACACCTCAGTCAGAGTCGCAGACGCACGAAACGCGCAAAACCCTCTCAGACATAAAGGCGAAACGCACAACCAACAGAGGAGACAGCATACCTTTCATTTCACACACTACACGCTACGCACACAACCACGTAGAGACAACACCACCCAGACAGCCTCACACAGGAGCGCAGAACGGAACACACACTACACAGAAGCATGACACACACCGGACACATCCACATCAAGGCACATAACTGCTCACAATACACATGAAATTCATTGCACAGATGCCCTACTGCAGCACACCATGAGACATACTAAAACAAGCACAACCACACGCGGCCAGCACATCCCTCATCATGCGCATAACACGCGCAGCCGAACGTCACCTCAACCGCTTGGTGCTGCCGGCTTTTCAACCTGTTGAACAGAACGCCCACACGTCCTGCTTCCAATGCCCGTACAGAAAGCAACTTGCCCTGCCTCTTCCCCTGAGGCTGGGCAGAAGACCTCGTCATAGTAGTCTTGTGCCTGGGAGTGTGAATACATATCAGAAGCTCGCCTTCACACAGCAGTGTTTAGCCGCCAATCTGGATATGGCTGAGCAGCCGATCACGTGGGCTGAGCCGGCAGCGTCAGGGCCTTCTCTGCAGGACAACAGCTCTGCGGCTCAGGGCCCATCTGCCACCAGGCTCTGGAGCAGCTTGCACACACATGTCTCTTGCTGACACGATGCCTGGGGACTGAAGCCGACGGGCACTTAGTTTTCAATGCTCAGAATGTGGCATGGGAGATCGGCTCACATACCCCACGGACCAACCTGGGCATCTCTGAAGCAGCCACATAGTCGCAGGAAAAGCGACTTTTTAAGTTTCCACGCGAAATTCGTTGCATGCGGGCATTTCCCTTACAGCCGGGCTTCCTCGGCAAGGCCTCACGCTAGGGGGCCACACAAGCGAGCACCCCCGCCGCTCAGCGAAAGGGAGCTCTACGCGGCAGAGTCCACGCGGGCACTTAGAGTGCAGGCACGCGGGACAGACGTGGAAAGCACACGACAAGGTAAATTCGTTGTATGCGGGCATTCCCCCCGACAGCCAGGCCGCACGTCGATGGCCACACAAGCGAGTGCCCGGCACTCAGCAAAAGAGAGCTCTACGCAGGAGGAGACTTCACTCAGGTGCCTGGAGTGCAGGCACACGGGACACACACGGAAAGCGTGTAGCAAGCTCAGTTTCCGAGCAAAGCTGACTTGCCTCCACTGCTGCTTCCTTCAGAGCATCTCGTTCTGCAACTTCCTAGTGTGTCTAGTGCGAAGGCCTCATCGCAGCCCACTTACGCCCTCGAGATAAAGGGCGTACAGAGAAGACCGCCTTCTACTGCAATGTTTACTCTTTTCCTCATCCCCTAGGAGAATATTGCACGCAAGGCGAAAGCAGCCTGGTATTCTCTCAGGGAGGGAGGGGTCGCCTCAGTGCACGGTGAGTCGTTTCCCCAGCAAAGTCTGGCATAAGGCTCTCTCTCCTGCAGCAGTTTCTGACACGTTCCGACAAAGGCATCTTCAGGGCCTTGCGATGAAATGGGTGAGGGGGCTTTTTTGCGTCCTCAGGGGAAAAGGCCCGCCTGGAGGATTACGAACGTGTGGAGAGAACGGACAAGCACGAGAGGCGGTCTTCTGTGCACTTGAATGCACAAGTCCCTCAACACACAAACAGCACATCACACTCCACATCAAACCCCACCACACACCGAGAACATAACTGCACACCACCACACACGGGAACCACGGCTCTCGGAGGGAACACAACATAACACGCACAGTGAGGCACACGGACCGAGCTTGACCGTACACAGTACCCACATCACAAATTGCACTCACTACTCCAAGAGCCGACCACACGCACAAACTGTCAAACGCAACCACCCACATAGAAACCCACATGCGAAACGCACACAAACCACGACAGAAAGAACACCGAGTTCATGCAACGCCCATTTCACACACTACACACACCACTCCAGACACACACAGCACGTACAGCGCGCAGAGCCTCACAGAATGCACAATGCCAAACACGCAACACATACACGAAGGTATCAGTCATAACACGCAAAATATCTCACTCAACTTGCAAAACGCACAGGCCACAGAACAGAGTAGAATACACACAACACAAACACAAATCACAGAACAACACATCACACGGCACACACAAGCATCACACACCGAAAGTAATAATATCGCAACTCATCACACACACAACTCAATAACATCAACAATGCAACAACACACACACAGAGCAATGCAACCACTGCACACCACACATAAAGCCACACGCAACACACACTCAAGGAGCAGCCACAACGCACACAACACCCGCAGACACGTACGTAGAGAACACACACACACACACACACACACACAGAACCTCTCAACACGCACACGGCACAACACAGAGAACAACGCACACCTCAAACATCGCAGGGCAGAAGAGCGCACAATTCACGCAAATCACACTGCAATGAGCACACACAATGCACACCAGGAGGCACGCAAACAAGCACAGCCACACACACAGACCACACACATCTCACATCACACGCAGAACTCAACCAAACACACACACAACCTCTCAAACGCAGCCAAGCACAAATCCCAATCACACACGCAAAACAGACACACCACATACAAAACCAAGTGCGACACACACACACACACACACACACACAAAACCAACGAAAACCCACGTAGCGCACACTTCACACACCACGCATCGCACGCACGACCACGCACAGACAACCCACGCTCACGTCCATGCACACGGGCTGCACTGTGCAGCGCGTACACACACAGAACCCAGAGTGTATCAACACAAGTCACAGGACGCACACCAGACACGTCGAAGCACGCAGCTGCTCACAACACACGCCAGCGACATTTCGCAGAGTACCCACAGCACACACAATGAGGCACAGGAAACAAGCACAACCACACAGACAACCAGTTTCAAATCACACACGTAACACACACGCAACCACTCAAACACAGCAACACCTCAGTCACAGTCGCAGACGCACGAAACGCGCAAAACCCTCTCAGACATAAAGGCGAAACGCACAACCAACAGAGGAGACAGCATACCTTTCATTTCACACACTACACGCTACGCACACAACCACGTAGAGACAACACCACCCAGACAGCCTCACACAGGAGCGCAGAACGGAACACACACTACACAGAAGCATGACACACACCGGACACATCCACATCAAGGCACATAACTGCTCACAATACACATGAAATTCATTGCACAGATGCCCTACTGCAGCACACCATGAGACATACTAAAACAAGCACAACCACACGCGGCCAGCACATCCCTCATCATGCGCATAACACGCGCAGCCGAACGTCACCTCAACCGCTTGGTGCTGCCGGCTTTTCAACCTGTTGAACAGAACGCCCACACGTCCTGCTTCCAATGCCCGTACAGAAAGCAACTTGCCCTGCCTCTTCCCCTGAGGCTGGGCAGAAGACCTCGTCATAGTAGTCTTGTGCCTGGGAGTGTGAATACATATCAGAAGCTCGCCTTCACACAGCAGTGTTTAGCCGCCAATCTGGATATGGCTGAGCAGCCGATCACGTGGGCTGAGCCGGCAGCGTCAGGGCCTTCTCTGCAGGACAACAGCTCTGCGGCTCAGGGCCCATCTGCCACCAGGCTCTGGAGCAGCTTGCACACACATGTCTCTTGCTGACACGATGCCTGGGGACTGAAGCCGACGGGCACTTAGTTTTCAATGCTCAGACTGTGGCATGGGAGATCGGCTCACATACCCCACGGACCAACCTGGGCATCTCTGAAGCAGCCACATAGTCGCAGGAAAAGCGACTTTTTAAGTTTCCACGCGAAATTCGTTGCATGCGGGCATTTCCCTTACAGCCGGGCTTCCTCGGCAAGGCCTCACGCTAGGGGGCCACACAAGCGAGCACCCCCGCCGCTCAGCGAAAGGGAGCTCTACGCGGCAGAGTCCACGCGGGCACTTAGAGTGCAGGCACGCGGGACAGACGTGGAAAGCACACGACAAGGTAAATTCGTTGTATGCGGGCATTCCCCCCGACAGCCAGGCCGCACGTCGATGGCCACACAAGCGAGTGCCCGGCACTCAGCAAAAGAGAGCTCTACGCAGGAGGAGACTTCACTCAGGTGCCTGGAGTGCAGGCACACGGGACACACACGGAAAGCGTGTAGCAAGCTCAGTTTCCGAGCAAAGCTGACTTGCCTCCACTGCTGCTTCCTTCAGAGCATCTCGTTCTGCAACTTCCTAGTGTGTCTAGTGCGAAGGCCTCATCGCAGCCCACTTACGCCCTCGAGATAAAGGGCGTACAGAGAAGACCGCCTTCTACTGCAATGTTTACTCTTTTCCTCATCCCCTAGGAGAATATTGCACGCAAGGCGAAAGCAGCCTGGTATTCTCTCAGGGAGGGAGGGGTCGCCTCAGTGCACGGTGAGTCGTTTCCCCAGCAAAGTCTGGCATAAGGCTCTCTCTCCTGCAGCAGTTTCTGACACGTTCCGACAAAGGCATCTTCAGGGCCTTGCGATGAAATGGGTGAGGGGGCTTTTTTGCGTCCTCAGGGGAAAAGGCCCGCCTGGAGGATTACGAACGTGTGGAGAGAACGGACAAGCACGAGAGGCGGTCTTCTGTGCACTTGAATGCACAAGTCCCTCAACACACAAACAGCACATCACACTCCACATCAAACCCCACCACACACCGAGAACATAACTGCACACCACCACACACGGGAACCACGGCTCTCGGAGGGAACACAACATAACACGCACAGTGAGGCACACGGACCGAGCTTGACCGTACACAGTACCCACATCACAAATTGCACTCACTACTCCAAGAGCCGACCACACGCACAAACTGTCAAACGCAACCACCCACATAGAAACCCACATGCGAAACGCACACAAACCACGACAGAAAGAACACCGAGTTCATGCAACGCCCATTTCACACACTACACACACCACTCCAGACACACACAGCACGTACAGCGCGCAGAGCCTCACAGAATGCACAATGCCAAACACGCAACACATACACGAAGGTATCAGTCATAACACGCAAAATATCTCACTCAACTTGCAAAACGCACAGGCCACAGAACAGAGTAGAATACACACAACACAAACACAAATCACAGAACAACACATCACACGGCACACACAAGCATCACACACCGAAAGTAATAATATCGCAACTCATCACACACACAACTCAATAACATCAACAATGCAACAACACACACACAGAGCAACGCAACCACTGCACACCACACATAAAGCCACACGCAACACACACTCAAGGAGCAGCCACAACGCACACAACACCCGCAGACACGTACGTAGAGAACACACACACACACACACACACACACACAGAACCTCTCAACACGCACACGGCACAACACAGAGAACAACGCACACCTCAAACATCGCAGGGCAGAAGAGCGCACAATTCACGCAAATCACACTGCAATGAGCACACACAATGCACACCAGGAGGCACGCAAACAAGCACAGCCACACACACAGACCACACACATCTCACATCACACGCAGAACTCAACCAAACACACACACAACCTCTCAAACGCAGCCAAGCACAAATCCCAATCACACACGCAAAACAGACACACCACATACAAAACCAAGTGCGACACACACACACACACACACACACACACAAAACCAACGAAAACCCACGTAGCGCACACTTCACACACCACGCATCGCACGCACGACCACGCACAGACAACCCACGCTCACGTCCATGCACACGGGCTGCACTGTGCAGCGCGTACACACACAGAACCCAGAGTGTATCAACACAAGTCACAGGACGCACACCAGACACGTCGAAGCACGCAGCTGCTCACAACACACGCCAGCGACATTTCGCAGAGTACCCACAGCACACACAATGAGGCACAGGAAACAAGCACAACCACACAGACAACCAGTTTCAAATCACACACGTAACACACACGCAACCACTCAAACACAGCAACACCTCAGTCACAGTCGCAGACGCACGAAACGCGCAAAACCCTCTCAGACATAAAGGCGAAACGCACAACCAACAGAGGAGACAGCATACCTTTCATTTCACACACTACACGCTACGCACACAACCACGTAGAGACAACACCACCCAGACAGCCTCACACAGGAGCGCAGAACGGAACACACACTACACAGAAGCATGACACACACCGGACACATCCACATCAAGGCACATAACTGCTCACAATACACATGAAATTCATTGCACAGATGCCCTACTGCAGCACACCATGAGACATACTAAAACAAGCACAACCACACGCGGCCAGCACATCCCTCATCATGCGCATAACACGCGCAGCCGAACGTCACCTCAACCGCTTGGTGCTGCCGGCTTTTCAACCTGTTGAACAGAACGCCCACACGTCCTGCTTCCAATGCCCGTACAGAAAGCAACTTGCCCTGCCTCTTCCCCTGAGGCTGGGCAGAAGACCTCGTCATAGTAGTCTTGTGCCTGGGAGTGTGAATACATATCAGAAGCTCGCCTTCACACAGCAGTGTTTAGCCGCCAATCTGGATATGGCTGAGCAGCCGATCACGTGGGCTGAGCCGGCAGCGTCAGGGCCTTCTCTGCAGGACAACAGCTCTGCGGCTCAGGGCCCATCTGCCACCAGGCTCTGGAGCAGCTTGCACACACATGTCTCTTGCTGACACGATGCCTGGGGACTGAAGCCGACGGGCACTTAGTTTTCAATGCTCAGACTGTGGCATGGGAGATCGGCTCACATACCCCACGGACCAACCTGGGCATCTCTGAAGCAGCCACATAGTCGCAGGAAAAGCGACTTTTTAAGTTTCCACGCGAAATTCGTTGCATGCGGGCATTTCCCTTACAGCCGGGCTTCCTCGGCAAGGCCTCACGCTAGGGGGCCACACAAGCGAGCACCCCCGCCGCTCAGCGAAAGGGAGCTCTACGCGGCAGAGTCCACGCGGGCACTTAGAGTGCAGGCACGCGGGACAGACGTGGAAAGCACACGACAAGGTAAATTCGTTGTATGCGGGCATTCCCCCCGACAGCCAGGCCGCACGTCGATGGCCACACAAGCGAGTGCCCGGCACTCAGCAAAAGAGAGCTCTACGCAGGAGGAGACTTCACTCAGGTGCCTGGAGTGCAGGCACACGGGACACACACGGAAAGCGTGTAGCAAGCTCAGTTTCCGAGCAAAGCTGACTTGCCTCCACTGCTGCTTCCTTCAGAGCATCTCGTTCTGCAACTTCCTAGTGTGTCTAGTGCGAAGGCCTCATCGCAGCCCACTTACGCCCTCGAGATAAAGGGCGTACAGAGAAGACCGCCTTCTACTGCAATGTTTACTCTTTTCCTCATCCCCTAGGAGAATATTGCACGCAAGGCGAAAGCAGCCTGGTATTCTCTCAGGGAGGGAGGGGTCGCCTCAGTGCACGGTGAGTCGTTTCCCCAGCAAAGTCTGGCATAAGGCTCTCTCTCCTGCAGCAGTTTCTGACACGTTCCGACAAAGGCATCTTCAGGGCCTTGCGATGAAATGGGTGAGGGGGCTTTTTTGCGTCCTCAGGGGAAAAGGCCCGCCTGGAGGATTACGAACGTGTGGAGAGAACGGACAAGCACGAGAGGCGGTCTTCTGTGCACTTGAATGCACAAGTCCCTCAACACACAAACAGCACATCACACTCCACATCAAACCCCACCACACACCGAGAACATAACTGCACACCACCACACACGGGAACCACGGCTCTCGGAGGGAACACAACATAACACGCACAGTGAGGCACACGGACCGAGCTTGACCGTACACAGTACCCACATCACAAATTGCACTCACTACTCCAAGAGCCGACCACACGCACAAACTGTCAAACGCAACCACCCACATAGAAACCCACATGCGAAACGCACACAAACCACGACAGAAAGAACACCGAGTTCATGCAACGCCCATTTCACACACTACACACACCACTCCAGACACACACAGCACGTACAGCGCGCAGAGCCTCACAGAATGCACAATGCCAAACACGCAACACATACACGAAGGTATCAGTCATAACACGCAAAATATCTCACTCAACTTGCAAAACGCACAGGCCACAGAACAGAGTAGAATACACACAACACAAACACAAATCACAGAACAACACATCACACGGCACACACAAGCATCACACACCGAAAGTAATAATATCGCAACTCATCACACACACAACTCAATAACATCAACAATGCAACAACACACACACAGAGCAACGCAACCACTGCACACCACACATAAAGCCACACGCAACACACACTCAAGGAGCAGCCACAACGCACACAACACCCGCAGACACGTACGTAGAGAACACACACACACACACACACACACACACACAGAACCTCTCAACACGCACACGGCACAACACAGAGAACAACGCACACCTCAAACATCGCAGGGCAGAAGAGCGCACAATTCACGCAAATCACACTGCAATGAGCACACACAATGCACACCAGGAGGCACGCAAACAAGCACAGCCACACACACAGACCACACACATCTCACATCACACGCAGAACTCAACCAAACACACACACAACCTCTCAAACGCAGCCAAGCACAAATCCCAATCACACACGCAAAACAGACACACCACATAGAAAACCAAGTGCGACACACACACACACACACACACACACACACAAAAGCAACGAAAACCCACGTAGCGCACACTTCACACACCACGCATCGCACGCACGACCACGCACAGACAACCCACGCTCACGTCCATGCACACGGGCTGCACTGTGCAGCGCGTACACACACAGAACCCAGAGTGTATCAACACAAGTCACAGGACGCACACCAGACACGTCGAAGCACGCAGCTGCTCACAACACACGCCAGCGACATTTCGCAGAGTACCCACAGCACACACAATGAGGCACAGGAAACAAGCACAACCACACAGACAACCAGTTTCAAATCACACACGTAACACACACGCAACCACTCAAACACAGCAACACCTCAGTCAGAGTCGCAGACGCACGAAACGCGCAAAACCCTCTCAGACATAAAGGCGAAACGCACAACCAACAGAGGAGACAGCATACCTTTCATTTCACACACTACACGCTACGCACACAACCACGTAGAGACAACACCACCCAGACAGCCTCACACAGGAGCGCAGAACGGAACACACACTACACAGAAGCATGACACACACCGGACACATCCACATCAAGGCACATAACTGCTCACAATACACATGAAATTCATTGCACAGATGCCCTACTGCAGCACACCATGAGACATACTAAAACAAGCACAACCACACGCGGCCAGCACATCCCTCATCATGCGCATAACACGCGCAGCCGAACGTCACCTCAACCGCTTGGTGCTGCCGGCTTTTCAACCTGTTGAACAGAACGCCCACACGTCCTGCTTCCAATGCCCGTACAGAAAGCAACTTGCCCTGCCTCTTCCCCTGAGGCTGGGCAGAAGACCTCGTCATAGTAGTCTTGTGCCTGGGAGTGTGAATACATATCAGAAGCTCGCCTTCACACAGCAGTGTTTAGCCGCCAATCTGGATATGGCTGAGCAGCCGATCACGTGGGCTGAGCCGGCAGCGTCAGGGCCTTCTCTGCAGGACAACAGCTCTGCGGCTCAGGGCCCATCTGCCACCAGGCTCTGGAGCAGCTTGCACACACATGTCTCTTGCTGACACGATGCCTGGGGACTGAAGCCGACGGGCACTTAGTTTTCAATGCTCAGAATGTGGCATGGGAGATCGGCTCACATACCCCACGGACCAACCTGGGCATCTCTGAAGCAGCCACATAGTCGCAGGAAAAGCGACTTTTTAAGTTTCCACGCGAAATTCGTTGCATGCGGGCATTTCCCTTACAGCCGGGCTTCCTCGGCAAGGCCTCACGCTAGGGGGCCACACAAGCGAGCACCCCCGCCGCTCAGCGAAAGGGAGCTCTACGCGGCAGAGTCCACGCGGGCACTTAGAGTGCAGGCACGCGGGACAGACGTGGAAAGCACACGACAAGGTAAATTCGTTGTATGCGGGCATTCCCCCCGACAGCCAGGCCGCACGTCGATGGCCACACAAGCGAGTGCCCGGCACTCAGCAAAAGAGAGCTCTACGCAGGAGGAGACTTCACTCAGGTGCCTGGAGTGCAGGCACACGGGACACACATGGAAAGCGTGTAGCAAGCTCAGTTTCCGAGCAAAGCTGACTTGCCTCCACTGCTGCTTCCTTCAGAGCATCTCGTTCTGCAACTTCCTAGTGTGTCTAGTGCGAAGGCCTCATCGCAGCCCACTTACGCCCTCGAGATAAAGGGCGTACAGAGAAGACCGCCTTCTACTGCAATGTTTACTCTTTTCCTCATCCCCTAGGAGAATATTGCACGCAAGGCGAAAGCAGCCTGGTATTCTCTCAGGGAGGGAGGGGTCGCCTCAGTGCACGGTGAGTCGTTTCCCCAGCAAAGTCTGGCATAAGGCTCTCTCTCCTGCAGCAGTTTCTGACACGTTCCGACAAAGGCATCTTCAGGGCCTTGCGATGAAATGGGTGAGGGGGCTTTTTTGCGTCCTCAGGGGAAAAGGCCCGCCTGGAGGATTACGAACGTGTGGAGAGAACGGACAAGCACGAGAGGCGGTCTTCTGTGCACTTGAATGCACAAGTCCCTCAACACACAAACAGCACATCACACTCCACATCAAACCCCACCACACACCGAGAACATAACTGCACACCACCACACACGGGAACCACGGCTCTCGGAGGGAACACAACATAACACGCACAGTGAGGCACACGGACCGAGCTTGACCGTACACAGTACCCACATCACAAATTGCACTCACTACTCCAAGAGCCGACCACACGCACAAACTGTCAAACGCAACCACCCACATAGAAACCCACATGCGAAACGCACACAAACCACGACAGAAAGAACACCGAGTTCATGCAACGCCCATTTCACACACTACACACACCACTCCAGACACACACAGCACGTACAGTGCGCAGAGCCTCACAGAATGCACAATGCCAAACACGCAACACATACACGAAGGTATCAGTCATAACACGCAAAATATCTCACTCAACTTGCAAAACGCACAGGCCACAGAACAGAGTAGAATACACACAACACAAACACAAATCACAGAACAACACATCACACGGCACACACAAGCATCACACACCGAAAGTAATATCGCAACTCATCACACACACAACTCAATAACATCAACAATGCAACAACACACACACAGAGCAACGCAACCACTGCACACCACACATAAAGCCACACGCAACACACACTCAAGGAGCAGCCACAATGCACACAACACCCGCAGACACGTACGTAGAGAACACACACACACACACACACACACACACACACACAGAACCTCTCAACACGCACACGGCACAACACAGAGAACAACGCACACCTCAAACATCGCAGGGCAGAAGAGCGCACAATTCACGCAAATCACACTGCAATGAGCACACACAATGCACACCAGGAGGCACGCAAACAAGCACAGCCACACACACAGACCACACACATCTCACATCACACGCAGAACTCAACCAAACACACACACAACCTCTCAAACGCAGCCAAGCACAAATCCCAATCACACACGCAAAACAGACACACCACATAGAAAACCAAGTGCGACACACACACACACACACACACACACACACACACAAAACCAACGAAAACCCACGTAGCGCACACTTCACACACCACGCATCGCACGCACGACCACGCACAGACAACCCACGCTCACGTCCATGCACACGGGCTGCACTGTGCAGCGCGTACACACACAGAACCCAGAGTGTATCAACACAAGTCACAGGACGCACACCAGACACGTCGAAGCACGCAGCTGCTCACAACACACGCCAGCGACATTTCGCAGAGTACCCACAGCACACACAATGAGGCACAGGAAACAAGCACAACCACACAGACAACCAGTTTCAAATCACACACGTAACACACACGCAACCACTCAAACACAGCAACACCTCAGTCACAGTCGCAGACGCACGAAACGCGCAAAACCCTCTCAGACATAAAGGCGAAATGCACAACCAACAGAGGAGACAGCATACCTTTCATTTCACACACTACACGCTACGCACACAACCACGTAGAGACAACACCACCCAGACAGCCTCACACAGGAGCGCAGAACGGAACACACACTACACAGAAGCATGACACACACCGGACACATCCACATCAAGGCACATAACTGCTCACAATACACATGAAATTCATTGCACAGATGCCCTACTGCAGCACACCATGAGACATACTAAAACAAGCACAACCACACGCGGCCAGCACATCCCTCATCATGCGCATAACACGCGCAGCCGAACGTCACCTCAACCGCTTGGTGCTGCCGGCTTTTCAACCTGTTGAACAGAACGCCCACACGTCCTGCTTCCAATGCCCGTACAGAAAGCAACTTGCCCTGCCTCTTCCCCTGAGGCTGGGCAGAAGACCTCGTCATAGTAGTCTTGTGCCTGGGAGTGTGAATACATATCAGAAGCTCGCCTTCACACAGCAGTGTTTAGCCGCCAATTTGGATATGGCTGAGCAGCCGATCACGTGGGCTGAGCCGGCAGCGTCAGGGCCTTCTCTGCAGGACAACAGCTCTGCGGCTCAGGGCCCATCTGCCACCAGGCTCTGGAGCAGCTTGCACACACATGTCTCTTGCTGACACGATGCCTGGGGACTGAAGCCGACGGGCACTTAGTTTTCAATGCTCAGACTGTGGCATGGGAGATCGGCTCACATACCCCACGGACCAACCTGGGCATCTCTGAAGCAGCCACATAGTCGCAGGAAAAGCGACTTTTTAAGTTTCCACGCGAAATTCGTTGCATGCGGGCATTTCCCTTACAGCCGGGCTTCCTCGGCAAGGCCTCACGCTAGGGGGCCACACAAGCGAGCACCCCCGCCGCTCAGCGAAAGGGAGCTCTACGCGGCAGAGTCCACGCGGGCACTTAGAGTGCAGGCACGCGGGACAGACGTGGAAAGCACACGACAAGGTAAATTCGTTGTATGCGGGCATTCCCCCTGATAGCCAGGCCGCACGTCGATGGCCACACAAGCGAGTGCCCGGCACTCAGCAAAAGAGAGCTCTACGCTGGAGGAGACTTCACTCAGGTGCCTGGAGTGCAGGCACACGGGACACACACGGAAAGCGTGTAGCAAGCTCAGTTTCCGAGCAAAGCTGACTTGCCTCCACTGCTGCTTCCTTCAGAGCATCTCGTTCTGCAACTTCCTAGTGTGTCTAGTGTGAAGGCCTCATCGCAGCCCACTTACGCCCTCGAGATAAAGGGCGTACAGAGAAGACCGCCTTCTACTGCAATGTTTACTCTTTTCCTCATCCCCTAGGAGAATATTGCACGCAAGGCGAAAGCAGCCTGGTATTCTCTCAGGGAGGGAGGGGTCGCCTCAGTGCACGGTGAGTCGTTTCCCCAGCAAAGTCTGGCATAAGGCTCTCTCTCCTGCAGCAGTTTCTGACACGTTCCGACAAAGGCATCTTCAGGGCCTTGCGATGAAATGGGTGAGGGGGCTTTTTTGCGTCCTCAGGGGAAAAGGCCCGCCTGGAGGATTACGAACGTGTGGAGAGAACGGACAAGCACGAGAGGCGGTCTTCTGTGCACTTGAATGCACAAGTCCCTCAACACACAAACAGCACATCACACTCCACATCAAACCCCACCACACACCGAGAACATAACTGCACACCACCACACACGGGAACCACGGCTCTCGGAGGGAACACAACATAACACGCACAGTGAGGCACACGGACCGAGCTTGACCGTACACAGTACCCACATCACAAATTGCACTCACTACTCCAAGAGCCGACCACACGCACAAACTGTCAAACGCAACCACCCACATAGAAACCCACATGCGAAACGCACACAAACCACGACAGAAAGAACACCGAGTTCATGCAACGCCCATTTCACACACTACACACACCACTCCAGAAACACACAGCACGTACAGCGCGCAGAGCCTCACAGAATGCACAATGCCAAACACGCAACACATACACGAAGGTATCAGTCATAACACGCAAAATATCTCACTCAACTTGCAAAACGCACAGGCCACAGAACAGAGTAGAATACACACAACACAAACACAAATCACAGAACAACACATCACACGGCACACACAAGCATCACACACCGAAAGTAATAATATCGCAACTCATCACACACACAACTCAATAACATCAACAATGCAACAACACACACACAGAGCAACGCAACCACTGCACACCACACATAAAGCCACACGCAACACACACTCAAGGAGCAGCCACAACGCACACAACACCCGCAGACACGTACGTAGAGAACACACACACACACACACACACACACACACAGAACCTCTCAACACGCACACGGCACAACACAGAGAACAACGCACACCTCAAACATCGCAGGGCAGAAGAGCGCACAATTCACGCAAATCACACTGCAATGAGCACACACAATGCACACCAGGAGGCACGCAAACAAGCACAGCCACACACACAGACCACACACATCTCACATCACACGCAGAACTCAACCAAACACACACACAACCTCTCAAACGCAGCCAAGCACAAATCCCAATCACACACGCAAAACAGACACACCACATAGAAAACCAAGTGCGACACACACACACACACACACACACACACACAAAAGCAACGAAAACCCACGTAGCGCACACTTCACACACCACGCATCGCACGCACGACCACGCACAGACAACCCACGCTCACGTCCATGCACACGGGCTGCACTGTGCAGCGCGTACACACACAGAACCCAGAGTGTATCAACACAAGTCACAGGACGCACACCAGACACGTCGAAGCACGCAGCTGCTCACAACACACGCCAGCGACATTTCGCAGAGTACCCACAGCACACACAATGAGGCACAGGAAACAAGCACAACCACACAGACAACCAGTTTCAAATCACACACGTAACACACACGCAACCACTCAAACACAGCAACACCTCAGTCAGAGTCGCAGACGCACGAAACGCGCAAAACCCTCTCAGACATAAAGGCGAAACGCACAACCAACAGAGGAGACAGCATACCTTTCATTTCACACACTACACGCTACGCACACAACCACGTAGAGACAACACCACCCAGACAGCCTCACACAGGAGCGCAGAACGGAACACACACTACACAGAAGCATGACACACACCGGACACATCCACATCAAGGCACATAACTGCTCACAATACACATGAAATTCATTGCACAGATGCCCTACTGCAGCACACCATGAGACATACTAAAACAAGCACAACCACACGCGGCCAGCACATCCCTCATCATGCGCATAACACGCGCAGCCGAACGTCACCTCAACCGCTTGGTGCTGCCGGCTTTTCAACCTGTTGAACAGAACGCCCACACGTCCTGCTTCCAATGCCCGTACAGAAAGCAACTTGCCCTGCCTCTTCCCCTGAGGCTGGGCAGAAGACCTCGTCATAGTAGTCTTGTGCCTGGGAGTGTGAATACATATCAGAAGCTCGCCTTCACACAGCAGTGTTTAGCCGCCAATCTGGATATGGCTGAGCAGCCGATCACGTGGGCTGAGCCGGCAGCGTCAGGGCCTTCTCTGCAGGACAACAGCTCTGCGGCTCAGGGCCCATCTGCCACCAGGCTCTGGAGCAGCTTGCACACACATGTCTCTTGCTGACACGATGCCTGGGGACTGAAGCCGACGGGCACTTAGTTTTCAATGCTCAGAATGTGGCATGGGAGATCGGCTCACATACCCCACGGACCAACCTGGGCATCTCTGAAGCAGCCACATAGTCGCAGGAAAAGCGACTTTTTAAGTTTCCACGCGAAATTCGTTGCATGCGGGCATTTCCCTTACAGCCGGGCTTCCTCGGCAAGGCCTCACGCTAGGGGGCCACACAAGCGAGCACCCCCGCCGCTCAGCGAAAGGGAGCTCTACGCGGCAGAGTCCACGCGGGCACTTAGAGTGCAGGCACGCGGGACAGACGTGGAAAGCACACGACAAGGTAAATTCGTTGTATGCGGGCATTCCCCCCGACAGCCAGGCCGCACGTCGATGGCCACACAAGCGAGTGCCCGGCACTCAGCAAAAGAGAGCTCTACGCAGGAGGAGACTTCACTCAGGTGCCTGGAGTGCAGGCACACGGGACACACATGGAAAGCGTGTAGCAAGCTCAGTTTCCGAGCAAAGCTGACTTGCCTCCACTGCTGCTTCCTTCAGAGCATCTCGTTCTGCAACTTCCTAGTGTGTCTAGTGCGAAGGCCTCATCGCAGCCCACTTACGCCCTCGAGATAAAGGGCGTACAGAGAAGACCGCCTTCTACTGCAATGTTTACTCTTTTCCTCATCCCCTAGGAGAATATTGCACGCAAGGCGAAAGCAGCCTGGTATTCTCTCAGGGAGGGAGGGGTCGCCTCAGTGCACGGTGAGTCGTTTCCCCAGCAAAGTCTGGCATAAGGCTCTCTCTCCTGCAGCAGTTTCTGACACGTTCCGACAAAGGCATCTTCAGGGCCTTGCGATGAAATGGGTGAGGGGGCTTTTTTGCGTCCTCAGGGGAAAAGGCCCGCCTGGAGGATTACGAACGTGTGGAGAGAACGGACAAGCACGAGAGGCGGTCTTCTGTGCACTTGAATGCACAAGTCCCTCAACACACAAACAGCACATCACACTCCACATCAAACCCCACCACACACCGAGAACATAACTGCACACCACCACACACGGGAACCACGGCTCTCGGAGGGAACACAACATAACACGCACAGTGAGGCACACGGACCGAGCTTGACCGTACACAGTACCCACATCACAAATTGCACTCACTACTCCAAGAGCCGACCACACGCACAAACTGTCAAACGCAACCACCCACATAGAAACCCACATGCGAAACGCACACAAACCACGACAGAAAGAACACCGAGTTCATGCAACGCCCATTTCACACACTACACACACCACTCCAGACACACACAGCACGTACAGCGCGCAGAGCCTCACAGAATGCACAATGCCAAACACGCAACACATACACGAAGGTATCAGTCATAACACGCAAAATATCTCACTCAACTTGCAAAACGCACAGGCCACAGAACAGAGTAGAATACACACAACACAAACACAAATCACAGAACAACACATCACACGGCACACACAAGCATCACACACCGAAAGTAATATCGCAACTCATCACACACACAACTCAATAACATCAACAATGCAACAACACACACACAGAGCAACGCAACCACTGCACACCACACATAAAGCCACACGCAACACACACTCAAGGAGCAGCCACAACGCACACAACACCCGCAGACACGTACGTAGAGAACACACACACACACACACACACACACACAGAACCTCTCAACACGCACACGGCACAACACAGAGAACAACGCACACCTCAAACATCGCAGGGCAGAAGAGCGCACAATTCACGCAAATCACACTGCAATGAGCACACACAATGCACACCAGGAGGCACGCAAACAAGCACAGCCACACACACAGACCACACACATCTCACATCACACGCAGAACTCAACCAAACACACACACAACCTCTCAAACGCAGCCAAGCACAAATCCCAATCACACACGCAAAACAGACACACCACATAGAAAACCAAGTGCGACACACACACACACACACACACACACACACACACAAAACCAACGAAAACCCACGTAGCGCACACTTCACACACCACGCATCGCACGCACGACCACGCACAGACAACCCACGCTCACGTCCATGCACACGGGCTGCACTGTGCAGCGCGTACACACACAGAACCCAGAGTGTATCAACACAAGTCACAGGACGCACACCAGACACGTCGAAGCACGCAGCTGCTCACAACACACGCCAGCGACATTTCGCAGAGTACCCACAGCACACACAATGAGGCACAGGAAACAAGCACAACCACACAGACAACCAGTTTCAAATCACACACGTAACACACACGCAACCACTCAAACACAGCAACACCTCAGTCACAGTCGCAGACGCACGAAACGCGCAAAACCCTCTCAGACATAAAGGCGAAATGCACAACCAACAGAGGAGACAGCATACCTTTCATTTCACACACTACACGCTACGCACACAACCACGTAGAGACAACACCACCCAGACAGCCTCACACAGGAGCGCAGAACGGAACACACACTACACAGAAGCATGACACACACCGGACACATCCACATCAAGGCACATAACTGCTCACAATACACATGAAATTCATTGCACAGATGCCCTACTGCAGCACACCATGAGACATACTAAAACAAGCACAACCACACGCGGCCAGCACATCCCTCATCATGCGCATAACACGCGCAGCCGAACGTCACCTCAACCGCTTGGTGCTGCCGGCTTTTCAACCTGTTGAACAGAACGCCCACACGTCCTGCTTCCAATGCCCGTACAGAAAGCAACTTGCCCTGCCTCTTCCCCTGAGGCTGGGCAGAAGACCTCGTCATAGTAGTCTTGTGCCTGGGAGTGTGAATACATATCAGAAGCTCGCCTTCACACAGCAGTGTTTAGCCGCCAATTTGGATATGGCTGAGCAGCCGATCACGTGGGCTGAGCCGGCAGCGTCAGGGCCTTCTCTGCAGGACAACAGCTCTGCGGCTCAGGGCCCATCTGCCACCAGGCTCTGGAGCAGCTTGCACACACATGTCTCTTGCTGACACGATGCCTGGGGACTGAAGCCGACGGGCACTTAGTTTTCAATGCTCAGACTGTGGCATGGGAGATCGGCTCACATACCCCACGGACCAACCTGGGCATCTCTGAAGCAGCCACATAGTCGCAGGAAAAGCGACTTTTTAAGTTTCCACGCGAAATTCGTTGCATGCGGGCATTTCCCTTACAGCCGGGCTTCCTCGGCAAGGCCTCACGCTAGGGGGCCACACAAGCGAGCACCCCCGCCGCTCAGCGAAAGGGAGCTCTACGCGGCAGAGTCCACGCGGGCACTTAGAGTGCAGGCACGCGGGACAGACGTGGAAAGCACACGACAAGGTAAATTCGTTGTATGCGGGCATTCCCCCTGATAGCCAGGCCGCACGTCGATGGCCACACAAGCGAGTGCCCGGCACTCAGCAAAAGAGAGCTCTACGCTGGAGGAGACTTCACTCAGGTGCCTGGAGTGCAGGCACACGGGACACACACGGAAAGCGTGTAGCAAGCTCAGTTTCCGAGCAAAGCTGACTTGCCTCCACTGCTGCTTCCTTCAGAGCATCTCGTTCTGCAACTTCCTAGTGTGTCTAGTGTGAAGGCCTCATCGCAGCCCACTTACGCCCTCGAGATAAAGGGCGTACAGAGAAGACCGCCTTCTACTGCAATGTTTACTCTTTTCCTCATCCCCTAGGAGAATATTGCACGCAAGGCGAAAGCAGCCTGGTATTCTCTCAGGGAGGGAGGGGTCGCCTCAGTGCACGGTGAGTCGTTTCCCCAGCAAAGTCTGGCATAAGGCTCTCTCTCCTGCAGCAGTTTCTGACACGTTCCGACAAAGGCATCTTCAGGGCCTTGCGATGAAATGGGTGAGGGGGCTTTTTTGCGTCCTCAGGGGAAAAGGCCCGCCTGGAGGATTACGAACGTGTGGAGAGAACGGACAAGCACGAGAGGCGGTCTTCTGTGCACTTGAATGCACAAGTCCCTCAACACACAAACAGCACATCACACTCCACATCAAACCCCACCACACACCGAGAACATAACTGCACACCACCACACACGGGAACCACGGCTCTCGGAGGGAACACAACATAACACGCACAGTGAGGCACACGGACCGAGCTTGACCGTACACAGTACCCACATCACAAATTGCACTCACTACTCCAAGAGCCGACCACACGCACAAACTGTCAAACGCAACCACCCACATAGAAACCCACATGCGAAACGCACACAAACCACGACAGAAAGAACACCGAGTTCATGCAACGCCCATTTCACACACTACACACACCACTCCAGAAACACACAGCACGTACAGCGCGCAGAGCCTCACAGAATGCACAATGCCAAACACGCAACACATACACGAAGGTATCAGTCATAACACGCAAAATATCTCACTCAACTTGCAAAACGCACAGGCCACAGAACAGAGTAGAATACACACAACACAAACACAAATCACAGAACAACACATCACACGGCACACACAAGCATCACACACCGAAAGTAATAATATCGCAACTCATCACACACACAACTCAATAACATCAACAATGCAACAACACACACACAGAGCAATGCAACCACTGCACACCACACATAAAGCCACACGCAACACACACTCAAGGAGCAGCCACAACGCACACAACACCCGCAGACACGTACGTAGAGAACACACACACACACACACACACACACACACACACACACACAGAACCTCTCAACACGCACACGGCACAACACAGAGAACAACGCACACCTCAAACATCGCAGGGCAGAAGAGCGCACAATTCACGCAAATCACACTGCAATGAGCACACACAATGCACACCAGGAGGCACGCAAACAAGCACAGCCACACACACAGACCACACACATCTCACATCACACGCAGAACTCAACCAAACACACACACAACCTCTCAAACGCAGCCAAGCACAAATCCCAATCACACACGCAAAACAGACACACCACATACAAAACCAAGTGCGACACACACACACACACACACACACACACACACAAAACCAACGAAAACCCACGTAGCGCACACTTCACACACCACGCATCGCACGCACGACCACGCACAGACAACCCACGCTCACGTCCATGCACACGGGCTGCACTGTGCAGCGCGTACACACACAGAACCCAGAGTGTATCAACACAAGTCACAGGACGCACACCAGACACGTCGAAGCACGCAGCTGCTCACAACACACGCCAGCGACATTTCGCAGAGTACCCACAGCACACACAATGAGGCACAGGAAACAAGCACAACCACACAGACAACCAGTTTCAAATCACACACGTAACACACACGCAACCACTCAAACACAGCAACACCTCAGTCACAGTCGCAGACGCACGAAACGCGCAAAACCCTCTCAGACATAAAGGCGAAATGCACAACCAACAGAGGAGACAGCATACCTTTCATTTCACACACTACACGCTACGCACACAACCACGTAGAGACAACACCACCCAGACAGCCTCACACAGGAGCGCAGAACGGAACACACACTACACAGAAGCATGACACACACCGGACACATCCACATCAAGGCACATAACTGCTCACAATACACATGAAATTCATTGCACAGATGCCCTACTGCAGCACACCATGAGACATACTAAAACAAGCACAACCACACGCGGCCAGCACATCCCTCATCATGCACATAACACGCGCAGCCGAACGTCACCTCAACCGCTTGGTGCTGCCGGCTTTTCAACCTGTTGAACAGAACGCCCACACGTCCTGCTTCCAATGCCCGTACAGAAAGCAACTTGCCCTGCCTCTTCCCCTGAGGCTGGGCAGAAGACCTCGTCATAGTAGTCTTGTGCCTGGGAGTGTGAATACATATCAGAAGCTCGCCTTCACACAGCAGTGTTTAGCCGCCAATCTGGATATGGCTGAGCAGCCGATCACGTGGGCTGAGCCGGCAGCGTCAGGGCCTTCTCTGCAGGACAACAGCTCTGCGGCTCAGGGCCCATCTGCCACCAGGCTCTGGAGCAGCTTGCACACACATGTCTCTTGCTGACACGATGCCTGGGGACTGAAGCCGACGGGCACTTAGTTTTCAATGCTCAGACTGTGGCATGGGAGATCGGCTCACATACCCCACGGACCAACCTGGGCATCTCTGAAGCAGCCACATAGTCGCAGGAAAAGCGACTTTTTAAGTTTCCACGCGAAATTCGTTGCATGCGGGCATTTCCCTTACAGCCGGGCTTCCTCGGCAAGGCCTCACGCTAGGGGGCCACACAAGCGAGCACCCCCGCCGCTCAGCGAAAGGGAGCTCTACGCGGCAGAGTCCACGCGGGCACTTAGAGTGCAGGCACGCGGGACAGACGTGGAAAGCACACGACAAGGTAAATTCGTTGTATGCGGGCATTCCCCCCGACAGCCAGGCCGCACGTCGATGGCCACACAAGCGAGTGCCCGGCACTCAGCAAAAGAGAGCTCTACGCAGGAGGAGACTTCACTCAGGTGCCTGGAGTGCAGGCACACGGGACACACACGGAAAGCGTGTAGCAAGCTCAGTTTCCGAGCAAAGCTGACTTGCCTCCACTGCTGCTTCCTTCAGAGCATCTCGTTCTGCAACTTCCTAGTGTGTCTAGTGCGAAGGCCTCATCGCAGCCCACTTACGCCCTCGAGATAAAGGGCGTACAGAGAAGACCGCCTTCTACTGCAATGTTTACTCTTTTCCTCATCCCCTAGGAGAATATTGCACGCAAGGCGAAAGCAGCCTGGTATTCTCTCAGGGAGGGAGGGGTCGCCTCAGTGCACGGTGAGTCGTTTCCCCAGCAAAGTCTGGCATAAGGCTCTCTCTCCTGCAGCAGTTTCTGACACGTTCCGACAAAGGCATCTTCAGGGCCTTGCGATGAAATGGGTGAGGGGGCTTTTTTGCGTCCTCAGGGGAAAAGTCCTGCCTGGAGGATTACGAACGTGTGGAGAGAACGGACAAGCACGAGAGGCGGTCTTCTGTGCACTTGAATGCACAAGTCCCTCAACACACAAACAGCACATCACACTCCACATCAAACCCCACCACACACCGAGAACATAACTGCACACCACCACACACGGGAACCACGGCTCTCGGAGGGAACACAACATAACACGCACAGTGAGGCACACGGACCGAGCTTGACCGTACACAGTACCCACATCACAAATTGCACTCACTACTCCAAGAGCCGACCACACGCACAAACTGTCAAACGCAACCACCCACATAGAAACCCACATGCGAAACGCACACAAACCACGACAGAAAGAACACCGAGTTCATGCAACGCCCATTTCACACACTACACACACCACTCCAGACACACACAGCACGTACAGCGCGCAGAGCCTCACAGAATGCACAATGCCAAACAGGCAACACATACACGAAGGTATCAGTCATAACACGCAAAATATCTCACTCAACTTGCAAAACGCACAGGCCACAGAACAGAGTAGAATACACACAACACAAACACAAATCACAGAACAACACATCACACGGCACACACAAGCATCACACACCGAAAGTAATAATATCGCAACTCATCACACACACAACTCAATAACATCAACAATGCAACAACACACACACAGAGCAACGCAACCACTGCACACCACACATAAAGCCACACGCAACACACACTCAAGGAGCAGCCACAACGCACACAACACCCGCAGACACGTACGTAGAGAACACACACACACACACACACACACAGAACCTCTCAACACGCACACGGCACAACACAGAGAACAACGCACACCTCAAACATCGCAGGGCAGAAGAGCGCACAATTCACGCAAATCACACTGCAATGAGCACACACAATGCACACCAGGAGGCACGCAAACAAGCACAGCCACACACACAGACCACACACATCTCACATCACACGCAGAACTCAACCAAACACACACACAACCTCTCAAACGCAGCCAAGCACAAATCCCAATCACACACGCAAAACAGACACACCACATAGAAAACCAAGTGCGACACACACACACACACACACACACACACACAAAAGCAACGAAAACCCACGTAGCGCACACTTCACACACCACGCATCGCACGCACGACCACGCACAGACAACCCACGCTCACGTCCATGCACACGGGCTGCACTGTGCAGCGCGTACACACACAGAACCCAGAGTGTATCAACACAAGTCACAGGACGCACACCAGACACGTCGAAGCACGCAGCTGCTCACAACACACGCCAGCGACATTTCGCAGAGTACCCACAGCACACACAATGAGGCACAGGAAACAAGCACAACCACACAGACAACCAGTTTCAAATCACACACGTAACACACACGCAACCACTCAAACACAGCAACACCTCAGTCACAGTCGCAGACGCACGAAACGCGCAAAACCCTCTCAGACATAAAGGCGAAACGCACAACCAACAGAGGAGACAGCATACCTTTCATTTCACACACTACACGCTACGCACACAACCACGTAGAGACAACACCACCCAGACAGCCTCACACAGGAGCGCAGAACGGAACACACACTACACAGAAGCATGACACACACCGGACACATCCACATCAAGGCACATAACTGCTCACAATACACATGAAATTCATTGCACAGATGCCCTACTGCAGCACACCATGAGACATACTAAAACAAGCACAACCACACGCGGCCAGCACATCCCTCATCATGCGCATAACACGCGCAGCCGAACGTCACCTCAACCGCTTGGTGCTGCCGGCTTTTCAACCTGTTGAACAGAACGCCCACACGTCCTGCTTCCAATGCCCGTACAGAAAGCAACTTGCCCTGCCTCTTCCCCTGAGGCTGGGCAGAAGACCTCGTCATAGTAGTCTTGTGCCTGGGAGTGTGAATACATATCAGAAGCTCGCCTTCACACAGCAGTGTTTAGCCGCCAATCTGGATATGGCTGAGCAGCCGATCACGTGGGCTGAGCCGGCAGCGTCAGGGCCTTCTCTGCAGGACAACAGCTCTGCGGCTCAGGGCCCATCTGCCACCAGGCTCTGGAGCAGCTTGCACACACATGTCTCTTGCTGACACGATGCCTGGGGACTGAAGCCGACGGGCACTTAGTTTTCAATGCTCAGACTGTGGCATGGGAGATCGGCTCACATACCCCACGGACCAACCTGGGCATCTCTGAAGCAGCCACATAGTCGCAGGAAAAGCGACTTTTTAAGTTTCCACGCGAAACTTCGTTGCATGCGGGCATTTCCCTTACAGCCGGGCTTCCTCGGCAAGGCCTCACGCTAGGGGCCACACAAGCGAGCACCCCCCGCCGCTCAGCGAAAGGGAGCTCTACGCGGCAGAGTCCACGCGGGCACTTAGAGTGCAGGGCACGCGGAGACAGACGTGGACAAGCAACACGACAAGGTAAATTCGTTGTATGCGGGCATTCCCCCCGACAGCCAGGCCGCACGTCGATGGCCACACAAGCGAGTGCCCGGCACTCAGCAAAAGAGAGCTCTACGCAGGAGGAGACTTCACTCAGGTGCCTGGAGTGCAGGCACACGGGGCACACACGGAAAGCGTGTAGCAAGCTCAGTTTCCGAGCAAAGCTGACTTGCCTCCACTGCTGCTTCCTTCAGAGCATCTCGTTCTGCAACTTCCAAGTGTGTCTAGTGCGAAGAGCCTCATCGCAGCCCACTTACGCCCTCGAGATAAAGGGCGTACAGAGAAGACCGCCTTCTACTGCAATGTTTACTCTTTTCCTCATCCCCTAGGAGAATATTGCACGCAAGGCGAAAGCAGCCTGGTATTCTCTCAGGGAGGGAGGGGTCGCCTCAGTGCACGGTGAGTCGTTTCCCCAGCAAAGTCTGGCATAAGGCTCTCTCTCCTGCAGCAGTTTCTGACACGTTCCGACAAAGGCATCTTCAGGGCCTTGCGATGAAATGGGTGAGGGGGCTTTTTTGCGTCCTCAGGGGAAAAGGCCCGCCTGGAGGATTACGAACATGTGGAGAGAACGGACAAGCACGAGAGGCGGTGTTCTGTGCACTTGAATGCACAAGACCCTCAACACACAAACAGCACATCACACTCCACATCAAACCCCACCACACACCGAGAACATAACTGCACACCGCCACACACACGGAACCACGGCTCTCGGAGGGAACACAACATAACACGCACAGTGAGGCACACGGACCGAGCTTGACCGTACACAGTACCCACATCACAAATTGCACTCACTACTCCAAGAGCCGACCACACACACAAACTGTCAAACGCAACCACCCACATAGAAACCCACATGCGAAACGCACACAAACCACGACAGAAAGAACACCGAGTTCATGCAACGCCCATTTCACACACTACACACACCACTCCAGGACACACACAGCACGTACAGCACGCAGAGCCTCACAGAATGCACAATGCCAAACACGCAACAAATACACGAAGGTATCAGTCATAACACGAAAAATATCTCACTCAACTTGCAAAACGCACAGGCCACAGAACAGAGTACAATACACACAACACCAACACAAATCACAACACAACAAATCACAAGGCACACACAAGCATCACACACCTAAAGTAATAATATCGCAACTCATCACACACACAACTCAATAACATCAACAATGCAACAACACACACACAGAGCAACGCAACCACTGCACACCACACATAAAGCCACACGCAACACACACTCAAGGAGCAGCCACCACGCACACAACATCCGCAGACACTTACGTAGAGGACACACACACACCCACACACACACACACACAGAACCTCTCAACACGCACACGGCACAACACAGAGAACAACGCACACCTCAAACATCGCAGGGCAGAAGAGCGCACAATTCACGCAAATCACACTGCAATGAGCACACACAATGCACACCAGGAGGCACGCAAACAAGCACAGCCACACACACAGACCACACACATCTCACATCACACGCAGAACTCAACCAAACACACACACAACCTCTCAAACGCAGCCAAGCACAAATCCCAATCACACACGCAAAACAGACACACCACATACAAAACCAAGTGCGACACACACACACACACACACACACACACAAAACCAACGAAAACCCACGTAGCGCACACTTCACACACCACGCATCGCACGCACGACCACGCACAGACAACCCACGCTCACGTCCATGCACACGGGCTGCACTGTGCAGCGCGTACACACACAGAACCCAGAGTGTATCAACACAAGTCACAGGACGCACAACCAGACACGTCGAAGCACGCAGCTGCTCACAACACACGCCAGCGACATTTCGCAGAGTACCCACAGCACACACAATGAGGCACAGGAAACAAGCACAACCACACAGACAACCAGTTTCAAATCACACACGTAACACACACGCAACCACTCAAACACAGCCACACCTCAGTCACAGTCGCAGACGCACGAAACGCGCAAAACCCTCTCAGACATAAAGGCGAAACGCACAACCAACAGAGGAGACAGCATACCTTTCATTTCACACACTACACGCTACGCACACAACCACGTAGAGACAACACCACCCAGACAGCCTCACACAGGAGCGCAGAACGGAACACACACTACACAGAAGCATGACACACACCGGACACATCCACATCAAGGCACATAACTGCTCACAATACACATGAAATTCATTGCACAGATGCCCTACTGCAGCACACCATGAGACATACTAAAACAAGCACAACCACACGCGGCCAGCACATCCCTCATCATGCGCATAACACGCGCAGCCGAACGTCACCTCAACCGCTTGGTGCTGCCGGCTTTTCAACCTGTTGAACAGAACGCCCACACGTCCTGCTTCCAATGCCCGTACAGAAAGCAACTTGCCCTGCCTCTTCCCCTGAGGCTGGGCAGAAGACCTCGTCATAGTAGTCTTGTGCCTGGGAGTGTGAATACATATCAGAAGCTCGCCTTCACACAGCAGTGTTTAGCCGCCAATCTGGATATGGCTGAGCAGCCGATCACGTGGGCTGAGCCGGCAGCGTCAGGGCCTTCTCTGCAGGACAACAGCTCTGCGGCTCAGGGCCCATCTGCCACCAGGCTCTGGAGCAGCTTGCACACACATGTCTCTTGCTGACACGATGCCTGGGGACTGAAGCCGACGGGCACTTAGTTTTCAATGCTCAGACTGTGGCATGGGAGATCGGCTCACATACCCCACGGACCAACCTGGGCATCTCTGAAGCAGCCACATAGTCGCAGGAAAAGCGACTTTTTAAGTTTCCACGCGAAATTCGTTGCATGCGGGCATTTCCCTTACAGCCGGGCTTCCTCGGCAAGGCCTCACGCTAGGGGGCCACACAAGCGAGCACCCCCGCCGCTCAGCGAAAGGGAGCTCTACGCGGCAGAGTCCACGCGGGCACTTAGAGTGCAGGCACGCGGGACAGACGTGGAAAGCACACGACAAGGTAAATTCGTTGTATGCGGGCATTCCCCCCCGACAGCCAGGCCGCACGTCGATGGCCACACAAGCGAGTGCCCGGCACTCAGCAAAAGAGAGCTCTACGCAGGAGGAGACTTCACTCAGGTGCCTGGAGTGCAGGCACACGGGACACACACGGAAAGCGTGTAGCAAGCTCAGTTTCCGAGCAAAGCTGACTTGCCTCCACTGCTGCTTCCTTCAGAGCATCTCGTTCTGCAACTTCCTAGTGTGTCTAGTGCGAAGGCCTCATCGCAGCCCACTTACGCCCTCGAGATAAAGGGCGTACAGAGAAGACCGCCTTCTACTGCAATGTTTACTCTTTTCCTCATCCCCTAGGAGAATATTGCACGCAAGGCGAAAGCAGCCTGGTATTCTCTCAGGGAGGGAGGGGTCGCCTCAGTGCACGGTGAGTCGTTTCCCCAGCAAAGTCTGGCATAAGGCTCTCTCTCCTGCAGCAGTTTCTGACACGTTCCGACAAAGGCATCTTCAGGGCCTTGCGATGAAATGGGTGAGGGGGCTTTTTTGCGTCCTCAGGGGAAAAGGCCCGCCTGGAGGATTACGAACGTGTGGAGAGAACGGACAAGCACGAGAGGCGGTCTTCTGTGCACTTGAATGCACAAGTCCCTCAACACACAAACAGCACATCACACTCCACATCAAACCCCACCACACACCGAGAACATAACTGCACACCACCACACACGGGAACCACGGCTCTCGGAGGGAACACAACATAACACGCACAGTGAGGCACACGGACCGAGCTTGACCGTACACAGTACCCACATCACAAATTGCACTCACTACTCCAAGAGCCGACCACACGCACAAACTGTCAAACGCAACCACCCACATAGAAACCCACATGCGAAACGCACACAAACCACGACAGAAAGAACACCGAGTTCATGCAACGCCCATTTCACACACTACACACACCACTCCAGACACACACAGCACGTACAGCGCGCAGAGCCTCACAGAATGCACAATGCCAAACACGCAACACATACACGAAGGTATCAGTCATAACACGCAAAATATCTCACTCAACTTGCAAAACGCACAGGCCACAGAACAGAGTAGAATACACACAACACAAACACAAATCACAGAACAACACATCACACGGCACACACAAGCATCACACACCGAAAGTAATAATATCGCAACTCATCACACACACAACTCAATAACATCAACAATGCAACAACACACACACAGAGCAACGCAACCACTGCACACCACACATAAAGCCACACGCAACACGCACTCAAGGAGCAGCCACAACGCACACAACACCCGCAGACACGTACGTAGAGAACACACACACACACACACACACACACACACACAGAACCTCTCAACACGCACACGGCACAACACAGAGAACAACGCACACCTCAAACATCGCAGGGCAGAAGAGCGCACAATTCACGCAAATCACACTGCAATGAGCACACACAATGCACACCAGGAGGCACGCAAACAAGCACAGCCACACACACAGACCACACACATCTCACATCACACGCAGAACTCAACCAAACACACACACAACCTCTCAAACGCAGCCAAGCACAAATCCCAATCACACACGCAAAACAGACACACCACATACAAAACCAAGTGCGACACACACACACACACACACACACACACAAAACCAACGAAAACCCACGTAGCGCACACTTCACACACCACGCATCGCACGCACGACCACGCACAGACAACCCACGCTCACGTCCATGCACACGGGCTGCACTGTGCAGCGCGTACACACACAGAACCCAGAGTGTATCAACACAAGTCACAGGACGCACACCAGACACGTCGAAGCACGCAGCTGCTCACAACACACGCCAGCGACATTTCGCAGAGTACCCACAGCACACACAATGAGGCACAGGAAACAAGCACAACCACACAGACAACCAGTTTCAAATCACACACGTAACACACACACAACCACTCAAACACAGCAACACCTCAGTCACAGTCGCAGACGCACGAAACGCGCAAAACCCTCTCAGACATAAAGGCGAAACGCACAACCAACAGAGGAGACAGCATACCTTTCATTTCACACACTACACGCTACGCACACAACCACGTAGAGACAACACCACCCAGACAGCCTCACACAGGAGCGCAGAACGGAACACACACTACACAGAAGCATGACACACACCGGACACATCCACATCAAGGCACATAACTGCTCACAATACACATGAAATTCATTGCACAGATGCCCTACTGCAGCACACCATGAGACATACTAAAACAAGCACAACCACACGCGGCCAGCACATCCCTCATCATGCGCATAACACGCGCAGCCGAACGTCACCTCAACCGCTTGGTGCTGCCGGCTTTTCAACCTGTTGAACAGAACGCCCACACGTCCTGCTTCCAATGCCCGTACAGAAAGCAACTTGCCCTGCCTCTTCCCCTGAGGCTGGGCAGAAGACCTCGTCATAGTAGTCTTGTGCCTGGGAGTGTGAATACATATCAGAAGCTCGCCTTCACACAGCAGTGTTTAGCCGCCAATCTGGATATGGCTGAGCAGCCGATCACGTGGGCTGAGCCGGCAGCGTCAGGGCCTTCTCTGCAGGACAACAGCTCTGCGGCTCAGGGCCCATCTGCCACCAGGCTCTGGAGCAGCTTGCACACACATGTCTCTTGCTGACACGATGCCTGGGGACTGAAGCCGACGGGCACTTAGTTTTCAATGCTCAGACTGTGGCATGGGAGATCGGCTCACATACCCCACGGACCAACCTGGGCATCTCTGAAGCAGCCACATAGTCGCAGGAAAAGCGACTTTTTAAGTTTCCACGCGAAATTCGTTGCATGCGGGCATTTCCCTTACAGCCGGGCTTCCTCGGCAAGGCCTCACGCTAGGGGGCCACACAAGCGAGCACCCCCGCCGCTCAGCGAAAGGGAGCTCTACGCGGCAGAGTCCACGCGGGCACTTAGAGTGCAGGCACGCGGGACAGACGTGGAAAGCACACGACAAGGTAAATTCGTTGTATGCGGGCATTCCCCCCGACAGCCAGGCCGCACGTCGATGGCCACACAAGCGAGTGCCCGGCACTCAGCAAAAGAGAGCTCTACGCAGGAGGAGACTTCACTCAGGTGCCTGGAGTGCAGGCACACGGGACACACACGGAAAGCGTGTAGCAAGCTCAGTTTCCGAGCAAAGCTGACTTGCCTCCACTGCTGCTTCCTTCAGAGCATCTCGTTCTGCAACTTCCTAGTGTGTCTAGTGCGAAGGCCTCATCGCAGCCCACTTACGCCCTCGAGATAAAGGGCGTACAGAGAAGACCGCCTTCTACTGCAATGTTTACTCTTTTCCTCATCCCCTAGGAGAATATTGCACGCAAGGCGAAAGCAGCCTGGTATTCTCTCAGGGAGGGAGGGGTCGCCTCAGTGCACGGTGAGTCGTTTCCCCAGCAAAGTCTGGCATAAGGCTCTCTCTCCTGCAGCAGTTTCTGACACGTTCCGACAAAGGCATCTTCAGGGCCTTGCGATGAAATGGGTGAGGGGGCTTTTTTGCGTCCTCAGGGGAAAAGGCCCGCCTGGAGGATTACGAACGTGTGGAGAGAACGGACAAGCACGAGAGGCGGTCTTCTGTGCACTTGAATGCACAAGTCCCTCAACACACAAACAGCACATCACACTCCACATCAAACCCCACCACACACCGAGAACATAACTGCACACCACCACACACGGGAACCACGGCTCTCGGAGGGAACACAACATAACACGCACAGTGAGGCACACGGACCGAGCTTGACCGTACACAGTACCCACATCACAAATTGCACTCACTACTCCAAGAGCCGACCACACGCACAAACTGTCAAACGCAACCACCCACATAGAAACCCACATGCGAAACGCACACAAACCACGACAGAAAGAACACCGAGTTCATGCAACGCCCATTTCACACACTACACACACCACTCCAGACACACACAGCACGTACAGCGCGCAGAGCCTCACAGAATGCACAATGCCAAACACGCAACACATACACGAAGGTATCAGTCATAACACGCAAAATATCTCACTCAACTTGCAAAACGCACAGGCCACAGAACAGAGTAGAATACACACAACACAAACACAAATCACAGAACAACACATCACACGGCACACACAAGCATCACACACCGAAAGTAATAATATCGCAACTCATCACACACACAACTCAATAACATCAACAATGCAACAACACACACACAGAGCAACGCAACCACTGCACACCACACATAAAGCCACACGCAACACGCACTCAAGGAGCAGCCACAACGCACACAACACCCGCAGACACGTACGTAGAGAACACACACACACACACACACACACACACACACACAGAACCTCTCAACACGCACACGGCACAACACAGAGAACAACGCACACCTCAAACATCGCAGGGCAGAAGAGCGCACAATTCACGCAAATCACACTGCAATGAGCACACACAATGCACACCAGGAGGCACGCAAACAAGCACAGCCACACACACAGACCACACACATCTCACATCACACGCAGAACTCAACCAAACACACACACAACCTCTCAAACGCAGCCAAGCACAAATCCCAATCACACACGCAAAACAGACACACCACATACAAAACCAAGTGCGACACACACACACACACACACACACACACACACACACAAAACCAACGAAAACCCACGTAGCGCACACTTCACACACCACGCATCGCACGCACGACCACGCACAGACAACCCACGCTCACGTCCATGCACACGGGCTGCACTGTGCAGCGCGTACACACACAGAACCCAGAGTGTATCAACACAAGTCACAGGACGCACACCAGACACGTCGAAGCACGCAGCTGCTCACAACACACGCCAGCGACATTTCGCAGAGTACCCACAGCACACACAATGAGGCACAGGAAACAAGCACAACCACACAGACAACCAGTTTCAAATCACACACGTAACACACACGCAACCACTCAAACACAGCAACACCTCAGTCACAGTCGCAGACGCACGAAACGCGCAAAACCCTCTCAGACATAAAGGCGAAATGCACAACCAACAGAGGAGACAGCATACCTTTCATTTCACACACTACACGCTACGCACACAACCACGTAGAGACAACACCACCCAGACAGCCTCACACAGGAGCGCAGAACGGAACACACACTACACAGAAGCATGACACACACCGGACACATCCACATCAAGGCACATAACTGCTCACAATACACATGAAATTCATTGCACAGATGCCCTACTGCAGCACACCATGAGACATACTAAAACAAGCACAACCACACGCGGCCAGCACATCCCTCATCATGCGCATAACACGCGCAGCCGAACGTCACCTCAACCGCTTGGTGCTGCCGGCTTTTCAACCTGTTGAACAGAACGCCCACACGTCCTGCTTCCAATGCCCGTACAGAAAGCAACTTGCCCTGCCTCTTCCCCTGAGGCTGGGCAGAAGACCTCGTCATAGTAGTCTTGTGCCTGGGAGTGTGAATACATATCAGAAGCTCGCCTTCACACAGCAGTGTTTAGCCGCCAATCTGGATATGGCTGAGCAGCCGATCACGTGGGCTGAGCCGGCAGCGTCAGGGCCTTCTCTGCAGGACAACAGCTCTGCGGCTCAGGGCCCATCTGCCACCAGGCTCTGGAGCAGCTTGCACACACATGTCTCTTGCTGACACGATGCCTGGGGACTGAAGCCGACGGGCACTTAGTTTTCAATGCTCAGACTGTGGCATGGGAGATCGGCTCACATACCCCACGGACCAACCTGGGCATCTCTGAAGCAGCCACATAGTCGCAGGAAAAGCGACTTTTTAAGTTTCCACGCGAAATTCGTTGCATGCGGGCATTTCCCTTACAGCCGGGCTTCCTCGGCAAGGCCTCACGCTAGGGGGCCACACAAGCGAGCACCCCCGCCGCTCAGCGAAAGGGAGCTCTACGCGGCAGAGTCCACGCGGGCACTTAGAGTGCAGGCACGCGGGACAGACGTGGAAAGCACACGACAAGGTAAATTCGTTGTATGCGGGCATTCCCCCCGACAGCCAGGCCGCACGTCGATGGCCACACAAGCGAGTGCCCGGCACTCAGCAAAAGAGAGCTCTACGCAGGAGGAGACTTCACTCAGGTGCCTGGAGTGCAGGCACACGGGACACACACGGAAAGCGTGTAGCAAGCTCAGTTTCCGAGCAAAGCTGACTTGCCTCCACTGCTGCTTCCTTCAGAGCATCTCGTTCTGCAACTTCCTAGTGTGTCTAGTGCGAAGGCCTCATCGCAGCCCACTTACGCCCTCGAGATAAAGGGCGTACAGAGAAGACCGCCTTCTACTGCAATGTTTACTCTTTTCCTCATCCCCTAGGAGAATATTGCACGCAAGGCGAAAGCAGCCTGGTATTCTCTCAGGGAGGGAGGGGTCGCCTCAGTGCACGGTGAGTCGTTTCCCCAGCAAAGTCTGGCATAAGGCTCTCTCTCCTGCAGCAGTTTCTGACACGTTCCGACAAAGGCATCTTCAGGGCCTTGCGATGAAATGGGTGAGGGGGCTTTTTTGCGTCCTCAGGGGAAAAGGCCCGCCTGGAGGATTACGAACGTGTGGAGAGAACGGACAAGCACGAGAGGCGGTCTTCTGTGCACTTGAATGCACAAGTCCCTCAACACACAAACAGCACATCACACTCCACATCAAACCCCACCACACACCGAGAACATAACTGCACACCACCACACACGGGAACCACGGCTCTCGGAGGGAACACAACATAACACGCACAGTGAGGCACACGGACCGAGCTTGACCGTACACAGTACCCACATCACAAATTGCACTCACTACTCCAAGAGCCGACCACACGCACAAACTGTCAAACGCAACCACCCACATAGAAACCCACATGCGAAACGCACACAAACCACGACAGAAAGAACACCGAGTTCATGCAACGCCCATTTCACACACTACACACACCACTCCAGACACACACAGCACGTACAGCGCGCAGAGCCTCACAGAATGCACAATGCCAAACACGCAACACATACACGAAGGTATCAGTCATAACACGCAAAATATCTCACTCAACTTGCAAAACGCACAGGCCACAGAACAGAGTAGAATACACACAACACAAACACAAATCACAGAACAACACATCACACGGCACACACAAGCATCACACACCGAAAGTAATAATATCGCAACTCATCACACACACAACTCAATAACATCAACAATGCAACAACACACACACAGAGCAACGCAACCACTGCACACCACACATAAAGCCACACGCAACACACACTCAAGGAGCAGCCACAACGCACACAACACCCGCAGACACGTACGTAGAGAACACACACACACACACACACACACACAGAACCTCTCAACACGCACACGGAACAACACAGAGAACAACACACACCTCAAACATCGCAGGGCAGAAGAGCGCACAATTCACGCAAATCACACTGCAATGAGCACACACAATGCACACCAGGAGGCACGCATACAAGCACAGCCACACACACAGACCACACACATCTCACATCACACACAGAACTCAACCGAACACACACACAACCTCTCAAACGCAGCCAAGCACAAATCCCAATCACACACGCAAAACAGACACACCACATACAAAACCAAGTGCGACACACACACACACACACACACACAAAACCAACGAAAACCCACGTAGCGCACACTTCACACACCACGCATCACACGCACGACCACGCACAGACAACCCACGCTCAGGTCCATGCACACGGGCTGCACTGTGCAGCGCGTACACACACAGAACCCAGAGTGTATCAACACAAGTCACAGGACACACACCAGACACGTCGAAGCACGCAGCTGCTCACAACACACGCCAGCGACATTTCGCAGAGTACCCACAGCACACACAATGAGGCACAGGAAACAAGCACAACCACACAGACAACCAGTTTCAAATCACACACGTAACTCACACGCAACCACTCAAACACAGCAACACCTCAGTCACAGTCGCAGACACACGAAACGCGCAAAACCCTCTCAGACATAAAGGCGAAACACACAACCAACAGGGGAGACAGCATACCTTTCATTTCACACACTACACGCTACGCACACAACCACGTAGTGACAACACCACCCAGACAGCCTCACACAGGAGCGCAGAACGGAACACACACTACACAGAAGCATGACACACAAAGGACACATCCACATCAAGGCACATAACTGCTCACAATACACATGAAATTCATTGCACAGATGCCCTACTGCAGCACACCATGAGACATACTAAAACAAGCACAACCACACGCGGCCAGCACATCCCTCATCATGCGCATAACACGCGCAGCCGAACGTCACCTCAACCGCTTGGTGCTGCCGGCTTTTGAACCTGTTGAACAGAACGCCCAAACGTCCTGCTTCCAATGCCCGTACAGAAAGCAACTTGCCCTGCCTCTTCCCCTGAGGCTGGGCAGAAGACCTCGTCATAGTAGTCTTGTGCCTGGGAGTGTGAATACATATCAGAAGCTCGCCTTCACACAGCAGTGTTTAGCCGCCAATCTGGATATGGCTGAGCAGCCGATCACGTGGGCTGAGCCGGCAGCGTCAGGGCCTTCTCTGCAGGACAACAGCTCTGCGGCTCAGGGCCCATCTGCCACCAGGCTCTGGAGCAGCTTGCACACACATGTCTCTTGCTGACACGATGCCTGGGGACTGAAGCTGACGGGCACTTAGTTCTCAATGCTCAGACTGTGGCATGGGAGATCGGCTCACATACCCCACGGACCAACCTGGGCATCTCTGAAGCAGCCACATAGTCGCAGGAAAAGCGACTTTTTAAGTTTCCACGCGAAATTCGTTGCATGCGGGCATTTCCCTTACAGCCGGGCTTCCTCGGCAAGGCCTCACGCTAGGGGGCCACACAAGCGAGCACCCCCGCCGCTCAGCGAAATGGAGCTCTACGTGGCAGAGTCCACGCGGGCACTTAGAGTGCAGGCACGTGGGACAGACGTGGAAAGCACACGACAAGGTAAATTCGTTGTATGCGGGCATTCCCCCCGACAGCCAGGCCGCACGTCGATGGCCACACAAGCGAGTGCCCGGCACTCAGCAAAAGAGAGCTCTACGCAGGAGGAGACTTCACTCAGGTGCCTGGAGTGCAGGCACACGGGACACACACGGAAAGCGTGTAGCAAGCTCAGTTTCCGAGCAAAGCTGACTTGCCTCCACTGCTGCTTCCTTCAGAGCATCTCGTTCTGCAACTTCCAAGTGTGTCTAGTGCGAAAGCCTCATCGCAGCCCACTTACGCCCTCGAGATAAAGGGCGTACAGAGAAGACCGCCTTCTACTGCAATGTTTACTCTTTTCCTCATCCCCTAGGAGAATATTGCACGCAAGGCGAAAGCAGCCTGGTATTCTCTCAGGGAGGGAGGGGTCGCCTCAGTGCACGGTGAGTCGTTTCCCCAGCAAAGTCTGGCATAAGGCTCTCTCTCCTGCAGCAGTTTCTGACACGTTCCGACAAAGGCATCTTCAGGGCCTTGCGATGAAATGGGTGAGGGGGCTTTTTTGCGTCCTCAGGGGAAAAGGCCCGCCTGGAGGATTACGAACGTGTGGAGAGAACGGACAAGCACGATAGGCGGTCTTCTGTGCACTTGAATGCACAAGTCCCTCAACACACAAACAGCACATCACACTCCACATCAAACCCCACCACACACCGAGAACATAACTG
This sequence comes from Manis javanica, assembly GCF_040802235.1. Lineage (NCBI taxonomy): Eukaryota > Metazoa > Chordata > Mammalia > Pholidota > Manidae > Manis > Manis javanica. The sequence continues at coordinate 109,706,929 of NC_133161.1, forward strand.
CACACCACCACACACGGGAACCACGGCTCTCGGAGGGAACACAACATAACACTCACAGTGAGGCACACGGACCGAGCTTGACCGTACACAGTACCCACATCACAAATTGCACTCACTACTCCAAGAGCCGACCACACACACAAACTGTCAAAGGCAACCACCCACATAGAAACCCACATGCGAAACGCACACAAATCACGACAGAAAGAACACCGAGTTCATGCAACGCCCATTTCACACACTACACACACCACTCCAGACACACACAGCACGTACAGCGCGCAGAGCCTCACAGAATGCACAATGCCAAACACGCAACACATACACGAAGGTATCAGTCATAACACGCAAAATATCTCACTCAACTTGCAAAACGCACAGGCCACAGAACAGAGTAGAATACACACAACACAAACACAAATCACAGAACAACACATCACACGGCACACACAAGCATCACACACCGAAAGTAATAATATCGCAACTCATCACACACACAACTCAATAACATCAACAATGCAACAACACACACACAGAGCAACGCAACCACTGCACACCACACATAAAGCCACACGCAACACACACTCAAGGAGCAGCCACAACGCACACAACACCCGCAGACACTTACGTAGAGAACACACACACACACACACACAGAACCTCTCAACACGCACACGGAACAACACAGAGAACAACACACACCTCAAACATCGCAGGGCAGAAGAGCGCACAATTCACGCAAATCACACTGCAATGAGCACACACAATGCACACCAGGAGGCACGCATACAAGCACAGCCACACACACAGACCACACACATCTCACATCACACACAGAACTCAACCGAACACACACACAACCTCTCAAACGCAGCCAAGCACAAATCCCAATCACACACGCAAAACAGACACACCACATACAAAACCAAATGCGACACACACACACACACACACACACACACACACACACAAAACCAACGAAAACCCACGTAGCGCACACTTCACACACCACGCATCGCACGCACGACCACGCACAGACAACCCACGCTCAGGTCCATGCACACGGGCTGCACTGTGCAGCGCGTACACACACAGAACCCAGAGTGTATCAACACAAGTCACAGGACACACACCAGACACGTCGAAGCACGCAGCTGCTCACAACACACGCCAGCGACATTTCACAGAGTACCCACAGCACACACAATGAGGCACAGGAAACAAGCACAACCACACAGACAACCAGTTTCAAATAAAACACGTAACACACACGCAACCACTCAAACACAGCAACACCTCAGTCACAGTCGCAGACACACGAAACGCGCAAAACCCTCTCACACATAAAGGCGAAACACACAACCAACAGAGGAGACAGCATACCTTTCATTTCACACACTACACGCTACGCACACAACCACGTAGAGACAACACCACCCAGACAGCCTCACACAGGAGCGCAGAACGGAACACACACTACACAGAAGCATGACACACACCGGACACATCCACATCAAGGCACATAACTGCTCACAATACACATGAAATTCATTGCACAGATGCCCTACTGCAGCACACCATGAGACATACTAAAACAAGCACAACCACACGCGGCCAGCACATCCCTCATCATGCGCATAACACGCGCAGCCGAACGTCACCTCAACCGCTTGGTGCTGCCGGCTTTTCAACCTGTTGAACAGAACGCCCAAACGTCCTGCTTCCAATGCCCGTACAGAAAGCAACTTGCCCTGCCTCTTCCCCTGAGGCTGGGCAGAAGACCTCGTCATAGTAGTCTTGTGCCTGGGAGTGTGAATACATATCAGAAGCTCGCCTTCACACAGCAGTGTTTAGCCGCCAATCTGGATATGGCTGAGCAGCCGATCACGTGGGCTGAGCTGGCAGCGTCAGGGCCTTCTCTGCAGGACAACAGCTCTGCGGCTCAGGGCCCATCTGCCACCAGGCTCTGGAGCACCTTGCACACACATGTCTCTTGCTGACACGATGCCTGGGGACTGAAGCCGACGGGCACTTAGTTTTCAATGCTCAGACTGTGGCATGGGAGATCGGCTCACATACCCCACGGACCAACCTGGGCATCTCTGAAGCAGCCACATAGTCGCAGGAAAAGCGATATTTAAGTTTCCACGCGAAATTCGTTGCATGCGGGCATTTCCCTTACACCCGGGCTTCCTCGGCAAGGCCTCACGCTAGGGGGCCACACAAGCGAGCACCCCCGCCTTTCAGCGAAAGGGAGCTCCACGCGGCAGAGTCCACGCGGGCACTTAGAGTGCAGGCACGCGGGACAGACGTGGAAAGCACACGACAAGGTAAATTCGTTGTATGCGGGCATTCCCCCCGACAGCCAGGCCGCACGTCGATGGCCACACAAGCGAGTGCCCGGCACTCAGCAAAAGAGAGCTCTACGCAGGAGGAGACTTCACTCAGGTGCCTGGAGTGCAGGCACACGGGACACACACGGAAAGCGTGTAGCAAGCTCAGTTTCCGAGCAAAGCTGACTTGCCTCCACTGCTGCTTCCTTCAGAGCATCTCGTTCTGCAACTTCCTAGTGTGTCTAGTGCGAAGGCCTCATCGCAGCCCACTTACGCCCTCGAGATAAAGGGCGTACAGAGAAGACCGCCTTCTACTGCAATGTTTACTCTTTTCCTCATCCCCTAGGAGAATATTGCACGCAAGGCGAAAGCAGCCTGGTATTCTCTCAGGGAGGGAGGGGTCGCCTCAGTGCACGGTGAGTCGTTTCCCCAGCAAAGTCTGGCATAAGGCTCTCTCTCCTGCAGCAGTTTCTGACACGTTCCGACAAAGGCATCTTCAGGGCCTTGCGATGAAATGGGTGAGGGGGCTTTTTTGCGTCCTCAGGGGAAAAGGCCCGCCTGGAGGATTACGAACGTGTGGAGAGAACGGACAAGCACGAGAGGCGGTCTTCTGTGCACTTGAATGCACAAGTCCCTCAACACACAAACAGCACATCACACTCCACATCAAACCCCACCACACACCGAGAACATAACTGCACACCACCACACACGGGAACCACGGCTCTCGGAGGGAACACAACATAACACGCACAGTGAGGCACACGGACCGAGCTTGACCGTACACAGTACCCACATCACAAATTGCACTCACTACTCCAAGAGCCGACCACACGCACAAACTGTCAAACGCAACCACCCACATAGAAACCCACATGCGAAACGCACACAAACCACGACAGAAAGAACACCGAGTTCATGCAACGCCCATTTCACACACTACACACACCACTCCAGACACACACAGCACGTACAGCGCGCAGAGCCTCACAGAATGCACAATGCCAAACACGCAACACATACACGAAGGTATCAGTCATAACACGCAAAATATCTCACTCAACTTGCAAAACGCACAGGCCACAGAACAGAGTAGAATACACACAACACAAACACAAATCACAGAACAACACATCACACGGCACACACAAGCATCACACACCGAAAGTAATAATATCGCAACTCATCACACACACAACTCAATAACATCAACAATGCAACAACACACATACAGAGCAACGCAACCACTGCACACCACACATAAAGCCACACGCAACACGCACTCAAGGAGCAGCCACAACGCACACAACTCCCGCAGACACGTACGTAGAGAACACACACACACACACACACACACACACACACAGAACCTCTCAACACGCACACGGCACAACACAGAGAACAACGCACACCTCAAACATCGCAGGGCAGAAGAGCGCACAATTCACGCAAATCACACTGCAATGAGCACACACAATGCACACCAGGAGGCACGCAAACAAGCACAGCCACACACACAGACCACACACATCTCACATCACACGCAGAACTCAACCAAACACACACACAACCTCTCAAACGCAGCCAAGCACAAATCCCAATCACACACGCAAAACAGACACACCACATACAAAACCAAATGCGACACACACACACACACACACACACACACACAAAACCAACGAAAACCCACGTAGCGCACACTTCACACACCACGCATCGCACGCACGACCACGCACAGACAACCCACGCTCAGGTCCATGCACACGGGCTGCACTGTGCAGCGCGTACACACACAGAACCCAGAGTGTATCAACACAAGTCACAGGACACACACCAGACACGTCGAAGCACGCAGCTGCTCACAACACACGCCAGCGACATTTCACAGAGTACCCACAGCACACACAATGAGGCACAGGAAACAAGCACAACCACACAGACAACCAGTTTCAAATAAAACACGTAACACACACGCAACCACTCAAACACAGCAACACCTCAGTCACAGTCGCAGACACACGAAACGCGCAAAACCCTCTCAGACATAAAGGCGAAACACACAACCAACAGAGGAGACAGCATACCTTTCATTTCACACACTACACGCTACGCACACAACCACGTAGAGACAACACCACCCAGACAGCCTCACACAGGAGCGCAGAACGGAACACACACTACACAGAAGCATGACACACACCGGACACATCCACATCAAGGCACATAACTGCTCACAATACACATGAAATTCATTGCACAGATGCCCTACTGCAGCACACCATGAGACATACTAAAACAAGCACAACCACACGCGGCCAGCACATCCCTCATCATGCGCATAACACGCGCAGCCGAACGTCACCTCAACCGCTTGGTGCTGCCGGCTTTTCAACCTGTTGAACAGAACGCCCAAACGTCCTGCTTCCAATGCCCGTACAGAAAGCAACTTGCCCTGCCTCTTCCCCTGAGGCTGGGCAGAAGACCTCGTCATAGTAGTCTTGTGCCTGGGAGTGTGAATACATATCAGAAGCTCGCCTTCACACAGCAGTGTTTAGCCGCCAATCTGGATATGGCTGAGCAGCCGATCACGTGGGCTGAGCCGGCAGCGTCAGGGCCTTCTCTGCAGGACAACAGCTCTGCGGCTCAGGGCCCATCTGCCACCAGGCTCTGGAGCAGCTTGCACACACATGTCTCTTGCTGACACCATGCCTGGGGACTGAAGCCGACGGGCACTTAGTTTTCAATGCTCAGACTGTGGCATGGGAGATTGGCTCACATACCCCACGGACATACCTGGGCATCTCTGAAGCAGCCACATAGTCGCAGGAAAAGCGACTTTTTAAGTTTCCACGTGAAATTCGTTGCATGCGGGCATTTCCCTTACAGCCGGGCTTCCTCGGCAAGGCCTCACGCTAGGGGGCCACACAAGCGAGCACCCCCGCCGCTCAGCGAAAGGGAGCTCTACGCGGCAGAGTCCACGCGGGCACTTAGAGTGCAGGCACGCGGGACAGACGTGGAAAGCACACGACAAGTTAAATTCGTTGTATGCGGGCATTCCCCCCGACAGCCAGGCCGCACGTCGATGGCCACACAAGCGAGTGCCCGGCACTCAGCAAAAGAGAGCTCTACGCAGGAGGAGACTTCACTCAGGTGCCTGGAGTGCAGGCACACGGGACACACACGGAAAGCGTGTAGCAAGCTCAGTTTCCGAGCAAAGCTGACTTGCCTCCACTGCTGCTTCCTTCAGAGCATCTCGTTCTGCAACTTCCTAGTGTGTCTAGTGCGAAGGCCTCATCGCAGCCCACTTACGCCCTCGAGATAAAGGGCGTACAGAGAAGACCGCCTTCTACTGCAATGTTTACTCTTTTCCTCATCCCCTAGGAGAATATTGCACGCAAGGCGAAAGCAGCCTGGTATTCTCTCAGGGAGGGAGGGGTCGCCTCAGTGCACGGTGAGTCGTTTCCCCAGCAAAGTCTGGCATAAGGCTCTCTCTCCTGCAGCAGTTTCTGACACGTTCCGACAAAGGCATCTTCAGGGCCTTGCGATGAAATGGGTGAGGGGGCTTTTTTGCGTCCTCAGGGGAAAAGGCCCGCCTGGAGGATTACGAACGTGTGGAGAGAACGGACAAGCACGAGAGGCGGTCTTCTGTGCACTTGAATGCACAAGTCCCTCAACACACAAACAGCACATCACACTCCACATCAAACCCCACCACACACCGAGAACATAACTGCACACCACCACACACGGGAACCACGGCTCTCGGAGGGAACACAACATAACACGCACAGTGAGGCACACGGACCGAGCTTGACCGTACACAGTACCCACATCACAAATTGCACTCACTACTCCAAGAGCCGACCACACGCACAAACTGTCAAACGCAACCACCCACATAGAAACCCACATGCGAAACGCACACAAACCACGACAGAAAGAACACCGAGTTCATGCAACGCCCATTTCACACACTACACACAAAACTCCAGACACACACAGCACGTACAGCGCGCAGAGCCTCACAGAATGCACAATGCCAAACACGCAACACATACACGAAGGTATCAGTCATAACACGCAAAATATCTCACTCAACTTGCAAAACGCACAGGCCACAGAACAGAGTAGAATACACACAACACAAACACAAATCACAGAACAACACATCACACGGCACACACAAGCATCACACACCGAAAGTAATAATATCGCAACTCATCACACACACAACTCAATAACATCAACAATGCAACAACACACATACAGAGCAACGCAACCACTGCACACCACACATAAAGCCACACGCAACACGCACTCAAGGAGCAGCCACAACGCACACAACTCCCGCAGACACGTACGTAGAGAACACACACACACACACACACACACACACACAGAACCTCTCAACACGCACACGGCACAACACAGAGAACAACGCACACCTCAAACATCGCAGGGCAGAAGAGCGCACAATTCACGCAAATCACACTGCAATGAGCACACACAATGCACACCAGGAGGCACGCAAACAAGCACAGCCACACACACAGACCACACACATCTCACATCACACGCAGAACTCAACCAAACACACACACAACCTCTCAAACGCAGCCAAGCACAAATCCCAATCACACACGCAAAACAGACACACCACATACAAAACCAAGTGCGACACACACACACACACACACACACACACACAAACCAACGAAAACCCACGTAGCGCACACTTCACACACCACGCATCGCACGCACGACCACGCACAGACAACCCACGCTCAGGTCCATGCACACGGGCTGCACTGTGCAGCGCGTACACACACAGAACCCAGAGTGTATCAACACAAGTCACAGGACACACACCAGACACGTCGAAGCACGCAGCTGCTCACAACACACGCCAGCGACATTTCGCAGAGTACCCACAGCACACACAATGAGGCACAGGAAACAAGCACAACCACACAGACAACCAGTTTCAAATAAAACACGTAACACACACGCAACCACTCAAACACAGCAACACCTCAGTCACAGTCGCAGACACACGAAACGCGCAAAACCCTCTCAGACATAAAGGCGAAACACACAACCAACAGAGGAGACAGCATACCTTTCATTTCACACACTACACGCTACGCACACAACCACGTAGAGACAACACCACCCAGACAGCCTCACACAGGAGCGCAGAACGGAACACACACTACACAGAAGCATGACACACACCGGACACATCCACATCAAGGCACATAACTGCTCACAATACACATGAAATTCATTGCACAGATGCCCTACTGCAGCACACCATGAGACATACTAAAACAAGCACAACCACACGCGGCCAGCACATCCCTCATCATGCGCATAACACGCGCAGCCGAACGTCACCTCAACCGCTTGGTGCTGCCGGCTTTTCAACCTGTTGAACAGAACGCCCAAACGTCCTGCTTCCAATGCCCGTACAGAAAGCAACTTGCCCTGCCTCTTCCCCTGAGGCTGGGCAGAAGACCTCGTCATAGTAGTCTTGTGCCTGGGAGTGTGAATACATATCAGAAGCTCGCCTTCACACAGCAGTGTTTAGCCGCCAATCTGGATATGGCTGAGCAGCCGATCACGTGGGCTGAGCCGGCAGCGTCAGGGCCTTCTCTGCAGGACAACAGCTCTGCGGCTCAGGGCCCATCTGCCACCAGGCTCTGGAGCAGCTTGCACACACATGTCTCTTGCTGACACGATGCCTGGGGACTGAAGCCGACGGGCACTTAGTTTTCAATGCTCAGACTGTGGCATGGGAGATCGGCTCACATACCCCACGGACCAACCTGGGCATCTCTGAAGCAGCCACATAGTCGCAGGAAAAGCGACTTTTTAAGTTTCCACGCGAAATTCGTTGCATGCGGGCATTTCCCTTACAGCCGGGCTTCCTCGGCAAGGCCTCACGCTAGGGGGCCACACAAGCGAGCACCCCCGCCTTTCAGCGAAAGGGAGCTCCACGCGGCAGAGTCCACGCGGGCACTTAGAGTGCAGGCACGCGGGATAGACGTGGAAAGCACACGACAAGGTAAATTCGTTGTATGCGGGCATTCCCCCCGACAGCCAGGCCGCACGTCGATGGCCACACAAGCGAGTGCCCGGCACTCAGCAAAAGAGAGCTCTACGCAGGAGGAGACTTCACTCAGGTGCCTGGAGTGCAGGCACACGGGACACACACGGAAAGCGTGTAGCAAGCTCAGTTTCCGAGCAAAGCTGACTTGCCTCCACTGCTGCTTCCTTCAGAGCATCTCGTTCTGCGACTTCCTAGTGTGTCTAGTGCGAAGGCCTCATCGCAGCCCACTTACGCCCTCGAGATAAAGGGCGTACAGAGAAGACCGCCTTCTACTGCAATGTTTACTCTTTTCCTCATCCCCTAGGAGAATATTGCACGCAAGGCGAAAGCAGCCTGGTATTCTCTCAGGGAGGGAGGGGTCGCCTCAGTGCACGGTGAGTCGTTTCCCCAGCAAAGTCTGGCATAAGGCTCTCTCTCCTGCAGCAGTTTCTGACACGTTCCGACAAAGGCATCTTCAGGGCCTTGCGATGAAATGGGTGAGGGGGCTTTTTTGCGTCCTCAGGGGAAAAGGCCCGCCTGGAGGATTACGAACGTGTGGAGAGAACGGACAAGCACGAGAGGCGGTCTTCTGTGCACTTGAATGCACAAGTCCCTCAACACACAAACAGCACATCACACTCCACATCAAACCCCACCACACACCGAGAACATAACTGCACACCACCACACACGGGAACCACGGCTCTCGGAGGGAACACAACATAACACGCACAGTGAGGCACACGGACCGAGCTTGACCGTACACAGTACCCACATCACAAATTGCACTCACTACTCCAAGAGCCGACCACACGCACAAACTGTCAAACGCAACCACCCACATAGAAACCCACATGCGAAACGCACACAAACCACGACAGAAAGAACACCGAGTTCATGCAACGCCCATTTCACACACTACACACACCACTCCAGACACACACAGCACGTACAGCGCGCAGAGCCTCACAGAATGCACAATGCCAAACACGCAACACATACACGAAGGTATCAGTCATAACACGCAAAATATCTCACTCAACTTGCAAAACGCACAGGCCACAGAACAGAGTAGAATACACACAACACAAACACAAATCACAGAACAACACATCACACGGCACACACAAGCATCACACACCGAAAGTAATAATATCGCAACTCATCACACACACAACTCAATAACATCAACAATGCAACAACACACATACAGAGCAACGCAACCACTGCACACCACACATAAAGCCACACGCAACACGCACTCAAGGAGCAGCCACAACGCACACAACTCCCGCAGACACGTACGTAGAGAACACACACACACACACACACACACACACACACAGAACCTCTCAACACGCACACGGCACAACACAGAGAACAACGCAAACCTCAAACATCGCAGGGCAGAAGAGCGCACAATTCACGCAAATCACACTGCAATGAGCACACACAATGCACACCAGGAGGCACGCAAACAAGCACAGCCACACACACAGACCACACACATCTCACATCACACGCAGAACTCAACCAAACACACACACAACCTCTCAAACGCAGCCAAGCACAAATCCCAATCACACACGCAAAACAGACACACCACATACAAAACCAAGTGCGACACACACACACACACACACACACACACAGAAAACCAACGAAAACCCACGTAGCGCACACTTCACACACCACGCATCGCACGCACGACCACGCACAGACAACCCACGCTCAGGTCCATGCACACGGGCTGCACTGTGCAGCGCGTACACACACAGAACCCAGAGTGTATCAACACAAGTCACAGGACACACACCAGACACGTCGAAGCACGCAGCTGCTCACAACACACGCCAGCGACATTTCGCAGAGTACCCACAGCACACACAATGAGGCACAGGAAACAAGCACAACCACACAGACAACCAGTTTCAAATAAAACACGTAACACACACGCAACCACTCAAACACAGCAACACCTCAGTCACAGTCGCAGACACACGAAACGCGCAAAACCCTCTCAGACATAAAGGCGAAACACACAACCAACAGAGGAGACAGCATACCTTTCATTTCACACACTACACGCTACGCACACAACCACGTAGAGACAACACCACCCAGACAGCCTCACACAGGAGCGCAGAACGGAACACACACTACACAGAAGCATGACACACACCGGACACATCTACATCAAGGCACATAACTGCTCACAATACACATGAAATTCATTGCACAGATGCCCTACTGCAGCACACCATGAGACATACTAAAACAAGCACAACCACACGCGGCCAGCACATCCCTCATCATGCGCATAACACGCGCAGCCGAACGTCACCTCAACCGCTTGGTGCTGCCGGCTTTTCAACCTGTTGAACAGAACGCCCAAACGTCCTGCTTCCAATGCCCGTACAGAAAGCAACTTGCCCTGCCTCTTCCCCTGAGGCTGGGCAGAAGACCTCGTCATAGTAGTCTTGTGCCTGGGAGTGTGAATACATATCAGAAGCTCGCCTTCACACAGCAGTGTTTAGCCGCCAATCTGGATATGGCTGAGCAGCCGATCACGTGGGCTGAGCCGGCAGCGTCAGGGCCTTCTCTGCAGGACAACAGCTCTGCGGCTCAGGGCCCATCTGCCACCAGGCTCTGGAGCAGCTTGCACACACATGTCTCTTGCTGACACGATGCCTGGGGACTGAAGCCGACGGGCACTTAGTTTTCAATGCTCAGACTGTGGCATGGGAGATCGGCTCACATACCCCACGGACCAACCTGGGCATCTCTGAAGCAGCCACATAGTCGCAGGAAAAGCGACTTTTTAAGTTTCCACGCGAAATTCGTTGCATGCGGGCATTTCCCTTACAGCCGGGCTTCCTCGGCAAGGCCTCACGCTAGGGGGCCACACAAGCGAGCACCCCCGCCTTTCAGCGAAAGGGAGCTCCACGCGGCAGAGTCCACGCGGGCACTTAGAGTGCAGGCACGCGGGACAGACGTTTAAAGCACACGACAAGGTAAATTCGTTGTATGCGGGCATTCCCCCCGACAGCCAGGCCGCACGTCGATGGCCACACAAGCGAGTGCCCGGCACTCAGCAAAAGAGAGCTCTACGCAGGAGGAGACTTCACTCAGGTGCCTGGAGTGCAGGCACACGGGACACACACGGAAAGCGTGTAGCAAGCTCAGTTTCCGAGCAAAGCTGACTTGCCTCCACTGCTGCTTCCTTCAGAGCATCTCGTTCTGCAACTTCCTAGTGTGTCTAGTGCGAAGGCCTCATCGCAGCCCACTTACGCCCTCGAGATAAAGGGCGTACAGAGAAGACCGCCTTCTACTGCAATGTTTACTCTTTTCCTCATCCCCTAGGAGAATATTGCACGCAAGGCGAAAGCAGCCTGGTATTCTCTCAGGGAGGGAGGGGTCGCCTCAGTGCACGGTGAGTCGTTTCCCCAGCAAAGTCTGGCATAAGGCTCTCTCTCCTGCAGCAGTTTCTGACACGTTCCGACAAAGGCATCTTCAGGGCCTTGCGATGAAATGGGTGAGGGGGCTTTTTTGCGTCCTCAGGGGAAAAGGCCCGCCTGGAGGATTACGAACGTGTGGAGAGAACGGACAAGCACGAGAGGCGGTCTTCTGTGCACTTGAATGCACAAGTCCCTCAACACACAAACAGCACATCACACTCCACATCAAACCCCACCACACACCGAGAACATAACTGCACACCACCACACACGGGAACCACGGCTCTCGGAGGGAACACAACATAACACGCACAGTGAGGCACACGGACCGAGCTTGACCGTACACAGTACCCACATCACAAATTGCACTCACTACTCCAAGAGCCGACCACACACACAAACTGTCAAACGCAACCACCCACATAGAAACCCACATGCGAAACGCACACAAACCACGACAGAAAGAACACCGAGTTCATGCAACGCCCATTTCACACACTACACACAAAACTCCAGACACACACAGCACGTACAGCGCGCAGAGCCTCACAGAATGCACAATGCCAAACACGCAACACATACACGAAGGTATCAGTCATAACACGCAAAATATCTCACTCAACTTGCAAAACGCACAGGCCACAGAACAGAGTAGAATACACACAACACAAACACAAATCACAGAACAACACATCACACGGCACACACAAGCATCACACACCGAAAGTAATAATATCGCAACTCATCACACACACAACTCAATAACATCAACAATGCAACAACACACATACAGAGCAACGCAACCACTGCACACCACACATAAAGCCACACGCAACACGCACTCAAGGAGCAGCCACAACGCACACAACTCCCGCAGACACGTTAGTAGAGAACACACACACACACACACACACACACACACACACACAGAACCTCTCAACACGCACACGGCACAACACAGAGAACAACGCACACCTCAAACATCGCAGGGCAGAAGAGCGCACAATTCACGCAAATCACACTGCAATGAGCACACACAATGCACACCAGGAGGCACGCAAACAAGCACAGCCACACACACAGACCACACACATCTCACATCACACACAGAACTCAACCAAACACACACACAACCTCTCAAACGCAGCCAAGCACAAATCCCAATCACACACGCAAAACAGACACACCACATACAAAACCAAGTGCGACACACACACACACACACACACACACAAAACCAACGAAAACCCACGTAGCGCACACTTCACACACCACGCATCGCACGCACGACCACGCACAGACAACCCACGCTCAGGTCCATGCACACGGGCTGCACTGTGCAGCGCGTACACACACAGAACCCAGAGTGTATCAACACAAGTCACAGGACACACACCAGACACGTCGAAGCACGCAGCTGCTCACAACACACGCCAGCGACATTTCGCAGAGTACCCACAGCACACACAATGAGGCACAGGAAACAAGCACAACCACACAGACAACCAGTTTCAAATCACACACGTAACACACACGCAACCACTCAAACACAGCAACACCTCAGTCACAGTCGCAGACACACGAAACGCGCAAAACCCTCTCAGACATAAAGGCGAAACACACAACCAACAGAGGAGACAGCATACCTTTCATTTCACACACTACACGCTACGCACACAACCACGTAGAGACAACACCACCCAGACAGCCTCACACAGGAGCGCAGAACAGAACACACACTACACAGAAGCATGACACACACCGGACACATCCACATCAAGGCACATAACTGCTCACAATACACATGAAATTCATTGCACAGATGCCCTACTGCAGCACACCATGAGACATACTAAAACAAGCACAACCACACGCGGCCAGCACATCAATCATCATGCGCATAACACGCGCAGCCGAACGTCACCTCAACCGCTTGGTGCTGCCGGCTTTTCAACCTGTTGAACAGAACGCCCAAACGTCCTGCTTCCAATGCCCGTACAGAAAGCAACTTGCCCTGCCTCTTCCCCTGAGGCTGGGCAGAAGACCTCGTCATAGTAGTCTTGTGCCTGGGAGTGTGAATACATATCAGAAGCTCGCCTTCACACAGCAGTGTTTAGCCGCCAATCTGGATATGGCTGAGCAGCCGATCACGTGGGCTGAGCCGGCAGCGTCAGGGCCTTCTCTGCAGGACAACAGCTCTGCGGCTCAGGGCCCATATGCCACCAGGCTCTGGAGCAGCTTGCACACACATGTCTCTTGCTGACACGATGCCTGGGGACTGAAGCCGACGGGCACTTAGTTCTCAATGCTCAGACTGTGGCATGGGAGATCAGCTCACATACCCCACGGACCAACCTGGGCATCTCTGAAGCAGCCACATAGTCGCAGGAAAAGCGACTTTTTAAGTTTCCACGCGAAATTCGTTGCATGCGGGCATTTCCCTTACAGCCGGGCTTCCTCGGCAAGGCCTCACGCTAGGGGGCCACACAAGCGAGCACCCCCGCCGCTCAGCGAAAGGGAGCTCTACGCGGCAGAGTCCACGCGGGCACTTAGAGTGCAGGCACGCGGGACAGACGTGGAAAGCACACGACAAGGTAAATTCGTTGTATGCGGGCATTCCCCCCGACAGCCAGGCCGCACGTCGATGGCCACACAAGCGAGTGCCCGGCACTCAGCAAAAGAGAGCTCTACGCAGGAGGAGACTTCACTCAGGTGCCTGGAGTGCAGGCACACGGGACACACACGGAAAGCGTGTAGCAAGCTCAGTTTCTGAGCAAAGCTGACTTGCCTCCACTGCTGCTTCCTTCAGAGCATCTCGTTCTGCAACTTCCTAGTGTGTCTAGTGCGAAGGCCTCATCGCAGCCCACTTACGCCCTCGAGATAAAGGGCGTACAGAGAAGACCGCCTTCTACTGCAATGTTTACTCTTTTCCTCATCCCCTAGGAGAATATTGCACGCAAGGCGAAAGCAGCCTGGTATTCTCTCAGGGAGGGAGGGGTCGCCTCAGTGCACGGTGAGTCGTTTCCCCAGCAAAGTCTGGCATAAGGCTCTCTCTCCTGCAGCAGTTTCTGACACGTTCCGACAAAGGCATCTTCAGGGCCTTGTGATGAAATGGGTGAGGGGGCTTTTTTGCGTCCTCAGGGGAAAAGGCCCGCCTGGAGGTTTACGAACGTGTGGAGAGAACGGACAAGCACGAGAGGCGGTCTTCTGTGCACTTGAATGCACAAGTCCCTCAACACACAAACAGCACATCACACTCCACATCAAACCCCACCACACACCGAGAACATAACTGCACACCACCACACACGGGAACCACGGCTCTCGGAGGGAACACAACATAACACGCACAGTGAGGCACACGGACCGAGCTTGACCGTACACAGTACCCACATCACAAATTGCACTCACTACTCCAAGAGCCGACCACACGCACAAACTGTCAAACGCAACTACCCACATAGAAACCCACATGCGAAACGCACACAAACCACGACAGAAAGAACACCGAGTTCATGCAACGCCCATTTCACACACTACACACACCACTCCAGACACACACAGCACGTACAGTGCACAGAGCCTCACAGAATGCACAATGCCAAACACGCAACACATACACGAAGGTATCAGTCATAACACGCAAAATATCTCACTCAACTTGCAAAACGCACAGGCCACAGAACAGAGTAGAATACACACAACACAAACACAAATCACAGAACAACACATCACACGGCACACACAAGCATCACACACCGAAAGTAATAATATCGCAACTCATCACACACACAACTCAATAACATCAACAATGCAACAACACACATACAGAGCAACGCAACCACTGCACACCACACATAAAGCCACACGCAACACGCACTCAAGGAGCAGCCACAACGCACACAACTCCCGCAGACACGTACGTAGAGAACACACACACACACACACACACACACACACACAGAACCTCTCAACACGCACACGGCACAACACAGAGAACAACGCACACCTCAAACATCGCAGGGCAGAAGAGCGCACAATTCACGCAAATCACACTGCAATGAGCACACACAATGCACACCAGGAGGCACGCAAACAAGCACAGCCACACACACAGACCACACACATCTCACATCACACACAGAACTCAACCAAACACACACACAACCTCTCAAACGCAGCCAAGCACAAATCCCAATCACACACGCAAAACAGACACACCACATACAAAACCAAGTGCGACACACACACACACACACACACACACACAAAACCAACGAAAACCCACGTAGCGCACACTTCACACACCACGCATCGCACGCACGACCACGCACAGACAACCCACGCTCAGGTCCATGCACACGGGCTGCACTGTGCAGCGCGTACACACACAGAACCCAGAGTGTATCAACACAAGTCACAGGACACACACCAGACACGTCGAAGCACGCAGCTGCTCACAACACACGCCAGCGACATTTCGCAGAGTACCCACAGCACACACAATGAGGCACAGGAAACAAGCACAACCACACAGACAACCAGTTTCAAATCACACACGTAACACACACGCAACCACTCAAACACAGCAACACCTCAGTCACAGTCGCAGACACACGAAACGCGCAAAACCCTCTCAGACATAAAGGCGAAACACACAACCAACAGAGGAGACAGCATACCTTTCATTTCACACACTACACGCTACGCACACAACCACGTAGAGACAACACCACCCAGACAGCCTCACACAGGAGCGCAGAACGGAACACACACTACACAGAAGCATGACACACACCGGACACATCCACATCAAGGCACATAACTGCTCACAATACACATGAAATTCATTGCACAGATGCCCTACTGCAGCACACCATGAGACATACTAAAACAAGCACAACCACACGCGGCCAGCACATCCCTCATCATGCGCATAACACGCGCAGCCGAACGTCACCTCAACCGCTTGGTGCTGCCGGCTTTTCAACCTGTTGAACAGAACGCCCACACGTCCTGCTTCCAATGCCCGTACAGAAAGCAACTTGCCCTGCCTCTTCCCCTGAGGCTGGGCAGAAGACCTCGTCATAGTAGTCTTGTGCCTGGGAGTGTGAATACATATCAGAAGCTCGCCTTCACACAGCAGTGTTTAGCCGCCAATCTGGATATGGCTGAGCAGCCGATCACGTGGGCTGAGCCGGCAGCGTCAGGGCCTTCTCTGCAGGACAACAGCTCTGCGGCTCAGGGCCCATCTGCCACCAGGCTCTGGAGCAGCTTGCACACACATGTCTCTTGCTGACACGATGCCTGGGGACTGAAGCCGACGGGCACTTAGTTCTCAATGCTCAGACTGTGGCATGGGAGATCGGCTCACATACCCCACGGACCAACCTGGGCATCTCTGAAGCAGCCACATAGTCGCAGGAAAAGCGACTTTTTAAGTTTCCACGCGAAATTCGTTGCATGCGGGCATTTCCCTTACAGCCGGGCTTCCTCGGCAAGGCCTCACGCTAGGGGGCCACACAAGCGAGCACCCCCGCCGCTCAGCGAAAGGGAGCTCTACGCGGCAGAGTCCACGCGGGCACTTAGAGTGCAGGCACGCGGGACAGACGTGGAAAGCACACGACAAGGTAAATTCGTTGTATGCGGGCATTCCCCCCGACAGCCAGGCCGCACGTCGATGGCCACACAAGCGAGTGCCCGGCACTCAGCAAAAGAGAGCTCTACGCAGGAGGAGACTTCACTCAGGTGCCTGGAGTGCAGGCACACGGGACACACACGGAAAGCGTGTAGCAAGCTCAGTTTCCGAGCAAAGCTGACTTGCCTCCACTGCTGCTTCCTTCAGAGCATCTCGTTCTGCAACTTCCTAGTGTGTCTAGTGCGAAGGCCTCATCGCAGCCCACTTACGCCCTCGAGATAAAGGGCGTACAGAGAAGACCGCCTTCTACTGCAATGTTTACTCTTTTCCTCATCCCCTAGGAGAATATTGCACGCAAGGCGAAAGCAGCCTGGTATTCTCTCAGGGAGGGAGGGGTCGCCTCAGTGCACGGTGAGTCGTTTCCCCAGCAAAGTCTGGCATAAGGCTCTCTCTCCTGCAGCAGTTTCTGACACGTTCCGACAAAGGCATCTTCAGGGCCTTGCGATGAAATGGGTGAGGGGGCTTTTTTGCGTCCTCAGGGGAAAAGGCCCGCCTGGAGGTTTACGAACGTGTGGAGAGAACGGACAAGCACGAGAGGCGGTCTTCTGTGCACTTGAATGCACAAGTCCCTCAACACACAAACAGCACATCACACTCCACATCAAACCCCACCACACACCGAGAACATAACTGCACACCACCACACACGGGAACCACGGCTCTCGGAGGGAACACAACATAACACGCACAGTGAGGCACACGGACCGAGCTTGACCGTACACAGTACCCACATCACAAATTGCACTCACTACTCCAAGAGCCGACCACACGCACAAACTGTCAAACGCAACTACCCACATAGAAACCCACATGCGAAACGCACACAAACCACGACAGAAAGAACACCGAGTTCATGCAACGCCCATTTCACACACTACACACACCACTCCAGACACACACAGCACGTACAGCGCGCAGAGCCTCACAGAATGCACAATGCCAAACACGCAACACATACACGAAGGTATCAGTCATAACACGCAAAATATCTCACTCAACTTGCAGAACGCACAGGCCACAGAACAGAGTAGAATACACACAACACAAACACAAATCACAGAACAACACATCACACGGCACACACAAGCATCACACACCGAAAGTAATAATATCGCAACTCATCACACACACAACTCAATAACATCAACAATGCAACAACACACATACAGAGCAACGCAACCACTGCACACCACACATAAAGCCACACGCAACACGCACTCAAGGAGCAGCCACAACGCACACAACTCCCGCAGACACGTACGTAGAGAACACACACACACACACACACACACACACACACAGAACCTCTCAACACGCACACGGCACAACACAGAGAACAACGCACACCTCAAACATCGCAGGGCAGAAGAGCGCACAATTCACGCAAATCACACTGCAATGAGCACACACAATGCACACCAGGAGGCACGCAAACAAGCACAGCCACACACACAGACCACACACATCTCACATCACACACAGAACTCAACCAAACACACACACAACCTCTCAAACGCAGCCAAGCACAAATCCCAATCACACACGCAAAACAGACACACCACATACAAAACCAAGTGCGACACACACACACACACACACACACACACAAAACCAACGAAAACCCACGTAGCGCACACTTCACACACCACGCATCGCACGCACGACCACGCACAGACAACCCACGCTCAGGTCCATGCACACGGGCTGCACTGTGCAGCGCGTACACACACAGAACCCAGAGTGTATCAACACAAGTCACAGGACACACACCAGACACGTCGAAGCACGCAGCTGCTCACAACACACGCCAGCGACATTTCGCAGAGTACCCACAGCACACACAATGAGGCACAGGAAACAAGCACAACCACACAGACAACCAGTTTCAAATCACACACGTAACACACACGCAACCACTCAAACACAGCAACACCTCAGTCACAGTCGCAGACACACGAAACGCGCAAAACCCTCTCAGACATAAAGGCGAAACACACAACCAACAGAGGAGACAGCATACCTTTCATTTCACACACTACACGCTACGCACACAACCACGTAGAGACAACACCACCCAGACAGCCTCACACAGGAGCGCAGAACGGAACACACACTACACAGAAGCATGACACACACCGGACACATCCACATCAAGGCACATAACTGCTCACAATACACATGAAATTCATTGCACAGATGCCCTACTGCAGCACACCATGAGACATACTAAAACAAGCACAACCACACGCGGCCAGCACATCAATCATCATGCGCATAACACGCGCAGCCGAACGTCACCTCAACCGCTTGGTGCTGCCGGCTTTTCAACCTGTTGAACAGAACGCCCACACGTCCTGCTTCCAATGCCCGTACAGAAAGCAACTTGCCCTGCCTCTTCCCCTGAGGCTGGGCAGAAGACCTCGTCATAGTAGTCTTGTGCCTGGGAGTGTGAATACATATCAGAAGCTCGCCTTCACACAGCAGTGTTTAGCCGCCAATCTGGATATGGCTGAGCAGCCGATCACGTGGGCTGAGCCGGCAGCGTCAGGGCCTTCTCTGCAGGACAACAGCTCTGCGGCTCAGGGCCCATATGCCACCAGGCTCTGGAGCAGCTTGCACACACATGTCTCTTGCTGACACGATGCCTGGGGACTGAAGCCGACGGGCACTTAGTTCTCAATGCTCAGACTGTGGCATGGGAGATCGGCTCACATACCCCACGGACCAACCTGGGCATCTCTGAAGCAGCCACATAGTCGCAGGAAAAGCGACTTTTTAAGTTTCCACGCGAAATTCGTTGCATGCGGGCATTTCCCTTACAGCCGGGCTTCCTCGGCAAGGCCTCACGCTAGGGGGCCACACAAGCGAGCACCCCCGCCGCTCAGCGAAAGGGAGCTCTACGCGGCAGAGTCCACGCGGGCACTTAGAGTGCAGGCACGCGGGACAGACGTGGAAAGCACACGACAAGGTAAATTCGTTGTATGCGGGCATTCCCCCCGACAGCCAGGCCGCACGTCGATGGCCACACAAGCGAGTGCCCGGCACTCAGCAAAAGAGAGCTCTACGCAGGAGGAGACTTCACTCAGGTGCCTGGAGTGCAGGCACACGGGACACACACGGAAAGCGTGTAGCAAGCTCAGTTTCCGAGCAAAGCTGACTTGCCTCCACTGCTGCTTCCTTCAGAGCATCTCGTTCTGCAACTTCCTAGTGTGTCTAGTGCGAAGGCCTCATCGCAGCCCACTTACGCCCTCGAGATAAAGGGCGTACAGAGAAGACCGCCTTCTACTGCAATGTTTACTCTTTTCCTCATCCCCTAGGAGAATATTGCACGCAAGGCGAAAGCAGCCTGGTATTCTCTCAGGGAGGGAGGGGTCGCCTCAGTGCACGGTGAGTCGTTTCCCCAGCAAAGTCTGGCATAAGGCTCTCTCTCCTGCAGCAGTTTCTGACACGTTCCGACAAAGGCATCTTCAGGGCCTTGCGATGAAATGGGTGAGGGGGCTTTTTTGCGTCCTCAGGGGAAAAGGCCCGCCTGGAGGTTTACGAACGTGTGGAGAGAACGGACAAGCACGAGAGGCGGTCTTCTGTGCACTTGAATGCACAAGTCCCTCAACACACAAACAGCACATCACACTCCACATCAAACCCCACCACACACCGAGAACATAACTGCACACCACCACACACGGGAACCACGGCTCTCGGAGGGAACACAACATAACACGCACAGTGAGGCACACGGACCGAGCTTGACCGTACACAGTACCCACATCACAAATTGCACTCACTACTCCAAGAGCCGACCACACGCACAAACTGTCAAACGCAACTACCCACATAGAAACCCACATGCGAAACGCACACAAACCACGACAGAAAGAACACCGAGTTCATGCAACGCCCATTTCACACACTACACACACCACTCCAGACACACACAGCACGTACAGCGCGCAGAGCCTCACAGAATGCACAATGCCAAACACGCAACACATACACGAAGGTATCAGTCATAACACGCAAAATATCTCACTCAACTTGCAGAACGCACAGGCCACAGAACAGAGTAGAATACACACAACACAAACA